>NC_091435.1:99889298-100245798 GCF_964237555.1 Oryctolagus cuniculus | reverse complement strand
CTTCTTTAAAACAACAACAACAAAACATTGAGAGTCTGAGAGACAGGAATAGAGAAACAAGGAGTGAGAGAGAAGATTCCCATCCACTGATTCACTCTCCAAATGCCCATAACGGCTGGGACAAGTCAGGTCAGAACGAGGAGCCAGAGACTCAATCCATGTCTCCCAAATGGGTGGCAGGAGCCCAATTACCTGAGCCATCACTTGCGCCTTATAAGGTTCACATGAGCGGTAAACTGGAATCCAGAGCTGGGGCTGAAGCCAGGACTGAAATACAGACACTCTGACTTGGGAGACTTAGGTCAGCCACTAGGCCAAAGCCATGTCCCTTCCCCCCTGTTTTCAGTGAAGGACTTATGTACCAATATCATCAATTATGCTTCTGGAAGATAAGAGTGCAGCAGTTTGAAATATGAGTTGAGAAAAAGATGGAAGCATTAAACCTGTTGGGAATTGAAGTTCCCCGTTGAGATTAGAGCTTGATTGAAGGCAGCAGCAATGGCATTAAAGAGGAGGCCATCTGAGTAATATTTAGCAGAATATTTGGCAGAACTTGAAAGATGAAGATGTTCATAACAGCTCTCAGGTTTTTGCCTGTGGTTCCTTGGGTCACAAACTTAGGCAGTGCTGAGATTACATTAGGCAGGTGGAAAAAACTGTTGAATCTGAGGCCACAGGAGACCTCATGTGGAATTGATGTTAATATACAGTAGAACGTTCTGCTTATGAATCTCTAACACTGGTTAGAGAATAAGAGATATTTGACATTGGAATTATCAGTATTTAGGTAGAAGTTGCAGGAGTAGATTACCCAGAAAAGGGTAAATAAGGGAAGAGTGTTTCCGTCATGAGGTTCCTGACCCTGAGTGTGCATTGATGGAACTGTTTATAATTGTGTCTTTTTATAGTCTAAGAACATCGTAAGAAGGAATTTGTTTCCTATGCTTTCTTTCTGTGTTAGTTTGCTAAGACTGCCATAACAAAGTACTACACTGTGGCTTACACAGTTTATTTTCCCACAATTCTGAAAGCTGGAGTCTGAGATCAGAGTGCAAGCAAAGGTGAGTTCTTCTGTGGCTTCTCCTTCGTTTGTAGATGACTGCCTCCTCCTCACACACATCTGTGTCATCTTCTCTCTGTACACATCTTTCAAATTTCCGGTCATACTCAATTAGGGCCCACCCTAATGATCTCCTTTGAACTGTATTTTTCAAAGAATTTATCAGTTATTCTGAAATACTGGGGATTAGGACTTTAGCATATGACTTTAAGGAGACACAATTCAGTTCTTACACTGTCAAAATGGTCCTTTGTGCAGAACAAAAGCTGCACCCTTGAGCATGTATTCAAATTTTGGGTGAACCAGGCAATTAGTTAATTTACTTTGGATTTTTCTTCACCCAGCATTCTGGTTAATCAGGGTGTTAAAGCTCATCCACTCATGTTCTTGCTATACTTTACTGTTTGTACTTGAGTTTAGGTGATGTGGTGAAAACCCATGAAGAACTCTTTTAAGAACTCCTTGTTTTGGATAACATGATAATTATAAGATAAAATAATTGGCAGCAGAGAATTTTATACATAATGGTTAATTACCTTGGGAAATCTAACATATGCATAAACTTCTTTTCAAATTAGAAGTTAGAATAAATGTCCTCTTGTTAAACAAAAAAATATTTTGCAAAGCTACTGTCTCAACTGAATATTTGCAAAATAATTATTGTATTCTCCTTATTTTGAATTAAATTTTAAAATATGTCCAGTGTACTAAAAATCTATATATGTGTGTGTACCTAATAATTTTGTGCTTAGCACTGAGATTAAATAGATGTTATATTTTGCCATATTTTGCCTGTGATATTTTAAGAAATAAGATATTGGGGCAGATCTCCCTTTCTCTCCCTTCTTAGAAATAAGCCCTAAAACTGAAGTTTCCAGATCTCATGCATATTTTGATACTTTCTCTTCATGTGAACATAGCCATAATGAATTAAAGAATGTGTGTGTGTGTGTGTGTGTGTGTAATTAGCCTTTATAATTCTTTTGAAATTGATCCATGTTGATAGATGTAGATCTAGACCATTTGTTCTAACTACTGTATATATAGTAAACCACTGTGAGTAAACTATAGGTTGTCTGTTTCCCTATTGAGAGACTATTAGATTATTTCTGCCTTTTCCTGTGCCAGCAGTGTGACAATCATAATCATAGTAGCGGGTAACACTGTGTGTCAGGTACTATTCTATGTGCCTATATACATTAAACCATTTAACACATTTAGTGATTGCAGACTCTTATGAGATAGGAAATATTATACACATTTTATAAATTAGTAAACTGGGGCCGGCGCTGTGGTGCAGCGGGTTGACGCCCTGGCCTGAAGTGCCAGCATCCCATATGGGCACCGGTTCAAGACCCGGCTGCTCCACTTTCGATCCAGCTCTCTGCTATGGCCTGAGAAAGCAGTGGAAGATGGCCCAAGTCCTTGAGCCCCTGTACCCACATGGGAGACCTGGAAGAGGCTCCTGGCTCCTGGCTTTGGATCAGCGCAGCTCCGGCCATTGTGGCCAATTGGGGAGTGAACCAGCAAATGGAAGACCTCTCTCTCTCTGCCTCTCTCTGCCTCTCTCTGCCTCTCCTCTCTCTGTTTAACTCTGACTTTCAAATAAATAAATCTTTAAAAAAAAATTAGTAAACTGAGTCACAGAGGTTAATAAATTGCCCAAGTTCACATAGCTAGAGAACATTCTTGTGTCTGTTCTTGTGACATGTGACAGTTTCTCAGATTTTTTTTTAACACTCACCCTGGAACACTTTTTTTTAAAAGAATTATTTTATTTGAAAGAGTTACAGAGCGAGATAGAGAGATATCTTCCATTCTATTGGTTCACTCCTCAAATGACTGCAACAGCTAGAGCTGAGCTGATCAGGAGCCAGGAGCTTCTGGGTCTCCCACATAGGTGCAGGGGCCCAAGGAGTTGGGCCATCTGCTGCTGCTATCCCAGGCCATAGCAGAGAGCATGGAAGAGGAGCAGTTGAGACTCAAACTGCTGCCCTTATGGGATGCCTGTGCTGCAGGCTGGGGCTTTAACCTGCTGTCCCACAGCACCGGCCCCTCAAATAGATTTAAGTATAACCACTAAGTATGTAGTTTCTTAACTTTAGTGGATATAACTTAATAACATATAGTGTTTTACCAGTTTATAGCTTATACTAGCAAATGTGTAAGAGCTCCTGTTTCCCTTGAGTCCTTGATAGTACTGGGTCTTACCAGACTTAATAATTTTTGCCAATTTAATGAGGTAAATAATATTTATTATTTTTAAATACTTGAATCCTTTGAAAAGTCAGGACCTGAAAACCAAGGTGCTTTGTTTTAGGAGTCCTATTTTGGATGAAGTATTTTAAAAGTATAATTAGAAGCTTTTCTCTGAATTTGGAAATGGACAAATAGTTGCCAGCTTTCTTCTTCAGCATTAAACTTTATCTCCTAATAATCTTGAAATATGCAGACTTTGATAATACTTTCATTTTGATGATTTTTTTGGCTATTACATTAAACTCTTTATTCTCCAAGTCCCTATTTTTCCTGGAGTTTCCTGATTACATGAAGTACAATTTCTGTTAATTTATGATAAATTGATACTTACATGAACTTCACTCCTTCCCTTTGGGCCACTATCTCTACTTTCCACCATTTCGCCTCTGTGAAGACTGACACTTAGAGTCCAGGTCATTGAGCCCTCTTGGCCTTTGGCTTTTCCGTGGATGTAGCCAGTGGTAGAGTAGTAATTATTAATGAGACCCCCTTTTGTGTTCAGAAGTAACTGCAGCCCGCAACTGATGCTCACAGCTACTGACAGGTTAGCCCATCTTCTAGAACCTTTTCACCAGGTTCTGGTAGCAGTTCCTTCTCTTTGAACCTCTGCTAATACACAACGTATAAATTGTTATATTTTAAGTAAATGAATCTTTGAGATGCATTTAAAACTAGGTTCAAACTAATACTATTGTAATTTTTCATAGAGCTTTTACATATATTCTCCCTTTAAGCTCATTAAGTATTCCTTTAATTTTCATGATACGTGTAAGTTGTTAATGTTAATTATTTTTAATCTTCTCAGATGAAGTTGGCGCACTTGTTTTTGACATTGGGTCCTATACTGTGAGAGCTGGTTATGCTGGTGAAGATTGCCCCAAGGTAATGTAATATTAGAGTCAAGTGAGTATTTGTATAAGGGCCATTTGTGTAGCATTAAATTTATGAAGATATTTGATTCAACACAAAATGGTTAAAGACATTAGCTGAAAAAAAACTTGGCTCCTTGATAAAAGCTGGTGAAACTTGCATATCATGTTTTTGGCCCTTACAGGTGGATTTCCCAACGGCTATTGGTATGGTGATGGAAAGAGATGATGGAAGCACATTGATGGAAATAGACGGTGATAAAGGCAAACAAGGCGGGCCCACCTACTACATAGATACCAATGCCCTACGAGTTCCCAGGGAGAATATGGAGGCCATTTCACCACTAAAAAATGGGATGGGTATGATATTTTTTTCATGGATTTGGTCAGAAAGTACAGGAAACATTCTAGACTTAGAGGAGTGGCTTCTTGTAAGTTGAACATAGTCTTTTGTGGAGGAAGTATTTAGAGTATTCTATAAAATGATGTTCTAGATATGGAAAACAAAGATGCATAACAAATGTTCCTTTTCCTCAATAAACTCTTACTTGGGAGGTGATACAGTTGTAAACATACAAATATAGTTCCCACAGGATAAGTGCTGTAATATAGTTATGTTCATTATGAAATGGGAGCAAAGGAGAGGAATCTAACTTTGTATCACTGGGGAGTCAGGGATAACTTGTAACTGTGCTGTAACTTGTAACTTATGCTGAATCTTGATCAGTGAATAAGAATTAGCCTAGCTGATGAGATTGGATAAAGCAGAGGAACCATCACAAATGAAGTTGTGAAACAAACTGTTAAGAAATGTTAAACAGTTAAGTATGACTGTAATATTGAGAGCGCTGTGGTCAATAGCAGGAAAGGTAGGCAGAGAAGAATCACAGAAGGACTTGGAGAGGTGAAAGTTGTGTGCAGCGAGTTAAGGGATGCCTGAATTCCAATATGGAGAGCCTGCTTCAAGTCCTGGCTACTCCACTTTTTTTTTTTTTTTTTTTTAAAGATTTTATTTATTTGAGAGGTAGAGTTACAGACAGTGAGAGGGAGAGAGAGAGAGAGAAAGGCCTTCCTTCTATTGGTTCACTCCCCAGATGGCCACAATGACTTGGAGCTGTGCTGATCTGAAGCCAGGAGCTGGGCGCTTCCTCCCGGTCTCCCATGTGGGTGCAGGGGCCCAAATGCATGTGCCATCCTCCACTGCTTTCCCAGGGCACAGCAGAGAGCTGGATTGGAAGAGGGGCAGCCGGGACTAGAACTGGTGCCCACATGGCATGCCGGTGCCGCAGGTGGAGGATTAATCTGTGCCACGGTGCTTCTGATCCAGCTTCTTGCTAATGCACCTGGGGAGCAGTGGTTGAAGGCTAATACTTGGGTTTCTGCCACCCACATGGGAAACCTGGATGGAGCTCTTGGCTCTTGGCTCTTGGCTTTAGCATGTTATCTGTTGCAGATTATTTGAGGAAATGAACCAGTAGATGGAAGGTCTCTGTCTCTTCCTCTTTTACTTTGTCTTTCAAATAATCTCTCTCTTTTAATTTCTTGTAAACCATCACAAGGGTCCATTAAGCCAGTAACTGAAGGGTAACCCTAGAAGGGTAACCCAGAAATGTGATATGCTCATGTTTGCCAGTTGGGAAGATTATTCTGAGTGATATTTAGGCTAAATTAGAGGGAGACACTAGACTAGAGACGGGAAAGTCAGTAAGGGAGATGAAAGCCCAAATGAGAAATGAAGTCCTGGTTGCTCCACCTCCACTCCAGCTCCCTGCTGATGGCCTAAGTTCTCAGGCCCCTGTACCCACAGGAGAGACCCAGAAGAAGCTACTTGCTTCGGCTTGGTCCAGCCACAGCCGATGCGGCCATCTGGGGAGTGAACTGGAAGAAGGAAGACCTCTCTGCCTCTCCTTCTGTCTCTGTAACTCTGACTTTCAAATAAATAAAAGTAAATCTTTAAAAAAGTGGATTATATTTATTAAAATATTAATTGCTAAGTCAAAGAATCACTCTCAAAAGATACTTTATTCATCTTCAGCCAAGCATTTGTTTTCAAGCTCTTGCTCTTATATTCTAGTTGAAGACTGGGATAGTTTCCAGGCTATTTTGGACCATACCTATAAAATGCATGTCAAATCAGAAGCCAGCCTGCATCCTGTTCTCATGTCAGAAGCTCCGGTGAGACAAACACTTCCGTGTTTCTTTAGTTGTTCTTTTTTCCTTTAGTTTTCAGCTCATTTGAAGAATATTTGCCTTTTTCCACAAAGAAGTTTAAAAAGTTATATTTTGAGTTTGAAAATTAGGGAAGGGGGAATTAATTTCTAACTACTATCATAACTTTTATTATTTCAGTAAAAGATTCAGAGAACTATAATACACAATAATGGGTCCTAGTAGTTATCTACATTTCCATGGATTTAAAATTTATTTTCTTGAACTGCCTCCCATTCTGGATTATGCCCCAAGGTCATTGTAAATCTGCTTTTATACTCAAGCTCCAAGAAGTCAGATGCTTAACAAGGGCCGACTGTTTCTATGAAGTCTCTTGTGAAATACATTTAGTACCTAGCCAGAAAGGGCCCAGAAGGCTAGCATAATAACCAGCATGATCAATATCTTTTTTTTTTTTTTTTGACAGGCAGAGTGGACAGTGAGAGGGAGAGACAGAGAGAAAGGTCTTCCTTTGCCGTTGGTTCACCCTCCAATGGCTGCCGCGGCTGGCGCGCTGCGGCCAGTGCATTGCACTGATCCGAAGCCAGGAGCCAGGTGCTTCTCCTGGTCTCCCATGGGGTGCAGGGCCCAAGCACTTGGGCCATCCTCCACTGCACTCCCTGGCCACAGCAGAGAGCTGGCCTGGAAGAGGGGCAACCGGGACAGAATCTGGCACCCCAACCGGGACTAGAACCCTGTGTTCCGGCACCGCAAGGCGGATGATTAGCCTATTGAGCCACAGCGCCAGCCCCATGATCAATATCTTGTTGCTGTTTCTAATTATAGTTTCTTTGGGAGCACCAACTATAAAAGGGAGAGTTTGGTGTTTTAAAATTAATATTTTATTTTGATTACCAGATATGCTCTTAAGATTTAATAATACTTTGTTTCTGAGAATCCTGATTTCCTTGTATTTTTGAAAAGCTTATACTTTCTGGAATTCATAGTAGTTTTACTAATTATAATAAATTTAATTTATATCTGATTTGTCATACTTGTTTACAACAAATGTAGATATTATAAAAGGTCATTTACTATGCTTCATTGTTTTTAAATTTTTGCTAACATAGTACTATAATGTAGCTTGAGGTAAGTCAGCATTTTAATTCTTAATAAGTAATTTGCATTTCTTTATTTTTTTTCAGTGGAATACTAGAGCAAAGAGAGAGAAATTAACAGAGTTAATGTTTGAACACTACAACATTCCTGCATTCTTCCTTTGTAAAACTGCAGTTCTGACAGCGTATCCTTGAAAGAGTAGTACTCAGCTTTTCTCTAGAAGAATATATGCTGCTGCCAAAGATACAAGACAGTCCTGGCAGAAGACGTGAGCCAATTCTCACTCATTCGGAAGTTGCTTTTTTCTCTATACCTTTCCTTTTTAGCTGTCTGACTCATATTGAAACTGATGATATACCAGAAGATGTGAGAAGAAAATAGGAAAGTGACATTCAGATCATATTTGCTTTTTTTTTTTAAAGATTTATTTATTTATTTGAAAGTCAGAGTTACACAGAGAGAGGAGAGGCAGAGAGAGAAGTCTTCCATCCAATTGTTCATTCCTCAATTGGCCGAAATGGCTGGAGCTGCCCCGATCCGAAGCCAGGAGCCAGGAGCTTCTTCCAGATCTCCCACATGGGTGCAGGGGTCCAAGGACTTGAGCCATCTTCTGCTGCTATCCCAGGCCATAGCAGAGAGCTGGATTGGAAGTAGAGTAGCCAGGTCTTGAACCGGTGCCCATATGAGATGCTGGCACTTCAGGCCAGGGCGTTAACTCGCTGTGCCACAGCGCCGGCCCTGAGATCATATTTGTCAACTTGTGTGTGTGTGTGTTTTTTTTTTAATAAAGGGAGTGTGGCTGTACAACAGTGTTTTAGCATATTAGCTAAAATGAATGCAAAGATTGCCATTTCCTCTCTCACTTCTAGTATCAAACAAAATTGGAATTTGGCTATAAATTCATTTGAGATTTAAGCACTCATCAGAAAGTTACTGCAAACACTTTAAAGATAAGGAAATATTATGTCTTGAATGCAAAGAATTTGTAATTTAAATATTCTTCTTAAAAGCTAAGTACTGTAACAGATTTAAATAGTACTTCAAAACATTGGCAAAATTCTTAAAGAAGTACTTGATTAATCTGAATTTTTTGTATAGTAATTGTGATAGTTCAGAGGAAGAATATAATAGCTTGACAGTCCTTTATAAAGATAATAGGATACAGTCATTTGAAGTAGAAGAAAGAGCTCTGCACTTAAGGATCCACTGTTTACAGAAGTGTGGTCCTGAAACATGAGACTAATGTTTTACTCATATAACCTGTATACCTCCCTGGCTTGCTATCATATTCAAGTAAGTTTTTGTATACATTTGAGAATCACTGTGTTAACAGTTATCTAACACTTTTATGTAGTGCTGTATCTCTGAGATGGCTTTAGCAAAAGTGCAAGTACTCTCTTGACTCTTCTCCCATGGGCTCCTATTCTCACCCGTGTCATCCCCAGTTTACAGTTGGATGTCCCAGGAATAGCTTAGGTGGTCCCTCCTTTATACCCCCTGCCCCAGGGTATTCTAGACATTTTACAACTTTAGTGATCTGTTTGACTAAATGAGATATCCTTCAGGGCAGACAGTTTCTGTTCACCTTTATGTGTACTCTGTGCTTAAGGAATCTGTGCAACAGACTAAATAGGCACATAATAATTATTCAATAAGTACTTGAAGAAATGAATGCCCCTGGTCCTAAACATGAGTTTAGGGTGTTCATGTGATATAGGCCTTCAGCAACACAGCTGTAGAAATGGGATCTTGTCGTATTCACTGGATATCCAATACACCTGGAGTAGCTCTTCTACCCCAGTGAGTTGGAAGAAGTGGGAATTGCCACTCAACTGCCAAACTACTGAAATGATTCCTCAGTGCTACTTAAGAATGGGTGTAGTCCCTGGCTCAAATATCACACATCCTACTCGTTCTTACCAAGTTGCTATACATTTTGTTAAAGAAATGCTTTTCGGCCGGCGCCGTGGCTCAATAGGCTAATCCTCCACCTTGCGGCGCCGGCACACCGGGTTCTAGTCCCGGTCGGGGCGCCGGATTCTGTCCCGGTTGCCCCTCTTCCAGGCCAGCTCTCTGCTATGGCCAGGGAGTGCAGTGGAGGATGGCCCAGGTGCTTGGGCCCTGCACCCCATGGGAGACCAGGAAAAGCACCTGGATCCTGGCTCCTGCCATCGGATCAGCGCGGTGCGCCGGCTGCAGCGGCGGCCATTGGAGGGTGAACCAACGGCAAAGGAAGACCTTTCTCTCTGTCTCTCTCTCTCACTGTCCACTCTGCCTGTCAAAAAAAATAAAAAAAAAAAAAAAAAAAGAAATGCTTTTCAATTTGTTTAAGCTCTTTTATCAAACTCAAGAGATTTTGGATGATTGTATTCATTTTTGCAAGCTTGATAGATGTCTGGGAGAAAGATTTCCCTGAGTTCCTCCCACCATCATTCTAGAAGTATTGCCGCCTGTCATTTGTTTTTAAGCTGGAGCTATTATTTGATACTAGATTTTATTCCTAGATTTACTTGAACATATGTTAAACTGTAATACATGTTTTAAAAATGGCTTCTGAAATACAAGCCTTGTCCTTAGGAACTTTGATACTTTCTTTTCCTTAATACTTTAAACTAGATTTGCTAATGGTCGATCTACTGGTCTGATTTTGGACAGTGGAGCCACTCATACCACTGCAATTCCAGTGCACGATGGCTATGTCCTTCAGCAAGGTAAATATGTTTAACTGGGTACGTTCAGAAGATTTTAGATGTCAGGAGGGCACTAATGAATATTAAAGTATGTCAGTTTCCATATAATGTCTTTTTTATATGAGCTTTAAAAAGTCTTCAGTATATATATTTGAAACTGTTGCATAGCTTTATGTATACTTTAAAGATTTATTTATTTATATTTATTTGAAATTCAGAGTGACAGGTGGGGGGAGACAGATCTTCCATCCACTAGTTAACTCCCAAAAAGACAACAGCTGGGGCTGGGCCAAGCCAAAGGGAGGAGCCTGGAACTTTATCCAGGTGTCCTATATGAGTGGCAGGTTTCCAGGTACTTGAGACATCAAACGCTGCTTTCCCAGGTGCATTAGCAGGAAGCTGGATTGGAAGTGGAGCAGCTGAGATTTGAACCAGCACTGTGATATGGGCTGCTGGTGTCTCAGGCAGCAGCTTAACCACTGAACCACAAAGTTGGTCCCATTTATGTATACTTTAAAGAATAGTTCAGTTAATTCTACTTGAAAAAAAATTGTTCATGTAGAAACATACAGAGGAAGTTTTTCCCAAGGAGTTAGTACTTAATACCTCTTAGTCTTATTTTATCGATCTCACAGGCATTGTGAAATCTCCTCTTGCTGGAGACTTTATTACTATGCAGTGCAGAGAACTCTTCCAGGAAATGAATATAGAATTGATTCCTCCATATATGATTGCATCAAAAGTAAGTAATAATTGTGGAATTTATCTCCAGCTCCCCATCCCTGTGTTGTGAACTCTGTTAACCTAGCACATCTTGGTATTCCCAGGAAGCTGTTCGTGAAGGATCTCCAGCAAACTGGAAAAGAAAAGAGAAGTTGCCACAGGTTACAAGGTCATGGCACAATTACATGTGTAATGTAAGTAATGTTAAATTTCTTTATAAAAGTGTTACAAGCTGAAATCCTTGAGTAGAATATGGGCACATTATATTTTTAATGATGGGGCCGGTGCAGTGGCACACTAGGTGAATCCTCCGCCTTTGGTGCCGGCATCCCCTATGGGTGTTGGTTATTGTCCCGGTTGTTCCTCTTTGAGTCCAGCTCTGCTGTGGCCTGGGAAAGCAGTAGAGGATGGCCCAGGAGGAGGCTCCTGGCTCCTGGCTTCGGATTGGCACAGCGCCAACAGTTGTGGCCATTTGAGGAGTAAACCAATGGAAGGAAGACCTTTCTCTCTGTCTCTCTCACTGTCTGTAACTCTACCTGTCAAATAAATAAATAAAATCTTTTAAAAAATATTTTAATGATAGTTACAAACAAAAGTAATAGTTTTTCAGAGATGGGGGTGTACTTTCATATTTTTGAAACATCTCTACAAACTACTACATTTTCATACAAATTAATACGTTGAGACCTGGAGGGAATTTTGGTTGTAGGGTAGAAGGAAGCATTATGTTATTCTTCACATATTTTGTCTAAGAAAATGGTTTTAATTTTAGTAAACACTGGCTACTCATGAAGAACAGAGGTTTATTTTGGCTTATGGTTTTGGAAGTTCACAGTCTAAGGTCAGTTAGGCCCCATTGCTTCAGCCTTCTGGAAAGGGTGGTGGGTGGCAATGGCAGAGGGTTTGTGGAGGAATGATCACATGGAGAGCCAGGAAGCAGAGTGTTGAGCTAGGCCCAACTCAGGCTTATATAACTAGCCTCCCCAGAACTGCTTTCTGAAGGCAAGCCCTCAATGATCTAAGGTTCTCCCTCCCACTAGGCCTAGCTCCTGAATTCCATAATTGGATTGTTTCTACCCTTACTGCCATTAACTTACAATTTTTGCAGTTTAAACATCTGCATGATTTGGAAGCCAATCATGTTCAAACTATAAGCTGCCAGTATGACTCAGTTATGTTGTTTCCCAACAGTAGTCAGCCATATCAAAAGTGTGTGTTACTGTTCTTATCAAAGAACTGATGGAAGCTTCTCTTTACTAAAATTCTCTGAACATGTGTCTTGCTGACAGGAGAGACGTTAGTAAAACAGTTTCTCCGGGCTGATGGTATGGCACAGCAGGTTAAAACCTCCACCTGCAGTGGGCATCTCATGTGGGTGCCGATTCAAGTTCTGGCTGTTCCACTTTCAATCCAGCTCCCTGCTAATGGGCCATCCTCTGCTGCTTTCCCAAGCACAAGTCCTTGGGTCCCTGCACCCATGTGGGAGACCTGGAAGAAGCTCCTGGCTTTGGATTGGCCCAGCTCCTGCCGTTGTTGGCCATTTCAGGAGTGAACCAGAGGAAGGAAAACCTTTCTGTCTCCCTCTCTGCCTGTATACTCTACCGCTCATGTAAATAAATAAAATCTTAAAAATAAATAAATAAAAATGTTTAAATCCACTATAGTTTTTTTGTAAGACATGTTTTCCACTGAGAATGATATCTGAGTTTTTTGTATCATATTTTTTTCAAGTATTAGGATAGATTGCATGATCAATAATTTTCTTTAGATACTTTTCCTTAGCAACCCAGAATTCATGTATTTCACAATAAATTTTTATTTTTTAATATTTTTTAAAGATTTATTTATTTGAAAGAGTTACACAGAGAGAGAGGAGAGGCAGAGAGAGAGAGGGGTCTTCCATCCATTGGGTCACTCCCCACATGGCCACAACGGCTGGAGCTGCGCCGATCTGAAGCCAGGAGCCAGGAGCTTCTTCCAGGTCTCCCATGCGGATTCAGGGGCCCAAGGACTTGAGCCATCTTCTACTGCTATCCCAGGCCATAGCAGAGAGCTGGATTGGAAGAGGAGCAGCCAGGACTAGAACCGGCGCCCATATGTGATGCCGGTGCTTCCAGCCAGAGCTTGAACCCACTGTACCACAGCACTGGCCCTCACAACAAATTTTTAAACTGCTTCATACTATGTGTAATTATTAAAAGTTGCATAAGATATAATTCTGTATGTATATGTATGTACAATTAAGTAATGAAATCCTACTTATTTTTTAAAGATTTATTCACTTATTGGAATGGTAGAGTTACACAAAGAGAGAAGGAGAGATGGAGAGATCTTCCATCCATGGGTTCACTCCCTAAATGGCTGCAATAGCCAGAGGCTGTGTTGAGCTGAAGCCAGGAGCCAGCATGGGGGTGCTGGACCCAAGCACTTGGGTCATCTTCCCCTATTTTCCCAGGCGCATTAGCAGGGAGCCAGATCAGAAGTGAAGCAGCTGGCTCTGGAACCAGTGCCCATACGGAATGTCAGCACAGCAGGCTGTGGCTTAACCCTCTGTGCCACAGCGCCAGTCCCAAAAGCTTATTTCTAAATTCAAACTTATTGGAAAAAATGATGTTTGGGAACTCATTTTGTTATATGGAAATATGGTACAAGAGTTTCTACTTGTTACCTCTTATTTTTCTATAACTGTTGTAACTTTATATAATTTGACAGCTAATGTAAATGTTTAGAATTGGGTTTTTTGATACTCAGAGTCTTCGTGGAGATTTAATATTCTTGAAAGTTACCCATCCAGAAATGTAGTCGTTTCATTCAGAAAAGTACTTGAAATATAATGTTACAGAAGTGTAGATGGTAAAGATATATCTCAAACTTACTTCTTATATGTTTTTTTTTCATCCATAGTGTGTTATCCAGGATTTTCAGGCTTCAGTACTTCAAGTGTCAGATTCAACTTATGACGAACAGTATGTTTTATTTAAACTATGCTTCTTCATAAGTGAGGAAATGATTTGCTTATATAAAAAATTATAGAATGTATTTAATTGGTATAAAGATATAAAGTTATGCCAAAATGTATTGATTAACATTTTTTAAATATTCTCATTCTGACTTATTATAAGTTGGTAATTCCTTAGTAGTTTATAATTTTGGAGAGGATTGTTCTTGCCTTTAGTGTAATAAATATTGTTTAATATGTTTTCAGAGTCGCTGCACAGATGCCAACCGTTCATTACGAGTTCCCCAATGGCTACAACTGTGATTTTGGTGCCGAACGGCTAAAGATTCCTGAAGGATTATTTGACCCTTCCAATGTGAAAGTATGAAAGTTTCTTCATAATTAGCCTAGATTTTTCTTTATATGTAAACAGCTTGTATAGTTATAAAGTATAAATAAGACTGACTTTTTGGATATGTTTTACTGTACAAAGTTCTTCCATGTGACTGCTTATTTTCTTTTCTTGTAGGGGTTATCAGGAAATACAATGTTGGGAGTCAGTCATGTTGTTACTACAAGTGTTGGAATGTGTGATATTGATATCAGACCAGTAAGTACCCATCTCCTATTATGCTGTAAAAATGTCTTTTAGGGTAGCAGAATGTCCCAAAAATCACTGTTAGGGTGGCAGCTTTGGCCATTGACTTTGAAGTTCATTTTATAACAGGACTGTTTATGTAAAAAGATGAAGTACTACAAAAGGAAAAATGCAAAACTCTAGAGCTGTAGTGTCTGATGTGGTGGCTAATGGCTGCATGGATCAATGTGAATTAAAAGAAAAATTTAGGGGCTGGCACTGTGTAGTGGATAAAGCTGCCTCCTGCAGTGCCGGCATCCCATATGGGTGCTGGTTCGAATGTGGCTGCTCCACTTCCATCCAGCTCTCTGCTGTGGCCTGGGAAAGCAGTGGAGGGTGGCCCAAGTCCTTGGGCCCCTGCACCCATGTGGGAGACCTGGAAGAAGCTCCAGGCTCCTGGCTTTGGATCGTCCCAGCTCCAGCCATTGTGGCCTTATGGGGAGTGAATCAGTGGATAGAAAATCTCTGTCTCTCTCTCTTTCTCTCTGCCTCTGTCCCTGTAACTGCCTTTGAAATAAATAAATAAATCTTTAAAAAGAGAAGTTTGAAAATTGAGGTCTTCAGTTGTACCAGCCTCATAAATATAGCAAGAGCTGTTATAGTGGACAGTGTAGATAATGGAGCATTTCCTTCATCACAGGAAGGTGTATGGTTTTAAATTAGCTTTCACATGGGGTTTATTTTAGGTGGTGTTCAAAATTTTTCTGTTTCGGCAAGTTTTAAACTCTTGTCAAGTTTTATATACTATATTCATTATTAGATGGATTATATCTTACTTAAACCCTAGGTTCCAACTTATAACCCACAGCCTTGATTTTCTTTGAGTTAATTTGCTTTGAGCATGGTGCTAATAGCATTGGATGTTTGAAAACCATGTTATTCCAAAGACTTTTGATTGACTGTGCAAACCATTCTTTATTTCAACTAGTGACTTAACTGGGTATGTGCTGCTTCTAGGATAATAAATTTGAAATTTTTTAGTGCAAGTTCAAGGCCACTTTGGAAGAAAATTGAAGTAAATTTATTGCAAGAGAGTGATAACTTCCTATTTTTGGTGGAAATTTTTTCTTTTAATTAAACTAACATTAATTGCCGAGGAGATATTTTTCCATTTTATTTCAACATTTAGGTGATTTAGTGCAGGCTTTTGGCTTATTAACCCTTGAGACACCCACATCCCATATCAGAGTGCCTGGGTTTGATGCCCAGTTCCACAATTCCTGCTAAAGTGCACCTTGGGAGATAGCAAGTGATGGCTCAGTGGTTGGGTCCCTGCCACTCACCTGGGAGACCAAGATTGAATTCTCAGCTCTTAGTTTCAGCCCAGCCCAACACAGGCTGTTTTGGCATTTGCGGAGTGAACTAGCAGATGGGAGTACTCTTTCTCACTCTCCTTACTCTTCTCTCTCTTACTATCTCTTTCAAATAAATAAATTAAAAAAAAATTTTTAATTTAGGTAATTTTGACATTTGGAATGAGTTTTTGAAATAGGAACTTAGCTGCCAGAAGAGAAGATTGACATTTAACTTTCCTATGCATATATGCAAATTAGAAGTAAATATACTTATAAATAGAAATTTATACTTGAGAAAGCCTCAGCTTTTTTTTGAAGAAGCATACTGTGTGATTCTGATCCACACCCCTGCAAAAGAGAAGCATAGCGATCATTTTGGCCAGGAATATTTTCAGGGTATATTATTGTCCATCATGATCATAAAATAATCTTCTTGTATAATTTTTATTTATTTAAATTTGAGAGGCAGAAGATAGATCTCCATCTGCTGGTTTGCTCCCAAATGCCTGCAATGGGAAGGGCAGAGTAGGGTTGAATCTGGGAGTTGGAAATTCAGTCCAGGTCTCCCACACTGGGTGGCAGGAACCCCAGCTACCTGAGACATCACCACTGCTTCCAAGGGTCTACATTACTGGGAAGCCAGAACTGGGCTTTGAACTCAGATACTCTGCAGTGGGATGCAGGCATCTTAACTGCAAGGCTAAAATACCTGCCCCTTGTCTGATTTTAAGTACTTCCAAGTGAGCATTCTAGGGTGAAGTTATTGTAAAATGTTCCTCTAGTTAAATATCAGCTATCTGCCAGAAAATTAGGATTTTTAGAATAATTGTGTTAAATGAATGATTCTTAAACTTTATTAGAATTATCTGGGGAGTTTCAAGCAATAAACAAAAACCTCTCCTGGATCTCATCCCTGGAGATTTTTACTTAATTTTTCTCATTGATATATCTTTTTCAATTTGTTTATTTGAATGGTAGAGATACAGAGAAGGAGAGAGAGAGGGAGAGAGATCTTCCATCTGCTAGTTCACTTCTCAGATGGCCATAATGATTATGGCTGTGCCAGGCCGAAGCCAGGAGCTTCTTCCATGTCTCCCACATGGGTGCAGGGGCCCAAGGACTTCAGCCATCTTCTGCTGCTTTCCTAGGCACATTAGCAGGGAGCCGGATCACAAGTGGAGCAGCCGAGACTCGAACCAGTGCCTGTGCCCTGCAGGTGGATGCTTAAGCTTCTATGCCACAGCGCTGGCCCCAGCGTTGATATTTTAAAAGCTGTCCAAGATGGGTTGAACATTTGGCCTAGTGGTCAACATGTCAGATAGGATGCTTGCATACCCTAATGAAATAATAAGGTCTGTTCCTGTCTCCAGCTCCTAATTCCATCTTCTTGCTAATTCAGACCCTGATAGATAGCAGTGATAACTCAAATAGTTGGATTCCTGCCATCCACATGGGAGACCTGGATTGATTTCCTAGCTCCCAGCTTTGGCCCAGCCCAGTCCTAGCCATTGCAGGCAAATGGGAAGTGGAAAGAACACATAGGAACTCACTCTTTATGTCTCTCTTGCTCTCCCACTTCCCCTCTCAAATAAAGATAAAAATTATAAATAAATAAAAGCTTGCCAAGTTGAATGGGTAGCCAAGATTGAGAACCACTGTACTAAACTACTAGGTCTATGTATATAGAAGTAAAAAAATTTCACTGTTGCATGCATTTGGGAGTGCCAGCAGATGGGAGTTCTCTCTCCATCTCTCTGTCCCTGTCTCTTTGCCTTTCAAGTAAATAAAACAATTTAAGAAGTAAAACATTTTCAAAAAAAAAAAGAATTATTAGTAAAGAACAGTTTTATTGGTGGTTTTATTTAGCACTGTTGAAAACCATTGGAACTAATTTGTTTTTCTTGTTTTTATTCTAGGGTCTCTATGGCAGCGTGATAGTGGCAGGAGGAAACACACTAATACAGAGTTTCACTGATAGGTTGAATAGGGAGCTTTCTCAGAAAACTCCCCCAGTAAGTTCTGTTGGCTCTTTAGTGATATTCTTCATCAAATGCCTTCACCAGTGGTATAGTTTTACAGATAAGCATTCTTTTCTCAGTAGATAGATTTTTTGTGTGTGTTTTGTGTAGAATTACTTAAATTTGGGTAATATTTTTTATTATTAATCAGATTTCTTTAGATGACAGCTATTGGTTACCCTTACATGATGTGAGTTTTATTTTGTTCATTAATTGTATACTTAAATGCCTATTATCTGCTTGACAGTAGGAATATAAAATATCCTGCACACTGAGGGCTAGGCAGGTTAGCCCTGTAAAAGCTGACAGCTGTAATGCTGAGTGCTTCAGCATGTCATGAGCCAGGTGTATCTTGTCACTCAGAAGCAAATACTTAATTCTCAGGACTATCAGGAAGGCATCATGAATGGGTTAACTGGCTGGACAGCAGGGTAGAGGAAATTGCACGTGCAGAAGTGTGATGGGAATAGTGCGTGTTCCAGTAATTCCAAGTAGTCTGCTTGTAGTCTGTGCAGACACAGGGAAAGCAGTATGGCTGGAAAGATGGCTGATGTGTAAGGCACTTCAAACAGCTTCTGGAGAATGGAATTAGAAGAACTTATTTTTGGTGCAAAAACAGATTGAAATCCACACATGCCATGAATCTTCAAAAAGTTCATGAAAAATGCATACTGGATTTTTAAAAAACTTCCTGGATTTTAAAACATTTTTTCATCATAAATAAGCTTACCTTTTAATCTCATTTAAGGACCTTTATATTAGTGCTGTCCTAATGAAGTACTACAAATTGGTGGTTTAAAAAACAGCAGAAATAATTGTCTCATAGTTCTGGACCATACTGTCTCTGAAATCTATGTGGAGAATACTCCTTCCCTCTTTGTACCATTTGGTGGTTTGCAGCAATCCTTGGCTTCAGTTGTGGTATGTCTGTTAAGGACATTAGTCATATAGGATTGGGGGACCACCTTACTCCTGTGTGACCTCATCTTATATCTTAATTACATCTGCAAAGATCCTCTTCACAGATTAGGTCACATTCACAGGTACCAGCCAGGGATGAAGACTTTATCTTTCAGAGGGACAATTAAACTCATAGCAGATGAGTAGAGGTTATGTCTAATTAAGGAGTACTTCAGATTTTTTTCAAAGGTAACAGCAAACTTATAGGGTAAAATCTGGCAGAGGATTGATGAGGTCATATGTATGTTTTAAAAGGATCACTGGGTATGTCATGGTAACTTTTAAAAGGAGAACCTGATTTGAAGAAATCATTTA
Organism: Oryctolagus cuniculus; assembly: GCF_964237555.1. Classification (NCBI taxonomy): domain Eukaryota; kingdom Metazoa; phylum Chordata; class Mammalia; order Lagomorpha; family Leporidae; genus Oryctolagus; species Oryctolagus cuniculus. Next base: position 100,226,767 of record NC_091435.1, on the reverse strand, counting down.
CATAGAATAGCAGTCATGTTGAAATTTTAAGACTTCTTTCAAGGGAGTTTTTGTAAGGTATTCTTCACCAAATATTACATTTTTAAAATCTTAATAGGAGTTACATATACCCTAAAATATTTAATAATCTTTTACTTTCTCATATAAAGGACTATTTTACCGTAAGCCACATATTTATAAAAATTGAAAGTGGTGTGTGAGTATTGATACAATATTGACATTTGCTTCATATTTACTATATTCTTGGAGATACTGTCTGATCTAAAGCACCCCTCAATTACAGTACCGATCATTGGATTTCATAAAAGTCTCTGAATAATGAGTATAGACATGGGTGATCTAAGGTTTATAAAGACCACTTAGAAACTCTGTCCTTTCGGAAGTAATTAAAAATCAGTTAAATGGGAAAAGAATTTGATTGTGATATTGATCTTTTATCCTCTTCAGAAACCCATGTTCACCCCTCCTGCCTTCAGCAACCCTACATATCCCATACTTTAATAAACCCTGTCACACATTTTGCTGCGAATACGACTTTAACTGTGTTTATATATATAGTAATTGGAAGGTATCTTTTTTTTTTTTTTTGACAGAGTTAGACAGTGAGACAGACAGAGAGAAAGGTCTTCCTTTTCTGTTGGTTCACCCCCCAAATGGCCGTTAACGGCCGGCGTGCTACTGTATCCGAAGCCAGGAGCCAGGTGCTTCCTCCTGGTCTCCCATGCGTGCAGGGCCTAAGCACTTGGGCCATTCCTCCACTGCACTCCCGGACCACAGCAGAGCTGGACTGGAAGAGGGGCAACCGGGACTAGTACCCGGCCCCCATATGGGATGCCAGCACTGCAGGCGGAGGGTTAGCCAAGTGAGCCGCAGTGCCAGCTGGAAGGTATCTTGAGAGCTATCCCCAGAGGTAGATTTCTAAGTGGGGGAAAAATCTTGATGTAGAAAGTGAGACGGGATAATACCAAGCCCTAAGATTGTATGTGTCAGACAGAATACGAACTCACAGGGAAGGAAGCAGTCTAGTTATAAAGGAATGCATTTTGATTTGAAGGCCAAGAGTAAACTAAAATAGGGATGAGGATAACATTATAGCCTAAAAGAAAGCAGCAGGACTCTGAGGAGGGCTATAGAAAAGGAGGCAGAGCAGGGTCATAATAATAACATAGGAAGCATGTGGTGAGTACCTGACTTACAGAATTAGATACATGCTCGCTATTATAGGATATAAATCGTGGATGTCACACTTCGTAGTGTGCAGTTTTGTAATGTTTATATGATTTATCACATTTTGCACATTAAAAGCTTTAATCAAAGTATAAACCTATATTTGAAAATTACCATGTTTAATATGTGTTCAAATGAGTGAGCCATTGGGAAGTCTTTGTCAAAACAATTTCCTGACTTACCTGTTTCGTTTGATTGTACTGATGTTTATTCCTCTTTATTGTAGAGTATGCGGTTGAAATTGATTGCAAATAATACAACAGTTGAACGGAGGTTTAGTTCATGGATCGGTGGCTCCATTCTAGCTTCTTTGGTTAGTAGATAAGCTACTTTACAAAAATATTTTACTGAATGAAATGTATAACTGAAAATATTAATTTAGTAAAGATACTTAATTTATTAAATTATTAGATTAATAAATGCTTATCAAATAAATTATAGACCTAATAGCAATTTTATATGTTCTCCATATAACAAAATACTTTATTGCCTTTTTGGTGGACCTTTGTCAGCCTAATTCAGTTTCCCCTCTGAGAGATGGAACTATGTTAACGTATTTATGTCTCTTCTAATAATGCCCCATTGGCATTAGTTAGTACTTGTCTGTGGTGCACTTAAAATTAAACAATTCCTTCTTGGTTCTGATCATTCTCCACTATTTTAGTGTGAGGTATAGGAAGTCAGGAATTGTTCTTGGGCCAAATAGTGATGGTGTTGGGTCTTAGATGTGATGTGGACTGGTGTGTACTTTGAATCGAGAAAAAAAATCCTTGTAATTTTTTGCACCCTACTTTGGGAGCATTTCCCCTTTATCTTAAAGCAGCCAAAAGACACCGAGTACTTAAGCTTGTGACAGTTTCTGTTGTTGTCCTCAGAGCCAAGCTCTCACAGCTTCAGTCTTCCTTGCCAGCTGTATTTTTTAAAATTGATACAGTGTAACAGGTATTATAAAGACCTGATATTCTTTGTAACTTTCTAAGGTTAGGCTAACTAGTGTCTTTGGATGGTTTTTGGAGGAATGCAGAAATTAAAAGAATAACATAACTCTGTTAGAAAGGAGGGGATTTAAGAGGTCTGCAAAATTTAGGAGATGTAACAAAGATATTAAAAGTAAAAATGTTTAAACTGAGAATAAGGCATAATTCTATTTCTTTCTATGTTACAGGGCACCTTTCAACAGATGTGGATTTCCAAGCAAGAATATGAAGAAGGAGGGAAGCAGTGTGTAGAAAGGAAATGCCCTTGAAAGAGTCCCAAACCTTTACCTTCCGGTGTCACCTTACGTTTCATAGCTTTAGTCTACTCAGGAAAAGAATGACCATCTTTTGTAGAATGTTTATACATTTTTGCATATTTCAATTTCCACTTAAATTTTTTAAGGCTTTAACTGGCTCTATAAATTAAATGAGTTTGTGCTTTCCTTGAAATGCACTTATTCTTATTACAAGCATTTTATAATTTTGTATAAATGTCTATTTTCTCTAAATATTTTGCTTTTAGTAAAATGCTTTTCAACTGTTTAGTATATTAATTACCAGTGGATTGGTAGAATTGCTTTTTATTGACTAGTAAAAGTTACTGCCTATGCTTTTTACCTTAGGCTTACAAAATTCAATAAAAATTACTAGCCATTCCAGAATTTTTTTTGTACTATTATGCATTGTGACTTGCTACTTTTTAAAATTTTTTAAATTTCATTTTACTTGAGAGACAGAAATATCTCCCATCTGCTGATTTATTCCCCAAATAAAGGACTGGGCCATGCTTAAGTCAGCAGCTTGTATTGAGATCCAGGTCTCCCACATGAGTGGCAGAGACCCAAGTACATGTGTACCCTAGGGTACAGTAGGAAGCTGGAAAGGAAAGTGGAGTGAGGCCTTTGTACCCAGGAACACTGACGGGGGATGGTGGTGTCCCAAGTAGTATCTTAACTGCTGTACCAAATACCTGCCCCTGTAACTTGTTACTTTGAGTATCATTATTTTGAGTGAAAGTTCTTCCTGTTTTGACAGTAATACCCACTTTTGCTTCATATTCTGTTAACAGTAGCTTTAAAAAATGTCCCTGAATTTCAAACACTACCCTGTTGTCTTTGCTATGGCAGTTAACATCATTTCCAGTCTTAAGGTAGCAGGTGATATCAGATTTATAAAAGGGAAACTGACCCTGGACTTTATACCTGATTTTTTGTGTTTTAGAGATTTATTTTTATTTGAAAGAGTTACAGAGATCTTTTGTCTGCTGGTTCAGTTTCCAAATGACAGCAATGACCAGGGTTGGGCCAGGCGGAAGCCAGGAGCCTATAACTCTGACCTAGATCTCCAACATGGGTGCAGGGGCCCAAGGAATTGGGCCATCTCCCACTGCTGTCCCAGGAGCATTAGCAGGGAGCTGGATGAGAAGTGCAGCAGCTACAACTCAAACTGGTGCTCATAAGGGGATGCCAGCCTTGCAGGAGGCAGCTTACTCCTCTGTGCCAAAATGCTGGCCCAGTATAATTGCTTTTTTAAAAATTACATAGCAGCATGACCACTTCCAGTATTAGTTTGTCATATTTACTTGACTGAAAACAGTTTATTTATGAACTTAAACATAGTTTTAATTCTTTATACACTGTTAACGCAAGAAAAATAAAATGGCAAATCAGGAGTTCACATCTTGGACAAGACTTGACTTCTGGACTTCAGAGTGTGGGAACTTTTTCTGAAGAAATTTTACATTCTTTTTCTCTAAATTTTTCTTCCTTACTGCGATGCGAATTTGTTTCTCAAGTCTCAATCTGGAATAATAAAAGCATAACAACAATTTATATAAAACAATTTCCCCATTAACACTATAAAAACATGTACAAATTAATTACATAAAACGTCTCAATCATGCCAGTTCTGTATTTGGTATATTACATATAAAAGTTGAAAAACTGCTTTAAACCTACACAAATGACAATGAAATAAAAAACTCCTTTAAACCCCGACCACCTCTTCTTCCTGTTTCCAGATGGGAGAGAATGTTCAGATCTTTCTTTCTTTTTTTAATTAGGCAGAGTTAGATACAGCGATCTGAAGCCAGGAGCCAGGTGCTTCCTCCTGGTCTCCCATGCGGGTGCAGGGCCCAAGCACCTGGGCCATCCTCCACTGCCCTCCCAGGCCACAGCAGAGAACTGGACTGGAAGAGGAGCAACTGGGAGAGAATCCAGAGCCCATATGGGATGCCAGCTCCACAGGCGGAGGATTAACCAAGTGAGCCACGGCGCTGGCCTCCAGATCTTGAGCTTTTTAACAGACTGGACCTGAAGTTTGATCTGATGTGATTGAGGTTATCTACATTATTTAAGAAACACTCTCTGGGGGTGGTGCTGTGGCGCAGCGGGTTAAGGCCCTGGCCTGAAGTGCCAGCATCCCACGTGGGCACTGGTTTGAGACCTGGTTGCTCCACTTCCGATCCAGCTCTGCTATGACCTGGAAAAGCAGTAGAAGATGGCCCAAGTTCTTGGGCCCCTGCGCCCATGTGGGAGACCTGGCAGAAGCTCCTGGCTCCTGGCTTCAGATCGGCACAGCTCCGGCCATTGCAGCCAATTGGGAGTGAACGATTGGATGGAAGACACCTCTCTCTCTCTCTCTCTGTAACTCTGACTTTCAAATAAATAATCTTTTAAAAATAAAAAAACTCTCATCTTATTAAGTGTATTGGCTTTTTGACTTCTTGAAATACATCTTAACACTTAGCAGGGGTTCCCTGATTTCAAAAAGCACTCAATCTAGCTTATGATTTTCCCTACACACACAGTAAGACTATGCTAAGAGGTGATGCACTAATTAGACTTACTACTTTTTATTTATTTATTTTTTAAATTTGAAAGAAGGAGAGGGAGTTTTTATCTGCTGGTTCACTTCCCAAATGGCAGCAATGGCCAGAGCTGGGCCAGTCCAAAGCCAGGAGTTTCTTTCCCATCTCCCACATGGGTACAGGGGCCCACGCACTTGGGCCATCTTCCACTGCTTTCCTGGGCCCATCAGCAGGGAGCTGGATTGGAAGAGGAGCAACAGGGACTTAAACCAGCACCAGTGTGGGATACCGGCATCACAGACAAGGCCAGCCCCACTTAACTACTATCTAAATGAGTTTGTTCCATATACCAGCATCCTAGGATATAAGCAGTTGTGCCTCAGCTAAATTATGTTGAAGTGTAGTGTCCCTTGAATTGTCAAAATTCAAAATGATAAATTCATGGATGCCAAGGTTCTATTGTATTTAAGTTGGTATTTTACAGATTTGTAGGTCTAAGTTCATATAAAATATACAGTTAAACAGACATGTACTTAATAATTACAATATGCAAGTGCTGTGGAGATCAGAGAAAAGACATCTGGGTGAAAACAGAATGTGCATATATTAGAAGGGAATATCATTATATCCTTAGAACTATCTATGAAATACATTGAATTTGTTCTCTATTAATATTACATTCACATGAAAAAATCTTAAGTACCAAGAAAATTATGTACATGTTCAGAAAAAATAAGTATAAAGTAAACAAAGTCAAAATGAGATTACTCATTCCATTCATCAAATCTTTGCTCTAAATTTTGGCTCTTCACAAAAAATAAGCCCACCTGAAAATAAATATTTGCTATTAAGAATATTCAGAAGATTATTACATTCTGTGAAGGCAAGTCTAAAAAAGGTAGTTTCCAAAATCATTAGAATATATAAAGCCTATAAAAGTGACATAAAAATGACTAAGGGGCAAAAGATCAAATGGTACAATAACAGGCTTGGAGAAGTCATGGAGAAAAAAAAAAGTCCATGCAGTCAGATTTCTTCAATTGCTTAGTACCTGAATGAGGTCCTAAATATGAACAGCTGGAAAGAGCCCAAAACTGTTGAAACAGAAGAAGCAAAAGAGGGGAAAAGAACGAGACACATTAAGGAGAAAGCAAAAATTCTGACTTTGATAAAGGGTAAGTAGCTTAAGACTGAATTGTAGAATGCTGCTTGGGAGTTTGGATTTCATCAACAAACTACTGTGTGTTTCTGAAGAACACTGACTTCAGGAAAGCTTGGAAGCAACATTTCAGTGGACAGCAGTGAGGACAATGTCCAGTAATTCAATGTGATGAAAAGCGATGACTGCACAAGGCCAGAAACAGAAGACATCCCGGACATTTTGCAGAAAGAATTAAATCAAGAACTGACCGAATCTGTGAACACTGCTGATGAAAGAGATTACTTATGCTTAGTGACAAGACAGAACAGGTTCACCACAGGTAAATGGACTGTGAGCAGATAGCTGGTGCACTGGGGAAGATGAACATTTTAAACTGATTCTAAAGTATACGAACACTTTCTAAAACTCAGTTGAAAGATTTCATTTCTGTTAAAGCTGTTTTTTATTTTTTTAAATTGTGGGTTTTTTTATATGGAAAACAGCTTTTGGAGAAGAAAAATTTCTTAAGAAAGATTGCTCAAAGTAGAATTATCTAAGGCAGTTGTTTAAAAAAAGTTGTGGCTGGGGCTGGCGCTATGGCGTAGTGGGTAAAGCTGCTGCCTGCAATGCCAGCATGCCATATGAGCACTGGTTCGAGGCCTGGCTGCTCCACTTCCAATCCAGCTCTCTACTATGGCCTGGGAAAGCAGTAGAAGATGGCCCAAGTCCTTGAGCTCCTGCACCCATGTTGGGAGACCTGGAGGAAGCTCCTGGCTTCAGATTGGCGCAGCTCTCGCTGTTGCAGCCAATAGGGGATTGGATGGAAGACCTCTCTCTCTCTGCCTCTCTTCCTCTCTCTGTGTGACTCTGACTTTTAAATAAATAAATAAATCTTTAAAAAAAAAAAGCTGTGGTGATGGAGCTGGCACTGTGGCGTAGCGGGTAAAGCATCCGCCTGCAGTGCTGGCATCCCAGCTGCTCTATTTCCTATCCAGCTCCCTACTAATGCGCCCGGGAAAGCAGCAGAGGATGGCCCAAGTGCTTGGCCCCGGGCACACAGCTGGGAGACCTAAAAGAAGCTCCTGGCTCCTAGCTTTGGATTGGCCCAGCCCTGACAACTGCGGCCATTTGGGGAGTGAACCAACAGATGGAAAATATCTGTCTCTCCCTCCCTCTCTCTGTAACTCTATCTTTCAAAATCAATAGATCTTGAAGAAAAAAAAAAAAAAAAGCTGTGGTGGCTATGCTGCCAATACTCCTATCTACTCCTATCTCCACTTTAACTTTCCAGCTCCTTTTCTGGCCCTGAATTCTGATTTCTACCACCTTTAGCCAGGAATCTGCAGTTCCCCACCCATGTGTCTCTGTAGCCACAGTGATAGGAGTTGAGAAGCCCCTTTGGCCCAGAAACTCAAATCCTTATCCCATCCAATTGCAGTGTTGATTAAATACTATGGCTTCTGTTTACATTTGGATGTAGATCCAGTATTTTAAAACAGCTTTTAAAACTCTCCCTTAGTTTTTATAATTATCAGCTGGTGGTTCATAGGACAAGTTTGATAAACTTCATGCAAGAGAAAATTTGCCATAGGGAATATGTGGAGATCAACATTCTGCAAGATAACATGAATTCAGATATAATACAAAGGACTTCTCTCAGCCAGCGCCATGGCTCACTTGGCTAATCCTCTGCCTGCGGCACCGGCACCCCAGGGTTCTCATCCCAGTTGCTTCTCTTCCAGTCCCGCTCTCTGCTGTGGCCCGGGAGGAAGTACCCAGCTCCTGGCTTCGGATTGGTGTAGCGCCAGCCATAGCAACCATTAGGGGAGTGAACCAACGGAAGGAAGACCTTTCTCTCTGTCTGTCTCTCACTAACTCTGCCTGGCAAAAAACAAACAAAGAAAAAAAAACAAACAAAAACAAAACAAAACAAAACACACAAAAACAAAGGACTTCTCTCCTTAACCCCATTTGTATCAGCTTTGCAAAGACATGAGCTCTCATTTTATGGAACTGAGTTATTTGGACCTTCACTTTAACATTATAGGAATATCTTTTTAAATGCAGATGGATAAGCAGCAAGGAAGACAAATTTGGAAGGCTATACACTAATGTTAGCACAGGTTTATAGATGACTTTTTTGTTACCTGATGTTTCCATTTTTCCTTTAATGAATATGTATTATGCGTGCAATAATAGAAATTAAAACTATTTTAAAAGTTCAACATGTCATTTTCTATAAATATGATATGTTTCATTATTAAGGGAACTTGTGCTCACCTGACAAAACGGTCCACATAAGGCATTGCAAAGAAGCGTTTCCTATTGTATCTTTTGTTTAGGTACCATGGTATAGGCCACTGCTTGAACTTGTGCCTGCCAATAAAGAAAAAAGTTATTGCCTTGTAGAAATCATTTAATACATTTTTACTTTCCTAAATGAATTGATCCAAATAAGCATTAGCAGAGAATAAAATGCACTCAATTTTTTAGTGAGATGTTTTTCCAGATCTTTTCTGTATTGGATGAGATGGTTAGACAGCACTATGCTGTCCTAAATCTGGCTAGCTGGCTCAATACCACAAATTTCATTAAAAGAATGTTAACAAAGAGGAAGTGCTAGTATATGGTACAACTACAAGAATACAAAGTCTAACTACCCAAAGTGCCTACTCCATTTTGCATACTGATGTTTAAAATTCTAATGATGCTTCCTTTTGGCTGTTCAACCCAAATGTAAAAACAACATTCAGAAGAGAAATTTATTTACACTGAGCCTTCTCAATTGTGTGAACTGATTATCAGAGCCTTTTCCAAAGTCTGACTCTTGGACTGGGTATAGGAGAGACAAGGAGTAATAAAATATGTACTGTCTCATAACTTGGCCTACGGGTTATCCTAGTGGTAATGGGGACAAACGGAAGCTGGTTCATATAACCAGAATCCTCAAGATTGCCTCTATGTAATAGATCTGGGTTTTTTTTTTTTTTAATGTTGCTACTCTTTGAAATATTTATTTTTAAATCCATTTTTAACTACTTGAAAGGCAGAGTGAGAGTGAAAGAGAAAGATGTTTCATCTGCTGGTTTACTCCCCAAATACCCACAACAGCTAGAACTGGACCAGGCTGAAGCCAGAAAGCCTGGAACTCCATCAGGTCTCCTATATTGGTGGAAGGGGCCCATGCATTTGGCCCATTACCTACTGCCTCCCAAGATTCATTAGCAGGAAGCTGGATTAGAACTGGAGGAGCTGGGACAAAACCAAACAAATATAGGATCTGATATGGGATGGGAATGTCTCAAATAGAGGATTAAACTGCTGCACTACAACACCCAGCTCAGTCCCAGGTTCTTAATGGGCAAAGAGGGCAAGTGTCATGTTCCTTTTTTTTTTTAAAGATTATTTATTTATTTATTTGACAGGTAGCATTATAGACAAAGAAAGAGAGAGAGAGAAAGGTCTTCATTCTGTTGGTTCACTCCCCAAATGGTTGCTATGAGCGGTGCTGCACCGATCTGAAGTCAGGAGCCAGGTGCCTCTTCCTGGTCTCCCATGTAGGTACAGGGGTCCAAGCATTTGGGCCATCCTCCCAGCAGAGAGCTGGACTGGAAGAGGAGCAGCCAGGACTAAAACCCGGCGGCAATATGGGATGCCAGCGCCACAGGTGGAGGATTAACCAAGTGAGCCACGGCGCTGGCCCAGGTGTCATGTTCTGAAACTAGCTTCATGGCTGTCTTTTTCTTTTAAAGATATTTATTTCAGGTCGGCGTCGCAGCTCAATAGGCTAATCCTCTGCCTGTGGTGCCGGCACAACAGGTTCTAGTCCCGGTCGGGGCGCCGGATTCTGTCCTGGTTGCCCCTCTTCCTGTCCAGTTCTCTGCTGTGGCCCGGGAAGGCCATGGAGGATGGCCCAAGTCCTTGGGCCCTGTACCTGCATGGGAGACCAGGAGAAGCATCTGGCTCCTGGCTTTGGATCAGCGTGGTGCACTGGCTGCAGCGGCCATAGAGGCGTGAACCAATGGAAAAGGAAGACCTTTCTCTCTGTCTCTGTCTACTCTGTCAAAAAAAAAAAAAAAAAAAAAAAGATATTTATTTTATTTGAAAGCCAGAGTTATAGAGAGGCAGAGGCAGAGAGAGAGGGGTCTTCCATCTATTGGTTTACTCCCCAGATGGTCACAATGGCCAGAGCTATGCCGATCCAAAGCCAAGAGCCAGGAGCTTCTTCCGGGTCTCCCATGCGGATTCAGGGGCCCAAGGAATTGGGCCATCTTCTACTGCTTTCCCAGGGGATAGCAGAGAGCTGGATCCGAAGTGGAGCAGCTGGGACTCGAACTAGCACCCAAAAGGGATGCTGGCATTGCAGGTGGCGGCTTTACCCGCTACACACAGTGCTGACCTCGCTTCATGGTTTTATGACTTTCTGAAATTTTATGTGTGCATGTGCATTCAAAAGTTCATGGGAGGCTGGCGCCATGGCTCACTAGGCTAATCCTCCGCCTTGCGGTGCCGGCACACTGGGTTCTAGTCCCGGTTGGGGCGCCGGATTCTGTCCCAGTTGCCCCTCTTCCAGGCCAGCTCTCTGCTGTGGCCAGGGAGTGCAGTGGAGGATGGCCCAAGTGCTTGGGCCCTGCACCCCATGGGAGACCAGGAGAAGCACCTGGCTCCTGCCATCGGATCAGCGCGGTGCGCTGGCCACAGTGCGCCGGCCGCGGCGGCCATTGGAGGGTGAACCAACGGCAAAGGAAGACCTTTCTCTCTGTCTGTCTCTCTCACTGTCCACTCTGCCTGTCAAAAAAATAAAAAATAAATAAATAAATAAAAAAGTCTAAAAAAAAAAAGTTCATGGGAAACAATTAAAAGATAAGTTTAGGGGCCAGTGTGGTGGTACAGTGGGTTAACCTGCCACCCATGATATCAGCAGCACAAACTGGAATGCTGGTTCAAGTCACAACCGCTCTACTTCTGATCCAGCTCCCTGCTAATGTGCCTGGAAAACCAGAAGACAGCGGGTTCCCTGCCACCCACATGGAGCATTTGGAGTTCTGGGCTCCTGGCTTCATTCTGGACTGTTGTGGCCATTTGGGGAGTGAACCAGCAGATGGATGATCTCTAACACTCTGCCTTTCAAATAAATACATCTTTTTTTTGGGGGGTAAAGATGTTTATTTTGGTGCAAAATTTTTGAAATCTATACATACAAGTAACTCCAAAAAGTTCATGAAATATGCATATTATGAAAAAACCATGTGTGTATTTCAAAATATTTTTGCACCAAAATAAGCTTACCTTTTAATTCCATTTTTCCATGAATTCTCTGATGTACCTTCCTACATCTCTACCGTATCTCAGATGGTAAGAGTTTCCTTAAAAGACACTGGGCAGGGAATGAGGCATGGTCTCAGCACTCTGATTTTAAGAGTCACAGTGTAATCTGTGTACCAGATGATTCTTCCGAAGATGTCTCTTCTCCAGGCACCAGGTCGAGCTTTCTCTTGGCCAGTCTGAAGAAGCCTTAGGGCATCTTCTCTTTCTTGGACTACTTTGTCTAAGGCATCCATGGACTCCGCGACCTGAGAACAGAAGGACACAATCCCAACAACTGGCACACATTGCAGAGAGAACGTGCAAACTTGCGTGGCAGAAAACTCTACCATGAGTATTTATGTGAAGGAGGCACTCTGTCGACTTTTTTTTTTTTTTTTTTTTTTTGACAGGCAGAGTGGACAGTGAGAGAGAGAGACAGAGAGAAAGGTCTTCCTTTGCCATTGGTTCACCCTCCAATGGCCGCTGTGGCCAGCGCGCTGCGGCCAGCGCACCGCGCTGATCCGATGGCAGGAGCCAGGAGCCAGGTGCTTTTCCTGGTCTCCCATGGGGTGCAGGGCCCAAGCACCTGGGCCATCCTCCACTGCACTCCCTGGCCACAGCAGAGAGCTGGCCTGGAAGAAGGGCAACCGGGACAGAATCCGGCGCCCCGACCGGGACTAGAACCCGGTGTGCCGGCGCCGCTAGGCGGAGGATTAGCCTAGTGAGCCGCGGCGCTGGCCTCGACTATTTTCTAAAAGTCCTCTAGGCACAGGTATGAACACATGGGTGTTTATAATGCTGCTTTCTATACTTTTTAAAAAGTTGATAGTTTCATTTAAAAAGACATCTAGTTCTGATTTCCATATATTAGTTTGTTTGGAGTGGGATAGACTTAGAATGCTTTTGGAGAATCAGCTTGACTCAATTTATGTGTTTCAAAACTCAGTGAGCTAGTACGAAAAAATAACAGGGCCAACATTATGGGGTAGAGGGTAAAGCCGCCACCTGGGATGCCTGCATCCCATATGGGCACCAGTTTCTGTCCTGGCTGCACCAAGTGCCTGCCCCAAAAAGATACTATTAGAACTTCCACCCATTTTCATCAAACTTTCCATAAAGATAAAAAATATATACATATTTGATTATAAAGAAATATTTATTTATGAATATTCATAAGTTACAGATTGTAATATCAGTTAGGTCAGACTTTGTTATTGCTGTGAATAGTGGGTCATTTTTAGGCATGCATGTGGGTGTGTGTTATCCCTGAGCATCGAACACTGCGTATCCTCATTAGTTTCTGAAAAGAACTCTCAAAAAGGGCAGATTAATTTAACAAATATCCCCCCTGCCCACCCCAGGCAGCTGAGACATGAAATAGATGTGAAAGTTACAATTTAGGTCAATTACCTCATAACCTATTTATTCAGTGTACCCTCAGCACTTCTAGTCTCAATTTCACTCAATGCTTTCTAGCAGATGAATTCACATTTTTCCTCTAACTATACAAAATCCTTAAGAAATAAGAGATGGGTAAGGTAAATCTTGACAAACTTAGGAGAGTGAAGAGACCACTTTGGTAAGGGCCTCATAAAATTCTTTCACTTTTAGGAATTTTTAGTAAATCTGGCTATTGGCTGACTATTTTAGAGGGCTTGTCCAAGCAAGGGCGGGGCTTGAGACCTGTAACCGAATGTAATGTAATATAAAGTACGTGGCCACCAAATCCAGAGTTAACATTCTAATGTTACTGCCAACAGACAAGAAGGCAAACCGAGAGGTAAGTTCAGTATCCCTGTAAACTCAACAACTCAAGAAGCTGCAGATTTTGAAGCTTTTTTTTTGGGGGGGGGGGGGCAGGCAGAATGGACAGTGAGAGAGAGAGAGACAAGGTCTTCCTTTACCGTTGGTTCACCCTCCAATGGCCGCTGCAGCCGGCGCGCTGTGGCCGGCACACCACACTGATCTGAAGGCAGGAGCCAGGAGCTTCTCCTGGTCTCCCATGGGGTGCAGGGCCCAAGTACTTGGGCCATCCTCCACTGCCTTCCCGGGCCACAGCAGAGAGCTGGACAGGAAGAGGAGCAACCAGGACAGAATCCGGCACCCCGACTGGGACTAGAACCCGGTGTGCCGGCGCCATAGGTAGAGGATTAGCCTAGTGAGCTGCGGCGCCGGCCTGAAGCTTTTCACATTTTGGATTTTTATATTAGGGATGCTCAACCAGTAAAGTCTATGCAAATATACCAAAACCAGAACTCTCAATTTTGCAACATTTCTGGTCCCACATATTTTGGATAAGAGGTTCACAACCTGTAACAATTAGATACACATTATTCAAATCAATCTCAAGCTTTTTTTGCTATCTTATGTTTCTCAGAGCAAATGTGACAGCCAAGAGAATATAAAATTAATGGAACTATGTTCCAAAGTGACAGCATACACTTTTATTTGGAGCCAGGAAAGAATTAAATTTAAGGAGTAGCCCTAAACTCCTTTTTAGAAAAAGAAAAAAAGACTAAAAAATATACTTATAAAAATTATAATCAGTATTTTATCATTTACCTTGTTCCTGTATTACAAACATGGAGGGAATAACATATCAAGTACAAGTATTTGTAGGTTTAGGAGAGGTAGAGGATAACGCAAATGTGCTAACACTCACAGGAGAAACAGAGGTAAAGGGATATGAGAATTCTTTGTATTATCTCATAATTTTACCCTAGCTCCAATATTATGTTAAAATAAAGTTAAAAATGTTATGTTACTAGCCGGCGCCGCGGCTCACTAGGCTAATCCTCCACCTTGCGGCGCCGGCACACCGGGTTCTAGTCCCGGTCGGGGCGCCGGATTCTGTCCCGGTTGCCCCTCTTCCAGGCCAGCTCTCTGCTGTGGCCAGGGAGTGCAGTGGAGGATGGCCCAAGTCCTTGGGCCCTGCACCCCATGGGAGACCAGGAAAAGCACCTGGCTCCTGCCTTTGGATCAGCGCGGTGCGCCGGCCGCAGCGCACCGGCCGTGGCGGCCATTGGAGGGTGAACCAACGGCAAAGGAAGACCTTTCTCTCTGTCTCTCTCTCTCACTGTCCACTCTGCCTGTCCAAAAAAAAAAAAAAAAAAAAGTTATGTTACGCAACTTTTCCTGAGTCAGAATAACTTTTCCCATAATTAGGGCAAATAACTGAAGTTTTATTCCATACGTTCTCTGACCATCTCTAGGGATCTTCTGTCCCTCCCTCCTAAAGGCAGTTGTCAGTAATGGCTGTGACTGTGGCGGAAAAAGGAGACTGAAGTAGCTGAGGTTGGGCAGCAGGACTGAAGCTATTACAAAAACTGAGTTTTCTTTGCACTGACTACTTACTGTGGCACAGAAAAATCAATGAAGATTTGACCACAAAGGAAAAAGTATACCTAAATTTGTATAAATAATTAAACTTGTTTCTACATGTGTAGAAAAGTTCTGAAGTTCTGGTGGATCGATAGATAAGAAACATATAAACGATTACCTCTTGGAGTGGGAATAGAAAAGCAAAATGCTTTTTTTCCTATTCTTTGAGAGGCAGAGGGACAAAGAGAGATAGTCCCCAAATGCCTGAAATAGGTAGGCTCAAGCCAGAAGCTGGGAGCTCAATCCAGGTCCCCCACATTGGTGTCAGGAACCTAATTACCTAAACGATCACCACTGCCTTCCAGGGTCTGCACTAGCAGGAAGCTAGGGCTGGCGGCTAGAGCCAGGTATTGAACACAGGAAATCTGATATGGGTCTGGGCACCTTAGCTGGCATCTTCTACGTCTTTCTTTTAATGATGAAGAAAAGCTACTTTAAAAAATAACTGACCTTTTCACAACAATGTGAATATACTTTACTAAATTATACAATTAAAAATAGTTAAGATCGTAAATTTCATGGTTTTTTAAAAAATGCTTATGTGTTAATTTTTACTTATTTGAAAGGAAGAGGGACAGAGAGGTAAAGAAACATGTTCTATCTGATAGTTTGCTCCCCAAATGCTGCCAACAGCCAGTGCTATACCAGGTCAAAGCCAGGAGCCTGGAATTCCATCTGGGTCTCCCACATGGGTGGCAGGTTCCCATGTACTTGAACTAGCATCTGCTGTCTCCCAGGGTGCAAGTAAGCAGGAAGCTGGAAACAGAAGAGCCAAAATTTGAACCAGGCCCTCTGATACGGGATGTGGGTACCCCAAGCAGTGATTTAACTGCTATACCACAACATCTGTTCCTTTGTTGTCTTTTACCTCAGTAAATTAAAAAAACAAAACACTTATCTGGTTGGTGAGAAACTAGCCAAAGTGGAACTAGAACTGTAAAGTGGTGCAGCTCCTTTAGAAAACAGTTTGGCAGTTTCTTGATAAACACAAACTCAGAGGCCTACATCATAGCATAGCAGGTAAAGCTCCTGCCTGTAATACTGGCATCCCATATGGGTACTGGTTTGTGTCCCCGGCTGTTCCACTTTCAATCTAGCTCCTTTTTAATGGTCTGGGAAAAGCAACGGGGTGATGGCCCAAGTGCTTGTGCCCCTGCACCATATGGGAGACCAGAAGAAGCTCCTGGCTCCTGGCTTTGGCCTGACCTAGCCTTGGCCATTGCAGTCATCTGTAGTGTGAACCAGCAGATGGAATATCTCTGTTTCTCTCTCTCCCTCCCTCTCTCTCTCTATAGCTCTGATTTTTGAATGAATTAATCTTAAATTAAACAAAATAGGAGCCTGAGACACCATCCCATATGGGCACTGGTTCAAGTCCCGGCTACTCAACTTCAGATCCAGCTCTTTACTAATGTGCTTGGGAAAGCAGCAGATGATGACCCAAGTGCTTGGGCCCCTGCACCCACATGGGAGACCTGGAAGAGGCTCCTGGCTCCTGACTTTATCCTGGCCCAGCTCTAGCTGTTGCAGACATTTGGGGAGTTCACCAGTGGATGAAGATCTCGCTCTGTCTCTCCCTGTCTCTGTAACTCTGATTTTCAAATAAACAAACAAATCTTAAAAACAAACAAACAAGGGGCTGGCACTGTGGCGTAGCAGGTTAGAACCTCCACCTGCCATGCCGGCATCCCTATGGGTGCTGGTTCAAGACCTGGCTGCTCCACTTCCGATCCAGCTCTCTGCTATGGCCTTGGAAAGGATTACAAGATGGCCAAAGTCCTTGGGCCCCTGCACCCAAGTGGGAGACCTGGAAGAAGCTCCTGGCTCCTGGCTTCGGATTGGTGCAGCTCCAGCCATTGTGGCCAACTGGGGAGTGAACCAACAGATGGAGGAACTCTCTTTCTCTCTGCCTCTCCTCTCTGTGTAACTCTGACTTTCAAATAAATAAATAAATCTTAATAAAAAAAAAATAAAAACAAACAAAACACAGACTTACCTTATAACCCAGCAATTTCACACCTAAGTGTTTACTTGAGATGAAAACATGTGTCCCTACCTAGAATGTTGGGGGCTGTGGTAAGAGTGGGGGTGGGGGTGGGGGTGGGGCTGCAGATGAGTATGGGATTTCTCTCTGGGGTGGTGGAAATATCCTAAAATGAGATCACTGTGACATCTGCACAACCCCGCAAATTTACTAAAAATCAAACAAAAATAGAAGCAAGAAGCCTATTTGCAAGGAATGCAAGAGCTCATACTCACTCCCTCCAACTTCAATCCCGCGCCTCCCACAGGCCTTACCTTTTCTAACCGCTCGGGACTCGGCATTGGCAATCTCTGCCGCTTGGCCTCCTGCTCTAGAGTCAGCAGCATGTTTCTTTCTTTCAGGAGGACATACCTGTAACAAAAACACAAGTGTGGGGTGATGGCCTGTGCTAGAGCTGTGATTTCTGACATCAACATGTATGATCTGCACTCAGAACTTCTTCAGAAATCTCAACATACAGAAAATCATTACAGAGAATAACCCTTTATACAGAGCTCTAGCTGTGCTTATTCGTCTGTTCCATAAAGTTCCCATGACACACAGATTGTACTAATGCTAGGAGAGTTACAGAACAGCATAAAACATAGTCCTTACATTCCAAGTGGAGAGAAAAGGAGGAAGATAATAATATTGACTGACTACCAACCACACAACAGGCAGTGTGCTGAGCATTTTATATACATTATTTCATTTAATTCTCACAATCTTTTGAGGTTGGCACTATTTTCACTCTTTAAAGAAGAAACTAAGGCTGAGAGAAGTAAGGTATTCTGGATCACAGTTAATTCAGCATTCAAATCCCTAACTCCCCATGTGCAAAACCCCATTCTACTTTGTTTCCCCACCATGCTGCTGCCAAAACTGTAATACGTCGTGCCATACTAAGTGGGACCCACGTGAGAGACCCAGAAGCTGCTCCTGGCTTTGAATCGGCCCAGCTCTGGTTGTTGCAGCCATTTGGGGAGTGAACAAGTGGATGGAAGATCTTTCTCTCTGTCTCACCCTCTCTCCGTAGCTCTCTCAAATAAATAAATCAATCTTTTTTTTTTTTTTTTTGACAGGCAGAGTGGACAGTGAGAGAGACAGAGACAGAGAGAAAGGTCTTCCTTTTGCCGTTGGTTCACCCTCCAATGGCCGCCGCAGCCCGTGCGCTGCAGCCGGCACACTGCGCTGATCCGATGGCAGGAGCCAGGTGCTCATCCTGGTCTCCCAAGGGGTGCAGGGCCCAAGCACCTGGGCCATCCTCCACTGCACTCCCTGGCCACAGCAGAGAGCTGGCCTGGAAGAGGGGCAACCGGGACAGAATCCGGCGCCCCGACCGGGACTAGAACCTGGTGTGCCGGAGCCGCAAGGTGGAGGATTAGCCTAGTGAGCCGCGGCGCCGGCCAATAAATCAATCTTAAAAAAAAAATACAACTGCCTTAAATTCTCAACTATTTATCAGGAAAATCTGCCAGAAAAACCTACCTAAATTCCCTATTAAATGCACCCTTCAACACACACCCTCAAAGAAAACAGCCTAATCTTACATATATCACTCACCATACTATAACACAAATCACTTTATTCAATTTCTTATATCAGACAGACGTGAAGTTGTTAGTGCTCACTGTTAGTATAACTGTTTCAAACACCTTGATGTTAATGTACTTAGTACACATACCAAAGCTTATGTAAATCTTCATTGCTTTTGTTCCTTAACTGCTGACAAGTCCATGAAGCACCTATAACATGATAAATTTATAACATGAAATAATGTTTTTAGCTTTGTGCCCTTGGCAAAGTATTTCACCTTTCTAAACCTGTTTCTTTATCTGTAAAATACATAACAGCTTCACTATATAGTGTATAATTACGATTAAATCAGATAACATGAAAATATTAGTAACATGACTGGCAATGGCATTCAAAAAATATGAACATTAGTACAGAATGTATTTTCATACCCTAATATCAAAATATTTCATATCATCATAAACTAATTTTCAATTATCAGTAAAAAAATGACACCTAAAATAAAGCTAAACTTCACTTCAGTTAATAATTTCAACTTACTCCTCTTCTAAGCCTTTTGCCAACTTGCCAAGGAACAATTGACTCTACTATCATACAGTCCTTTTCAATTTTCTCTAGTACACAATTCCAAAGGAAATTCAAAATCGACATTCTTAAATAATTCCCAAACTCGATAACTAATTCTAGAATGACAGAGTTCTATGGACAGTTTTAACGTTAACCAATCCAAGTATCTCACCAGATTTCACTTTTTCTTCCCCCCAGTTCTTTGGGTCATCAAAAAATTCTTCCAGTCCTTTCCTTGACAATGTGGTATGAAGTGATCTACACTGGGTAAAGGATGTGGCATTTTGTGTATTTCTAGGCAACAAACTAAGTGAAAACCTGCAACTGAACACATATGAACAAGTTAATTCAGTGATTCCAGATGTAGAAATTTCAAATAAAGAAGTTATCATAAAAGGGAACTTATAAATTAAGATGTCTATTAAATAAAGCATTATATATGACATCAAAAAGCTAGTAATTACATAAATGTATAGGTTGCCTTTCCCTTTCATAAGGAACATCACGGGATTGGCGTTCCTTTCTCAATACTGCGGGACAACTCTCCGTTCTTTGGCTACTTTGATGACCTAATCGGCACTTACTGAACAATGTCTTCGAGACACTTCCTTAAGTACAGACACCCCTCATCTTTCCCAGACCCTGTTTCTAACACAGCCTAGAAGAAGCTCTTCAGTAAACTTTCTCAAACCTCCCAGCCCTAGAGGATATTTCTCTATCTCTGACTTAATGCAACAAATACTGGGAATCTACGAATCCCGTACACTGCCTGGTCCACAGGAGGCTGCAACAAACCGTCTCAGGACGAATTAGAAACGCGGGGAGTGGGCGAATTCTCCAAGGTCACTCATTACTCACGCAGACGGTTCGCGCTCTGCCATCGGGCTGTCTTTCCATGCAGGCTGGAGCGATTCTCAGTATCTGGGCAACCAAACAAATGCCCAAAGTGGCGAGGTGGACAATCCTACTTCTCATATCACTTACCCTGGGCTAGCAGCGGCCTCAGGAATCACTGAGCACCTGAAAGAATTTAAAGCAGCCGAGAATCTCCTGCAAAGAAGGCCCAAACTCGCCGCTGCCATTTTTTCGCGTAACTAAGGAAACTGCGTTTCCGCCGACCGTGGCGTCACTTCCGGCGCCATCGGCACAGGCTCTTGCCCTCACTCAATATGGCCGTCTTCTACCTTTGCTCCCATTGGTGAATTGGCTCTCTCGGCTCCCGTTGGTCTCCCGGCTTCCTTCTTTTGCCCGTCGTAACCATGGCGGCGATGAGTTTGTTGCAGAGGGCTTCGGTCACCGCGGTCGCGGCTCTGTCTGGTCGCTGTCTTGGCCCTCGACTCGCGTGTGGAGGCTTCCTCACTCGTGGCTTGCCGAAGGCTGTCGGTGGGTGCTGGCCTTAGGAGAAAGTGCGCGCAGGGGTTGCGGGGCGGGGAGGACTTCCCGGGTGACCTTGGTGGGATTCGGGGAGGCAGGGAAGAATTGTGAGCTTGGGGCTTGCGAGGAGAGAGGGAGCTTTGTAAGGGGTTCCTGAGGTAATCATATCGACTGCGCTTAAATTATTAGCTAGCATTTGTAAAACGCTTTTGGCATTCACCATTCCGCTCGGTGCTAGTTTGCGGATGAAGAATGGTGCAGAGGTGACACCTTGCCGGGGCACCAGGTTGGTTCCTTGCCTGTTCCGTCTGCGCTGTTTTCTAGACGCACGGACGGGAAGCGAGGTTGCTGAGAAGCCGGCCGATTATCTAATATGTGACCGGCCAGAGAAGCTTGCTGACATCCCTTGTGGACAGCAGACATGGTGCCTGGAGAGGCCATGGTAGTTTTAGGGGGTCCACGAAACTTTTAATTTAAAAGAATATAATGTTAATATATGATAAGGATTCCAGCTTGGGTGATATGTGTGTGTTATATCAATGCAACCATAAAATATATTTTTTAATATCTTAGAGAAGAAGGGTGCAAGAAGGCAGAAGTGCCTAGGTCCCAGGGAATTTTTGCTGTAGCCCAGGACTGAATTGACCCCTTGTAGGAAGTGTGGGTTGCATCAGGAATATGAATTATAACAGTACAGAAGCAAATGCTTAATATTCAGTTGGTCTCATTCTCTCCAGGACTTTTCAGAGTTAACAGTGTTATTATCCTCATTCTACAGATGAGGAAACTGAATCAATTATTACAGAGATAATGTACCAGTGTACTAAGTAATAATGGCACTCACTGTTTATTGAGCACCTATTATCTGTCAGTCAGCATTCTAAGGCTTTAAACTATTAATTACTTTAATCTTCTTGATCAAAAATACCCTTTAAAGTATCTGTCCTGTGTGTAAAAGTAGGCAGAAAGAAGTGAAATGTTTGCCCTAAAGCCAAAAAGATTTCTAACCTCAAAATACCTTGTTCTTTTTTACCTTTTTTCTCCTAATTTGAGTTGTGCCACTTCACATGATGAGGCATTGTACTTAGGGACTTGTTAGAAGCATAATGGAAAGGACCAGTGGTATTCAACAGATTCCTAACAGAAATTTGAACTTGTTACAAAACTTCATGATCTTGATCAAAATCCTCTTCAAAGCCATTTCTGATTATAGCTATCCTCAAATGTTCAAATACAAATACTGCACATGTTCTCTCAGATAGTGTTTATTGAAGTCTGGCTGAAAATAAACTGAGGTAAAATCCTACCGCCAAGTTTCTCTTTCGACATTAGTCCCTGTTCTTGGAGTTCTGAAAGAAGGATCATTATGGAGAGTCTGTGCCCTTTCCCATGGGACCAGGGAAGGATCTAATAGTAGTTGTCTATACAGCTGTATTTCACCTGTGTACCTGCTTTCAGAGGTATTTTGTATCGATTATTGCTGATATTTTATTTCTCACTCTTAGGTTATTTTTTATTAGAGAGAAAGAGTGAGAGAGCAAGCACTAGCTGCCATCTACTTGTTCACTCCCCAAATGCCTACAGTGGCCAGGGCTGGACCAGACTGAACCAGGAGCCAGGAACCCAATCCAAGTCTGTCATGTAGGTGACAACTTGAAGCCATCACTTGCAGCCTCCAGGGTCTGTATTAGCAAGAAGTGGGAATCAGAAGCGGAGCTGGGACTACTGCATCCTTGGCGCTCCAGTGTGGTATATGGGTATCCACAGGGGCTTCTTTACCAGTGTCTTAACTGCTAGGTCAAATAGCTGTCCCACATCCTTGAAACAGATAATTTTAATCTGTTAAAGTTATGAAGAATAAGTGGGAAAAGATCTGCAGCACCTGGCATTGACCTTTTAAAAATTTGTGACACACTACATATAAAATAAAATTCACCATCTTAACCATTTTTAAATGTACAAGTCAGTGGTATTAGCTACATCCCTAAGGCTGTGCAGCCATCACCATCATCCATCTCCGTAAACTTTTCATCCTGTAAAACTGAAACAGCATACCCATTAACCAAGAACTCCCCATTCACTCCTCCACTCAGCCATGTCCACCACCTTTTTATGTCTGTCTCTAGGATATTGCCTACTCTAAGTATTTCATATAAGTAAAATGTTACAGTATTTGACTTTTTGTGACTGGCTTATCAATCAGCCTAACATCCACAAGTTTCATCCATGTGGCATATGTGAGAATTTCCTTCCTTTTTAAAGCTGAATAGTACTCCATTGTATGTATCATCTCTTGGTATCCTCAGAGGCTTGGTTCTAAGACCCCCTGTAGATAACCAAAATCTATGGATGCCTAAGTCCTTTATATAAGGTGGCATAATAGGAAATGGGCATTTGGTGTAGCAATTAAAATGCTGCCTGGAATACCTACCTCCCATGTTGAGGTGCCTGTTAAATTCTGGTTCTGCTCCCATTTTTCTCTTTATGCTAATGTGCACCTTGGGAGGCAGCACTTGATGGCTTAACCTGCCACCCAAGTGATTGACCCAGAATGAATTCCAGGCTCCTGGCTTTGGCTTGTCCCCTCCCTTACTGTTGTGGGCATTGGAAGAGTGAACCAGCAGATGGAAGATCTTTCTTTCTCCTTTCTCCTTCTGTCTTTCAAATACATTAAAAAAAAAAAAGCATACTATTCTCTTTCATGTTTGCATATAGCCTATGAGCTTCCTCCCATATCTTTAAATCCTCCTTTGATTTTTTATAACACCTAATAACATTGCAAATAGTATATAAATTGTTATACTGTATTGTTTAAAGGATAATGAAAAGAAAAACAGTCTGTACATGTTTAGTATAGTCACAGCTGTCATAGACCTCATTGCATATCTCTTGTCAACAGTCACATGGCTTTTTTTTCTTTCTGAGGTTGCAGGATATGTGCGCGCAGAGGGCAACCATACATTTTGCTTATCTCTTCATCTTACAGTGCACATTTGTGTTGCTTCCACGTTTTAGCTATTGTGAGTAATGCTGTGAAAATGCCTGTACAGAAACCACCTTGAGATCCCGCTGGTTTGTATTTACCTCCTGAATTGGTGTTGTTGCTCACGTTTTCAGGTGCTTCTTGGCCATTTGTATGTCTTCTCTGGAGAAATTTCTGTTCAAACCATTTGTCTATTATTTAAAATTGGGTTTATTTTTGTTTAGTTTTAAGAGTTCTCTATATGAGCTGGCGCTGCGGCTCACTAGGCTAATCTTCCATCTTGCGGCGCCGGCACACCGGGTTCTAGTCCCAGTCGGGGCGCTGGATTCTGTCCCGGTTGCCCCTCTTCCAGGCCAGCTCTCTGCTGTGGCCAGGAAGTGCAGTGGAGGATGGCCCAAGTACTTGGGCCCTGCACCCACATGGGAGACCAGGAGAAGTACCTGGCTCCTGCCATCGGATCAGCGTGGTGTGCCGGCCTCAGCGTGCCGGCCGTGGCGGCCATTGGAGGGTGAACCAACGGCAAAAGGAAGACCTTTCTCTCTGTCTCTCTCTCTCACTGTCCACTCTGCCTGTCAAAAAAAAAAAAAAAAAAAAAAAAAAGTTCTCTATATGTTCTGGTTATCAATCCATTATCACATACATAATGATAATATCTTCTCCCATTCTGTTGCCTTTTTTAACTCTGTTGGTAGTATCTTTTAAAAATTTTTTGAAATTTAAAAATTTGAAAGGTAGAGATAGCTTGAGATCTTCAATCTGTTGATTTGCTCTCTAAATGCCTGCATCAGCCAGGGCTAGGCCAGGAGCCTGAACTGAATTGGAAACCAGGAGCCTAGAACTCAACCTGAATCTCCTGCTTGAGTGGCAAGGAATTCCAGAGGCAGCTTTAGTTCTCGCCTTAGTTATAAGGAGCAATAGCTTAAAGTTGAACACTGGGGCAGGTATTTGGTCCATTGATTAGGCTGCTGCTTGGAATGCCTGTATCTTAGAGCACCTGGGCTCCAGTTCCAGCTCTGCTCCTGATTCCAGCTTTCTGCTAATATGTACCCTGCGAGGCAGCAGGTAATGGCTCCGGTAGTTGGATTTCTGCCACCCAAACGGGAGACTTGAATTGAGTTCCCAGCTCCCAGCTTCAGAGTTACAGACATTTAGGGAGTGAAGCAGTGGAAGGGAGCTCTCTCTCTGTTTCTCTGTCTCTTAAAAAATATAATAATTTTGAAGAGTGATGTGGGGCAGGCACTGTGGTATAGTGGGTGAAGCCACTGCCTGCAGTGCTGACATCCCATATGGGCGCCGGTTCAAGTCCCGGCTACTCCACTTCCCATCCAGCTCTCTGCTATAGCCTGGGAAAGCAGTAGAAGTGGCCCAAGTCCTTGGATCCCTGCACCCATGTGGGAGACCCAAAGGAGGCTCCTGGCTTCTGGCTTCAGACCAGCACAACTCTGGCCATTGCGGCCATCTGGGGAGTGAACCAGCAGGTAGAGGACCTACCTCTCTCTCTCTCTCTCTCTCTCTCTCTCTCTCTCTCTTTCTCTCTCTTTCTGCCTCTCTGTAACTCTGCCTTTCAAATAAATAAATAAATCTTTTTAAAAAAGTCTATTAAACTGCCATAGAGTTAATTCAGACATGGACTATGCAGTGTTTTAACTGAGTTCTCTAAGTCTCTTGATATGGGGGCTCTTGGGATAAGTGGGTTTTGAGAAAGAAGGATAAGAAAAGAAAGTTGGGACCAAACTGGAGGTGGTAGAGGGTAGTGGGGGTTGGGGGTGATGAATGCAAAGCCAAAGTATCTTTGCTTTATTTTGTAGGCAAAGGCACTCTTCATAATAGAAGGGTTAAACACCTCTCGGGAGTGTGTTTAGAAAGATGTATCTGAATATTGGATGATTACTGGGAATGTTGACTACTTAGACAAGTAAGATAAAGAAGACATGGAAAGAAATGGACAGGATCGTAGAACAGAAGAGGCCTTGACAAATAATGAGTGAGGGGTAGGTGCAAAGAAGACGATTGAGATTTTTAGCCTGGATAATTGAGATGGTGGTGCCTTTAACTGGGAATGAAGGAAAGAAAATGACCAATTTTTTATTTTTAATCTTTGAGACACAGAAAGATCCTACATTATGTTTTCAGTCTTTAAAAAACCACAGTTGTTAAAGACTAAATGATTTTCTTGAGGCTATTTGCAATTTCAATATTGAAGCCTTACCCCTAAGTAACTAGTAAAATATCTGAGAAATTCCAGTCTCCGGAGACTGGTGGAAGTTGGACCTGAGTTCCGGAAATCTCAGCAGTCACGTGATGGTAAGCGATGTTAACCTTAAAGAGGATGACAGCTCAGAACATTTAAGAAGTTTTGTCTGTGAAATATACTTTAGAACAGTTAATAGTAAGAACGTTATCTAGTACTTTTAACGACATGAATAATTGTTTAATAATTGAAAAAGCAAGCAGATCACATTTCCAGCTGCATTAATTATCATCACTAGAATGTAGCTAGACTAACCTTTCTTCCATAATTATTTTTTTATGAAGAATTTATTTATTAATTTGAAAGTCAGAGTTACACAGAGAGAGAAGGAGAGTCAGAGAGAGAGGTCTTCCATCCACTTGTTCACTCCCCAACTGGCCGCAGTGGCCATAGCTGCACCAATCCAAAGCCAGGAGCCAGGAGCTTCCTCCAGGTCTTCCACGTGGATGCAGGGATCCAAGGACTTGGGCCTTCTTCCAGTGCTTTCCCGGGCCATACCAGAGGGTTGGATCAGAAGTGGAACAGCTGGGTCTCGAACCGGCACCCATACGGGATGCCGGCACTGCAGGCAGAAGCTTAACTTGCTA
This sequence comes from Oryctolagus cuniculus, assembly GCF_964237555.1. Taxonomy (NCBI): domain Eukaryota; kingdom Metazoa; phylum Chordata; class Mammalia; order Lagomorpha; family Leporidae; genus Oryctolagus; species Oryctolagus cuniculus. The sequence continues at coordinate 100,200,604 of NC_091435.1, read as the reverse complement.
TGCCACAGTGCCAGCCCCTCATAATTCTTTGTGTTTGTTACATTTTCCATATTAATAGTGTTATCTGAAAGGCTGAGTGACAGAGAGAGAGGGAGAGACAGAAAGCGATCATCCACCTGCTGGTTTACTCTCCAGATGTCTCCAAAGGCCAAGGCTGGGCCTTGCTAAAGCCAGGAGCCTGTGACTCCATGTAGACCTCCCACGTAGGTGGCAGGGCCCAAGCACTTGTGCTGCTTCCCAAGCACATGAGCAGGGAGCTGGATCAGCAGCAGAGTAGCTGGGACTCTCAACAGGTTCTTCCATGTAAGATGGTGGCCTTGCAAGCAGTGGCTTAACCCACAGGGCCACAACATCATCCCCTAATGTTGTCATTTGTAACCAGTGTTCCTTAAAATACACATAGTTTACTCCTTCCCCATTCCCTCCTCTTCTATGTCTGTGTATGTGTCAGATTGAAAGGGAAAGATAGAAAATATATAGTCTCTGGAGTAAATGTAGCATACTTTCACGGACTAAGGAGAGATCTTCTACCAACATGTAACTTAAGAGCTGTAAATTACTAACACTTAGCACCTTCTGTGTCTCAGACACTACAGTGTACTGGAGATAGAGCTGGATAAGAATCCCTGACCTGATGGACTTTCACAAAATGACTAATTAATTCTCCTTACTCTAACGGAAATTACCAATTGATTCTAATAAGTGAGGAGCCAGTTTTGAATAAGGAAGTCAGTGAAGGCCATTCTGAAGCGGTGACATTTGACCTTGGCCCTATGGGCTGAGAAGTGGAGGCCAAGCAGCAAACAGCCTGGGGAAAAGCTCTCCTGGTGGAGGGGAAAACAAGTAGAAAATCTGCACGGCAGGAAACAGTTCTTGGAATTGGAAGAAAACCTCTGGGGGAGTGAGTTTGAAAGATCTGCCTTGTTATTCTAAGAGAGGACAGGAATGCAGATTTCCTGGAGGGGAAGAACCTTAGAAATCCTCTAGGCTAACCTCCTATATTAAGTTAATCCTATTATATCCTGCTGTTTATTGATTAACTCCATAGTGGGGGATCAGTGAGGCAGTCTGGTTTGATTTTCAGTCACTCAAGTTGTTAGATGCTTCTTTTTGTTTCAAGCTGAACATTACTTTTTTTTTTTTTTTTTTTTTTTTTTTTACAGGCAGAGTGGACAGTGAGAGAGAGAGACAGAGAGAAAGGTCTTCCTTTGCCGTTGGTTCACCCCACAATGGCTGCTGCGGCCGGCGCACCGCACTGATCCAAAACCAGGAGCCATGTGCTTCTTCTGGTCTCCCATGCAGGTGCAGGGCCTAAGGACTTGGGCCATCTTCCACTGCACTCCCAGGCCACAGCAGAGAGCTGGACTGGAAGAGGAGCAACCGGGACTAGTACCCGGCGCCCCAACCGGGACTAGAACCCGGTGTGCCAGCTCTGTAGGCGGAGGATTAGCCAAGTGAGCCATGGTGCTGGCCCAGGGCAACTTTTAAAACTATCTGAAGATGCATTATCTCATCCCCACCTAGACTTCTTTTATGGGGGCCACATAACTTTAGTTTTTCCAGTTTCCATATTGTCTGTTTCCATGTTGTTTGTCGTCCTGGTTGCTTTAGTTGGGGCACGCTCATGACTGTCCCTCTAAGAGTATACTGTGGAATAGACACGACTCCATAGGTGTAGTGAGAGGATTGGTGGCAGGAGGATTTTCCTCTGATACATCAGATTAAGGCTGAAATGGCATTTGTTTTTTGTCAGTGAGTCCAGGCAGCACTTTCTACCTACTTTCCTATATTTGATTATTTTAAATTCAGTCTTTTTTGAATGTGTTTGAAGGCCTTTGGAGGATCCCATGTTATCATCAGTGTGTTAACCTGAATTCATTGCAAGCTGCTGCACCAGGTGATAGCAGAATTATGAAGATGGTTCCTGCCTTTAAGACATTTATTGTTAGAAGTGGCAGCAGTGAAAGCAAATGTACACATCACTGGAATTTATAGCAGTTCAGGCATTGGAGAGAGCTGGGAAGAAGCTTGGCTTTTTGGAAGATAAGATGTCATCTGGGTCTAAAGAATACATTCCATGGAGGGGAGGGCAGTAAGCAGGAACAAAAGCTACACTGGAAATTAAAGTTTTTCATTCCACAGTGAGTCAGATGCAGAATTTCCTTCTGAGCAAATGGAAACAGCAATCCTGGGTTTCTCACAAGCAGCCTTCCTGCTCCCTGTGGAAGGAGCCTAGAATGCCTGTGCCGCTTCCAGACCCCCAAGAACAGGAAAAATAGGGAAAGTGGGTCCAGGACTGAAATTTGCCATTTATCTACAGCAAAGCTTGATTATATTCCATCTGGGGGAGGATTTGAAGAGGATATACGTCAGCAGAAATGGCTTACAAAAGGATGTTATCAAGATATTTGAGAGTGTGTAGTTCTGTAGCAAGTTCACATTTCTGTTGGATAAATACTGCTGGTCTCTTCCATTTATGTTGCAGCAAGTCTATAATTTCTATTACCTCCTCATCTATAATGGCATAATTTAAATTAAATTTATTTCTTTTACAGCAATAGCAAATATTTATGGCAGGAGAAACAAAGATGAGCAGCTCACCAGGAACATCTGGCCTTCCTGTCTGCTATTGGGACAAATAGAAATGATTACTTAGGTATCTCTGTAGCGTTGAATTAAAATGAAGAGAGCTACAGTTTAAAACAGTACATCAGTCTATTTAAAGGTATCCTGTCTGCCCTGGTCTTAGTATGCAAAAAAAGTATTTTGTTAATTTTATATTAGACATTTAAACATTTATTCATGTGCATTTTCTTAAAATTTGATTTCATCTCAGAATGTAACAGTATGCATGTATGAGTTTTGTATAAAACAGGGTAATTTACTTTCTTTAGCTCCTGTTCGGCACAGTGGAGACCATGGGAAAAGATTGTTTGTCATCAAACCTTCTAGTTTCTATGACAGACGTTTTTTGAAGTTATTGGTGAGTTCAGTGTTTTTTGTTGTTAAATGATGCTCTTTGCATACACATAGGAAAAAAACTTTGGCATCTTTAGAAGACATTAATTTTATAAAGGATTGTATTTTATAAATTTGAATTTCTTTCCTCAGAAGATACTGATTGTAAAATATGATTTGTAATTGCTCTCCTTTTAAATTAGTAACCTTTTCCTTCTTCAAAAAGGTGATTTATGCTAATCAGAAGTAAAACATGAGCCATTCCTTTCTTAAAATTATAGGATTTTTGAAATATGATGTGTTCCTTGCATCAAATAAAAAAAGTCGTTAATTACAAAACTGTGAAAATTGATTCATGCAGTATGATTATTTGATTAGCAAAATATTATTTAAAGATATTTGTAAATAAAGGAGCTTATTTTTGGGGGCTATGATTTTTTTAATTCATATATTGTCTGGGAACATTGATTTCAGAGTAACACAAATCTATAGTGTGATTTTAATTTAGCAGTAATAAAATGATATAGCTTATTTAGGATACTGAGTGTATTTGTATACCTTATGGCTATCTAAAGACACCAGTGGAGGCTTAGCAAATGGAAGGTTATCTGGACCCTGCCAAAGCCCTGACTCAATTTGGGTACTAGCTAGCTTCTCCCTTTGTTCTTTTCTTCCTTCCTTCCTTCCTTCCTCCTTCCCTCCTTTCCTCCCTGCCTCCCTCTCTCTCAATCTTTCTTTCTTTTTTTAGATTTATTTATTTATTTGACAGGCAGAGTTTACAGACAGCAAGGGAAAGACATAGGGAGGTCTTCCATCTGCTGGTTCACTCCCCAAATGGCCGCAATGGCCGGAGCTGCACCGATCCAAAGCCGGGAGCCAGGAGCCTCTTCCGAGTCTCCCACATGGGTGCAGTAGCCCACGCATTTGGGCCATCTTCCACTGCTTTCCCAGGCCATATGAACCACTGCCCATATGGCTACCTGTGCCCCAGGCAGAGGCTTAGCATACTATGTCACAGTGCCGGCCCCTCTCTGCTTGTTCTAAACACTCATCTTGACCTTGACCTAGTGAGCCCCCACTTTTCTTGTCATGATATTCCTTTAACTGAAAAGTGAAAAAGTCAAATTTCTCAGGCTGGCACTGTGGCGCAGTGGGTTAACGTCCTAGCCTGAAGCGCCAGCATCCCATATGGGAGCCAGTTCTAGTCCCAACTGCTCCTCTTCCCATCCAGCTCTCTGCTATGGCCTGGGATAGCAGTAGAAGATGGCCCAAGTTCTTGTGTCCCTGCACCCATGTGGGAGACCTGGAAGAAGCCCCTGGCTCCTGGCTTCCGATGGGCGCAGCTCCGGCCATTGCGGCCAATTGGGGAGTGAGCCAGCAGATGGAAGACCTCTCTCTCTCTCTCTCTCTCCCTCTCTCTGTAATTCTTTCAAACAAACGAAAAAAAGAAAGTCAAATTTCTACTGAATGATACTTATATAATTACTCCATTTTTCTTTATAAATTAACAATCTCCATCTGAGAAATGTCTCCACAGATTTATGCCTCTCTATACAACTGTAATGGCTAAACCACATAAAGCCTGGATTTTATTTAAGTTTATTAATATTTCAAGACCATCATATTTAGCACTATCATGAGCAGAATTTAAGCATTTTACATGGTCGTGGTACTTCGTTGACTGCAAAGTCCATAGTGCAGTTTTTAAAATGTATTTGTTAGTCCTTTTTTCTTTTACTCTTGGTGCTAAGTATGGGCATCTAAAACCTAAAACAAGAAATCACAGAGATCAATGATTTGATACTGGATCTCGAACGTGGAGAGTTTATTTTAGAAGAGGTGTAAAGAAATCATGTAATGAGGATGATTTGAAAGTAGAGATAGGAAATGGTCATGAGAAAACCTTTTTTATTTTTTATCTTGCCAGAAATTCTACGTTTTATTGACTGGGATTCCAGTAGCAATTGGCATAACTCTGGTGAATGTATTCATTGGTAAGTCCCTTTCCCTACCCTACCTGGTACAATAAAATTGATACATTTAAAAATATATGTACACTCATTTTTAAATTATGGATATTGTACCAAAAAGGTCTTTTATAAAATAAGCATAAGCATGGAAATTTATTTTAGAAATAATAAACCTTAATTTAAAATAGTATACACTTATTTTTGTAAATATCATTTTTTTCCTTGAAAATCCTTTAAGGTTGCCAATTTGTAAAGGCCACATTGGAGATTTATGAAAGCCTCTTTCTCTTTCTCTTTCTCCTCATTTCCCAAATCAGCTTTTACAATTCTGAATAGGTTAGTGGGAAGAGGCAAGAGGCAGGTTTTTTTTTTTTTTTTTAATCCAATCAGGAACATATAAGACTATAATCCTTTTTTTTTAATTTTTTTAAGATTTATTGGGGCCAGTGCTGTGGTGCAGCGGGTTAAAGCCCTGGCCTGAAGTGCCAGCATCCCATATGGGCGCCAGTTCTAGTCCCGGCTGCTCTTCTTCTGATCCACCTCTCTGCTATGGCCTGAGAAAGCAGTAGAAGATGGCCCAAGTCCTTGGGCCCCTGCACCCACGTGGGAGACCCAGAAGAAACTCCTGGCTCCTGGCTCTGGATCAGCGCAGTTCTAGCCATTTTGGCCATCTGGGGAGTGAACCAGTGGATGGAAGACCTCTCTCTCTGTTTCTACATCTCTCTGTAACTCTGTTTTTCAAATAAATAAAATAAATCTTAAAAAAAAAAAAAAAAAGAAGAAGCAGAGAGAGAGGGAGAGAAAGAGAGAGAGATCTCCATCTGCTGGCTCACTCCCCAGTGACCACAACGGCCGGAGCTGTGCCAATCCAGAGCCAGGAGCTTCTCCCGGGTGCCCATATGGGATACCAGCACTGCAGTCAGCAGCCTTACCCACTATGCCACAGCACCGGCCCTGAGACTGTAATCCTTTAAAAAAGGATAAAAATCTGAGTGAAAGTGAGCATTAGATTTTCATGGGAAATTCTGTTCAAACTATTTCTAGCTCCTTGAATCCTAAAGTATTTTGTCTAGTAGATCTAGGAAAGCACAGGAAGAATAATGTCTTTTATGATATCTTATATAATGCAGAATAGGAAATTCTCATATAATATAAGTAATGCTGAACAAACAGAAAATGTCTAAAATATGCCCAATGAATGAATTGATTTTCAGCCAGATTAAGTGAATTTAAAATGTTGGATATCCTTATTGGTATAAATACAAGAAAAAATGCTTTAAAACCACAATAAATTGGTTTCTTACTGTATAGGCAAAAGATTAATGTTATAAACTACGTGCTACAGTTGAACATCACAATTTTCTTTTATCAGGTGAAGCTGAATTAGCAGAAATTCCAGAAGGCTATATCCCAGAACATTGGGAATATTACAAGGTTTGTATAAGCCACTGAAAAATACTTTGTTAGGTATCTTCTCAATGCAGTGGTTAATATGTTAATTCAGGGGCCAGCGCCATGGCTCACTTGGTTAATTCTCTGCCTGCGGCGCCAGCATCCCATATGGGCACCGGGTTCTAGTCCTGGTTGCTCCTCTTCCAGTCCAGCTCTCTGCTGTGGCCCAGGAGGGCAGTGGAGGATGGCCCAAGTGCTTGGGCCCCTGCACCCGCATGGAAGACCAGGAAGAAGCACCTGGCTCCTGGCTTCTGATCGGCATAGCTCTGGCCATAGCGGCCATTTGGGGGGTGAACCAATGGAAGGAAGACCTTTCTCTCTATCTCTCTCTCACTGTCTATAACTCTACCTGTCCAAAAAAAAAAATCTTTATTCAGCAACTATGGTAAAGTTTTCTATTCAACTTGTGATAGCAAATAGATGACTTTTTTTGTTCTTATATATAATTATGTTTGGTAGTTCACTTCATTTTCTTTTGTTATTTTAAACTTTACGTTTTTTTAAAGAATGACTACAGTGTATATGAACTTATCCCAAGGTCAATGGAATTGGAAAGATTTTACCAATACCAATGCTGGACGTTATTTATTGGGTACCTGGTGTGCAACAGGCACTATGCTGAATGTTTTGCAAATATTATCCCATGTGAAAGATACTGTTAGTATTGCCATTTTAGAGTTAGGGAAACTGAAGCTTAAAAGTGGTAAGTGACCTGTGCCAAAGATAGGGCCAGTATTTCAACCCAGGTAATCTTGATTCCAGAGCCTGCACTGTTAGTCCTGACACCATACTGTCACTGCTACCAAAACCAAAAATTGTTTCTTGTCTTTGCAAATATTTTAGTGACATGACCTTGAACATATACACATCATGTCTTATTATCTAAGTGAATCACATTTTAGAGAAGAAATGCTTCCTTATTAAATCATAAGATAAACAATACAGGGGCCGATGTTGTGGCACAGCATCCAGCATCTGACATTGGAGTTCTGGTTTGAGTCCTGGCTGCTCCATTTCTGATCCAGCTTCCTGGTAATGCACCTGGGAAAGCAGCAGATGATGGCCCAAGTACTTGGGACCATGCCACCCATGCGGGAGACCAGGATGGCGTTCCTAGCCCCTGGCTTCAGCCTTGCCCATACCTAGCCATTGTGTCCATTTGGGGAATGAACTGGCAGATGGAAGATTTCTTTCTCTCCCTCTCACATTCTGTTTCTCTCTGCCTCTTTACTGTGCCTTTCAAATATAATTAATTAACTAATTAAAAAAAAAAAAAGGATGAACCATAACCATACAGTTGTTTACTCTTGCTGACTGGTGGGAAGAGCTCCGCTCTGGGATCCCTGAAGACTGGGTTTGGCTCCTAAGCCCACCACTTCAGATACTCAGCATCGTGCAAGGCAAAAGAGCACAGGCTTTGGGGTCCAGCCGACCTGATTTGAGTTCAGATGCTGCCATTTAGCTGAATTCCTTTGTGTAATTTACTCATCTCTAAAATGGGGACAGAAATAGTAATTTCCTAATGATTTCAAATTATTTTAAAAATAGATAAAATAGTTGGCACATAGGAGGTGCCATTGATTTTCTAGCTAAGATGATCATTTTCAAAAATAGTCAACTTGAAAAGCAAAGTACTGTTCAGGAACTGATTTTAAACTTTCTCTTGTAGCATCCTATATCAAGGTGGATTGCCCGTACATTCTTTGATTGTCCTGAGAAGAATTATGAACGAACAATGGCCATCCTTCAAATTGAAGCTGAAAAGGCTGATTTACGGTAGGCAACGTGGTTGTGTGGGGTAGGGAAGAAAAGCCTTTCCTCGGGTTGCAAACCACAAGAGAAAAATGAATAAAACTGTAGGCTGCTCCGTGTGAAAGGATGAACACAGGAGATTCTACTAGCTCTAGAGATGGGAGATTCTAAGTTGGTGACTAGGTAACAATAATAGATAATATATGTCGGATTAAAAGGAATCCTTTTGTAAATATTCTGTTTTTTATGTACAAGGTATCCCTTTCCTCGCCTATTTTCTTTCACACCTAGCCTCCCTAGAAACAACCTTGATTTAATCGGATCGTATACACAAGTATGTTCCTCAAGGAAATTTTATTTATTAAGAATATATTTCAGGCCGGTGCCGCGGCTCACTAGGCTAATCCTCCGCCTAGCGGTGCCGGCACACCGGGTTCTAGTCCCGGTCGGGGCGCCCGATTCTGTCCCGGTTGCCCCTCTTCCAGCCCAGCCCTCTGCTGTGGCCAGGGAGTGCAGTGGAGGATGGCCCAGGTGCTTGGGCCCTGCACCCCATGGGAGACCAGGAAAAGCACCTGGCTCCTGGCTCCTGGCATCGGATCAGCGTGGTGCGCCGGCCGCAGCGCACCGGCTGCGGCGGCCATTGGAGGGTGAACCAACGGCAAAGGAAGACCTTTCTCTCTGTCTCTCTCTCTCACTGTCCACTCTGCCTGTAAAAAAAAAAAAAAAAAAAAAAGTATGTTAACGACCGGCGCCACGGCTCAGTTGGCTAATCCTCCACCTGCAGTGTCGGCACCCTGGGTTCTAGTCCCTGTTGGGGCGCCGGATTCTGTCCCGGTTGCTCCTCTTCCAGTCCAGCTCTCTGCTGTGGCCCGTGAAGGCAGTGGAGGATGGCCCAAGTGCTTGGGCCCTGCACCCGCATGGGAGACCGGGAGGAAACACCTGACTCCTGGCTTTGGATTGGCGCAGCATGCCGGCCGTAGCGGCCATTTGCGGGGTGAACCAATGGCAAAGGAAGACCTTTCTCTCTATCTCTCTCTCTCACTGTCTAATCTGCCTGTTTTAAAAAAAAAAAAAGTATATTAACGTAAATAAAATCCTCTTGTAAAACACTGTTCTTGGTGATCTTTCTGTGATAGGATATACACCATTCTTTTAATGCATTATACATTTAATTGGATGGATGTGTCTTAATTGTTTTTAACCAGTCTTCCATTGTTGGTACTAGTTTCTTTCCAAGTTTTTTGTTTTGTTTTGTTTTTTTGCAGTTTACATAATGCTGTAGTGAATGGTGAATATCCTTATAAATGTATTTTGCATTCTTACACAGCCTATTTGGAAAATAAATTTCTGGTAATAGCACTGATAAGCAAAATAGTGCATGCTTTTAGAGGCCAGTGTGGTACAATGAGTTAAGTTGCCAATTGTTAGCATCTCATATAGGAGTGCCATTTGAGTCCCAGCTTGCTCCACTTCCAATCCAGCTCCCTGCTAATGTGCCTGGGAAAGCAGCAGCAAATGGCCCAGGTATTTGGATCTCTGCTGCTCATGAGAGAGAACCTGAATGAAGTTCTGTACTCTTGGCTTTGGCCTGGACCAGCTCTGGCCATTACAACTGTTTGGGGAGTAAACCAACACAAACCTCCCTCTCTGTCCCTCTCCCTCTCTCGCTTTCTCACTTCTCTCTCTCCCTCATCTTTCTCTCTTTCTCTCTTTCTTCCTTTTTCCCTCTCCTCCCTTTCCCTCTTCCTCTCTTCCCCTCTCTCTCTTTCCCTCTTTAATTCTACTGTTCAAATAAATAAATAAGTAAACTTTAAAAAAATAGAATATACTTTTAAGTTTTGGACAGATATGACCAAACTCTTCTCCAGAAAGTTGCACCACTTGTTTTTTTCTGGCAGTAATACATGTTAATTTCTGCTTTTCAGGAATTTATCAAACTTTTTTTAAAAAAGATTTATTTATTTTTTTGAAAGAGTTACATAGAGAGAGATAGAGACAGAGAGAGAAGTCTTCCATCCGATGGTTCACTCCCCAGTTGGCCACAACGGCCAGAACTGAGCTGACCCGAAGCCAGGAGCTAGAAGCTTCTTCCAGGTCTCCCACATGGGTACAGGGGCCCAAGGATTTGGAGCCATCTTCTACTACTTTCCCAGGCCATAGCAGAGAGCTGGATTGGAAGTGAAGCAGCCGGGACTAGAACCAGCACCCATATATATTGCCGGCGCTTCAGGCCAGGATGTTAACCCACTGTGCCACAGTGCTGGCCCCAGAATTTATCAAACTTAAAACATTTTTACAGATACAGTGTTTTTTGGTTTTTTTTTGTTTTGTTTTGTTTTTTTTTTTTTTGACAGAGTGGACAGAGAGAGAGACAGAGAGAAAGGACTTCCTTTGCCGTTGGTTCACCCTCCAATGGCCGCCACGGCCGGTGCGCTACGGCCGGCACACTGCCCTAATCCGATGGCAGGAGCCAGGTACTTATCCTGGTCTCCCATGGGGTGCAGGGCCCAAGTACTTAGGCCATCCTCCACTGCACTCCCTGGCCACAGCAGAGAGCTGGCCTGGAAGGGGGGCAACCGGGACAGAATCCGGTGCCCCGACTGGGACTAGAACCCGGTGTGCCGGCACCACAAGGTGGAGGATTAGCCTAGTGAGCTGCGGCGCCGGCCAGATACAGTTATTGAAAAATGTTATTTTAATTTTGTGTTTTCTTTTTAAGAGTTTCTAAATAGTACTTGCCACCCATGTGGGAGACCTGGATGAACCTCTTGGCTCCTGGCTTTGATCTGGCCTAGCCCTGACCATTGCAGCCACCTGGGAAGTGTACTAGTGGTTGGAAGATCTCTCTGTGCCTTCCCCTCTCTCTCTGTAACTCTGCTTTTCAAATAAATGAATAAATCTTTAAAAATTGTATAAAATAGAGATTCTCTGCCATAATTGTCTCCTCCAGAGATAACTATTATTTTTAGTTCTCCATATTTCTTTATACTGTGTGCATGTGTACCAATACATATTTACAAGTGGTTATTGTTTTTGATGAAATGGGAAGGTGCTAAAAGTGCTACTTTTATTTATTTATTTATTTATTTGAAAGACAAAGTGACAGAGGGAGAGGCAGAGAGACAGATCCTCCATATGCTGATTCACTCCCTAGATGACTGCAAAGACTCTAGCGAAGTCAAACTGAAGCCTGGAGCCCAGAATCCCATCTGGATCTCTAAAGCACTTGGGCCATCTTCCACTGCTTCCCTGGGTACATTAGCAGGACACTGGATTGGAAGTAGAACAGCTAGGACTTAAACCAGTGCTGTGATATGGGGTGCTGGCATTGCAAGTGGTGGCTTCACCTGCTGTGCCACAATGCCGGTCTCCATTCTTTCTAGCAGGTGCATGGTAGTAGTCGTTTTCATGGGTGAACCATAATTTATTTCACCAAGTAATGTCTTGTTGATGAATATTTTATTTACTTGCATTTTTTATAAGTACATTTGAAAAGAGTAGAAAAGAAAGGATGATATTTAATCCTTTAAAAAAAAAGATAAATAGGGGCCAGCATTGGGGTACAGAGGGTTAAGCTGCTGTTTGCAATGCAAACATCAGATGTTGGAGAGCCAGTTGCTCTGATTCTGATCCAGCTCCCTGATAATGTACCTGGGAGGCAGCAGAAGATAGCCCAAGTATTTGGGCCCCTGCAATCCACATGGGAGGCCCAGATGGAATTCCTGGCTCCTGCCTTTGGCCTGTCCCAGACTTGGCTGTTGCGGCTCTCTGGGGAGCAAATTGGTGCATAGAAGGTCTCTCCCTTTCTCTCTGTCCCTCAGCCTTTCAAATAAATAAATAAACTCTTCAAACAAACACATACTTTCTTAAAGTGAATAAATTTCCAGTCATATGAATAAGTTCCATTAAAGAAAGTAAAAAGCTTGATGGAGAAGGGGCTGCTGCAGGAATGTGTGGTAGTTTGCGCACAGTTGTGGACGTGGAAGAGAGAGAGCATTTTTATTGAATAGAGGTTACTCAGTTTGTGAAGAAGGCTGAGGACACTTAAGTAGATTTTGAGGTAGGGAATGTTTTTCTTTATAAATACTGTGTCTAGTTGAGCGAGCACAGAGTAATGCAGATGCCATTTCTCCTCTTGAGTTTTCTGTGTTAGGTGATAGGCTGCCAGCGTAGGATGTGATCTCCTCCAGCAGTGTTTATTCACCCTTCTTTCCGAGCACTTGGCCCAGCGTGTCTGATAGGCGGTCCGTAAATGGCTCTCCCGGCATCTAAAAGGTGGAAGATAGGAAAAGCACTGTCACACATTAGGTGGAAATGATCTGTCTACACAAAAAGCAGGGACAGTGAAGGAGAGAGTTGATTATCAATCTAAGTGATATTTTGGTGATTAAAAGTACTGAATGGCTAACTGTGATAGCAAGATAATGAAAGTCAAAGCCAAATCCCAAAGTTTGCTTGTCTGTATATAAGATAAATGCTTACATATAAGTTTGTTTACAGAAGAGACTTGGGGTAGGTGTTTGGCCTAGCACTTAAGACTCCAATATTGGACTGGTGCTGTGGTATAGTGGGTTAAGCTGCTACCGGGAACACTGGCATTCTATATGGGCACCAGTTTGATTCCCAGCTACTCCAAGTCCGATCCAGCTCCTTGCTAATGTGTCCAGGGGGGCAGCAGAAGATGGTCCAAGTGCTTGGGACCCTGCACCTACGTGGGAGACCCAGATGAAGCTCCTAGCTCCTGGCTTCGATCTGGCTCAGGCCTGGCTGTTGTGGCCATTTGGAGAGTGAACCAACGGATAGAAGATCTCTGTCTCTCCCCCTCTCTTTCTATAACTCTAACTTTACAAAAATCTTAAAAAAAAAAATTTCCTGTTTCCCATTTCGGAATGCCTGTGATCAAATCCCAGCTCCGTGTTCTGGATCCCAGCTTCCTGTTAATGTGGACCCTGGAAGGCAGTGGTAATAGGTGAAGTAGTTTGGTTCCTGCCACCTGTGTGGGAGACAGGGATTGAGTTCCTAACCCCAGCAGTTGTGGGGGATTGGAAAGTATCTCTGTCTCTTTGCCTCTAGTTAATTAATTTAAAACTTTATTAAGGACTCTGGTGGTTGTTCTTTATGGAGATAATTCATTAAATTTGTAATTAGAAGTGCTGAAATCACAACATTGTTGTTCCATTTATTACAGGTTAAAGGAGATGGAAGTTCGAAGATTGATGCGTGAGAGAGGCGATGGACCCTGGTATCAGTACGTGACCATCGATAAGGCACTTATTGATCATTCACCAAAAGCAACTCCTGACAACTGATCACTTATTTCTCCAAAATATGTTCTCTTTAGTGGAAAATAAATTAATAAATATTTTCCGTATTTTTGTTTTGTGATGAAAAAGAAGAGCGTCTTCCATTACTCTTTCTCAATGTTGGTTCAGATTGAAGCTTTTGATTTTGGGCTTTCAGCCTCCTCTTGGTTTAAAATGTAATAAAGCTGAAGAAATAGGAATCTGTGAAGTCCTAAAGTTGTGATGACTTTAAAAGGTTAGTGTTTTATTAATCTGGTAAATGGAAGTTATAGAAGAGAGATTGAATGTTAAGTATCAGAAAATATGATAGTTTATACATGTGTCCGTAATCTGCATTATTCAGGAATGACTCAAGATTTTAAATTGCACAGGAAGTATTGAACCAACTAATAAAATATTAACACTTTAACAAACAAACCTTAAAATTTAATTTTTTAGCCATATATTGTTTCTTTAAAAACTATACCTGCATTTTTCTTTGATGGAATATCTAGGTTTTATAGTGTCCTTTTTTTTTTTTTGTAAACACTGAGAGCTGATTGCAAAAAGTAAGATGATCACTATAAAGATTATGAAATCTAAGTGAAAGCTAAGAATAATGGCTGTTATTTATTAAGCATTTGCTGCCTACTAAGTACTGTGCCAAATAACTATTTTCACATTATTTTCCAAAATGACCTTACTCTCTGCATGAAACCTGAGGCTCAGATTTTAAGCACGTTCTCAATATTTATAAAAATAAACATTTAAAACATTTATACTTCAACTTCCAAAATAGCCTTTTAGTTTGAAGCAATCATATTTTTAAACCTGTTAAACAGTATATGAGTTCATCTACTTTTTTTTAAAGATTTATTTATTTGTTTTCTTAAAGATTTGTTTTTATTTATTTGAAAGAGTTACAGAGAGAGGTAGAAACAGAGAGAGAGGTCTTCCATCTACTGGTTCACTCCCCCAAATGGCTGCAGCGGCCAGAGCTGAGCCAATCTGAAGTCAGGAGCCAAGAGCTTCTTCTGAATCTCCTACGCAGGTGCAAGGGCCCAAGGACTTGGGCCATCTTCAGCTACTTTCCCAGGCCATAGCAGAGAACTGTATCGGAATAGGAGCAGCCGGGACTAGAACTGACACACATATGGGATGCCGGTGCTTCAGGCCGAGGCTTTAACCTGCTGTGTCACAGTGCGGGCCCCAAGATTTATTTATTTAATTGAAAGGCAGAGGCAGAGAGAGGGGTCTTCCATCTGCTGGTTCACTCCCCAGATGGCTGCAACAGCCGAAGCTGGGCCAATCCGAAGCCAGGAGCCAGGAGCTTCTTCCGGATCTCCCACATGAGTGCAGGGGCTCAAGAACTTGGCCAACTTCTACATAGCAGAGAGCTGGATCAGAAGTGGAGCAGCCGGGACTCGAACCAGTGGCCACATGGGATGGCAGGACTGCAGGCAGCAGCGTTACCTGCTATGCCACAGTGCTGGCCCCATCAGATCATCTACTTTTACAAGTATGTTCTTAAGTTTTTCATGAAGAAACCTTACTCTTTGTACAAAGCACAGATATGTGAATACAGTACATCTGTGATATTAAAATATCAAGGCCAGCATTGCATCGCAGTGGGTTAAGCCACTTCTTGAGAGCATCCAATATCAGAGTCTCAGTTTGAGTCCTGGCTACTTGACTTCCAATCCAGCTTCCTGCTAACAAGCCTGGGAGGGCAGTAGAAGATGGCCCAAGTGCTTGGGTCCCTGCCAACTATGTAGCAGATCACAATGGAGCACCTGGCTTCTGTTTTGCCTGACCCAACCCTGGCTGTTTGTATCCATTTGGGGAGTAAACAGCAGATAGAATATCTCTGTCTCTCTTTCTCCATCACTCTGCCTTTCAGAAAAAAAATTTTTTTTTAATACAGATATTGAGTCTTGGGACCCTGATCCCTGGCACATCATGAGATTCTTCCTCTGCAAATTTAATGCCATTGCTGTCCATCACCAGCCCCAGATGTCCAACCAATGGGCCCACCTGATCTTGGGCTTCAACCTCCAAAACTATGAGCTAAGTAAGCCTTTTCTATTTATGATGTTAGTTGCCTCGGGTATTTTTTCATTGTAGTAATGAAAAGCTGTCTAAAACAAAATTGATACAGCGGAATGGGTCCATTGCTATAACTATACCTGAAGATGTTGAAGTGTCTGTGGAATTGGTTAATGAGAAGAGGTTGGAAGAGTCTGGAGCAGCAGGCCCGAGAGTGCTGTGAGCTGAGCATTAAGGGTAGTGTGCTAAGGGCTCAGACAACCAGAATGCTGGTAGACAGGCGGACGGTAAGGGCCACACTGATGAGGTTTCCCTTAGAAATGAGGAGTCTATAAACAAGTTCAGAGTTGGTGAACTCAAGGGGCTTCCATAGCCTAGACAGCTCATGGCAAGAGCCTCGGGTAATTGCTGACATCATAAATAAGAGTGCCAATTGTTAAATCAACAACGGGAGTCACTGGGTACAGGCTCCCCACATAGAATCTCTGTCCTTAATGTGTTTTACTATGAAACTTAAAAACAACACTACTAGTCGAACAATACCCTAAACCTTGAGCAGTTGTGTGAGGGCAGCCTGTTGAAATCCTTGCTTAGTATATACTAAGTTGATCTTCTGTATATGAAGGTAATTGAAAATGAAACTCGATGAAGGGTGGGATGGGAGAGGGAGTGGGAGAGGGGAGGGCCGCAGGAGGGAGGGAGGTTTGTGGGGGGAAAGCCACAACAATACAAGAGTTGCACTTTGTAAATTCACATTTATTAAATAAAAAAAAGAAAAAAAAAAGAAATGAGTCTAATAGCAATAAGACTGAAGGCCTCCCTTTTTACTCCATGGCCAAGAACCTGGCTTTGTTGTGTTCATGCTGCAGACTTTGTGGAAGGCTGAACCTAAAGCTGATGGACTATGGGTCTGGTGCTGTGGTGTAGTGGGTTAAACCACTGTCCGCTGTGGCAGCATCCCGTATGGGCCCTGGTTCGAGCCCAGCTCCTCCATTTCTGATCCAGCTCCCTGCTAATGTGCCTTGGGCCCCTACACCCATGTGGGAGACCCAAATGAAGCTCCTGGCTCTTGGCCTCAGCCTGACCCAGCCTTGGCCATTACAGCCATTTGGGGAGTGAATTTGTGGATGGAAGATCTGTGTGTGTGTGTGTGTGTGTGTGTGTGTGTGTCTTCCTCTCTCTGATTCTGTCTTACAAATAAATAAATCTTTAAGAAAAGATGATGGACTAGTTTATTTGGTAGAAGAGATTTTATTTAAGGCAGCAGAGTGTTCAGGCTGCACTGTGGGTGTTATTGGCTGCTTTGGGTCAGTTTTACGGTGAAAATCAGGAGAAAGGAACAGAGCAGTGCAAGTTGGAAATTTTGCCACTTGGCTAGGGAAGGAGTGAAGGGAAAGCATGTTGCAGACGGGAGAGTACAATAGAAAAATCCTTTTCAAAAGAGATGAGTGCAAATAAGAGGGATCCATGTGCTAACCAGCAAAAAAAAAAAAAAAAAAAAAAAAAAAAGACTTTCAGGGCATCTCAGAGATCTTCCAAGCTGCCCTTCCCATCACGGGCACAGGGGCCTAGAAGGGCAGAATATTTGTTGGAACTCCCATCGTACTGTCTGCAGGCTTGCCCAAGACCCGTGGGGATTCATTTCCCTGCATTCAGCCAGTAAAGTACACGGCAGCTTCAGCCAAGCTTTGGCTGGGTGGAGGTTCAGCTTGTGCTGGGGACAAATTTGGCATCATCCAGGTGAGGCTAATTTTGCAGATGAGCAGAATGTGAGTTACAGGGTCATGGTGGCTTACACTGAGATTTCAAAGGAAATCCTGGGAAGCCAGGAAGCATGAAGTGGGATGGGATCCCCGGCATAGAGCCATTAATGGAGTGATGCTCAGTAGGGCTATCAGAGCCAAGCTGAAGCATGAAGTGGAGACCCCAGAAAGTAAAGGGGCCAGCAATTTGCCATGCCAATCTTGGAAAGCTGCAAATGTCTGTGTGTAGCCCAAGAAAGCATCCATGTGGGCTGCAGCCAGCAAAGCATAGGAACAGGGCTACCCAAGCCCTTGGGAGCCCATCCCTAGCCACATTATGTTATGTGGACATAGAGGGTTTTTTTTTTTAATTAATTTATTTGAAAGGCAGAGTGACACAGGAAGAGAGGGGGAGAGAGAGAGATCTTCCATCAGCAGGTTCACTCCCCAAATGCCTGCAACACCTGGAGCTAGGCCAGACCAGAGCCAGGAGCCAGGAGCCAGGAACTCCATCAGGGTCTCCCATGTGGGCAGCAGAAACCCAAGTACTTGGGCCATTAACTGCTGCCTCCCAGGAGTATTTGCAGGAAGCTGGGTTGGAAGTGCTGAGTTGCCAGGACTCAAACCAGAAACTCCAGCATAGGTGTAGGCATCCCAAGCAGTGGTTTGAGCTACTGTGTCACAATGCCTGCCCCATGAACATGGAACTTTAGGATTGATATTTGCCCTGCTTAGTTCAGATCTTGTTTATTTTATTTTATTTTATTTTTTTTTGACAGGCAGAGTGGACAGTGAGAGAGAGAGACAGAGAGAAAGGTCTTCCTTTTGCCATTGGTTCATGTCGCTCCCCCTCTTCGTGGAGGAACGACACAGGACCCTGCGCTGTTCTTTCGTCTGCTCGGCCCTCCCCGGGTTTGCTGCTGGTTCTTCCCGGGTTGGCTGCCGTCCCTTCCACCTCCGTGGAAGGGCGGTTCCCCCTGGCCACTTTCCCCACTTCCGCAGGGGAGCGGCACACCGCCGGCCGGCTCTCTCGGGGGCTGCACAGGTGTTCCCCTTAGATGTTCCCTTTAGATGTTCCTGGTGCATGCCGTCTCTCTCCTCCTATATAGTCCTCCTCCGCCAATCCCAACTCGGCTGCCCACACGCCGAGCACGCTGCTCTCCTCCAATCAGGAGCAAGTCCTACAGTTTATTGGCTGAACTGGAGGCAGCTGTGTAGAAGCTGTTTTCTTCTCTCCCAGCGCCATATTGTGGGAGAGCAGATGCATAGAATAAGTCTTAATTCCAGTAACTTAGTCTAGTCCGAGTTGCTCCCCACAGGTTCACCCTCCAATGGCCGCCACGGCTGGCGCGCTGCAGCCGGCGCATTGCGCTGATCCGATGGCAGGAGCCAGGTATTTCTCCTGGTCTCCCATGGGGTGCAGGGCCCAAGCACTTGGGCCATCCTCCACTGCACTCCCTAGCCACAGCAGAGAGCTGGCCTGGAAGAGGGGCAACCGGGACAGAATCCGGCACCCTGACTAGGACTAGAACCCCGTGTGCCAGTGCCGCAAGGCAGAAGATTAGCCTAGTGAGCCGTGGCGCCGGCCTCAGATCTTGTTTATTCTGGTTATTCCTCCTGTCTATTTCCCTGCTACCACCCTTTTGGAATGTAATTTTTTTTTTTTTTTTTTTTTTTTTTTTTTTTGACAGGCAGAGTGGATAGTGAGAGAGAGAGACAGAGAGAAAGGTCTTCCTTTTGCCGTTGGTTCACCCTCCAATGGCCGCCGCTGCAGCCGGCGCACCGCGCTGATCCGATGGCAGGAGCCAGGATCCAGGTGCTTTTCCTGGTCTCCCATGGGGTGCAGGGCCCAAGCACCTGGGCCATCCTCCACTGCACTCCCTGGCCATAGCAGAGAGCTGGCCTGGAAGAGGGGCAACCGGGACAGAATCCAGCGCCCCGACCGGGACTAGAACCCGGTGTGCCGGCGCCGCAAGGTGGAGGATTAGCCTATTGAGCCACGGCGCCGGCCTTGGAATGTAATTTTGTACCCTGTGCCTGTCCCATCATTGTGTTTTGGTAATGTGTAACTTGCATTTGATTTTATAATTCACAGCTAAAGGAGTCTGCCAGGAGTCTAGGCTTTTGAACAGTGCTAGAATATTAACATGTTGAACTGTTGAAGATGGGATGATCGTATGTTGTATGAATTCATACAGATATTAAACTCCAAAGGCATAGGTTAATGATACTGGGAGAGTGGAAACATAATCCAGTTATGATGTTTAGGAGAACCACTGAGATTCATTGGGAGTGTGCCCCCAGATGATAATTCCTATGAGGTGGTTGGTTACGGAAGTCCGAGTTGGGCCTACTCACTCTCTCACTCTTTCTCTGCTTCCTGGCTTGCTACTACCCTCACCAGATGCCCAATCAATGGGGCCACTTGATCTTGGACTTGAATCTCCAAAACTGTGAGCTAAATAAACATTTCCTCTTTAGTTCAAAATAATTTTTCCATGGAGCAGAATAAGGAGGGGATAGTTAAGGGGAAAAAGTCTAAAATGCTCCTTAAGGAACAATAGTGAAAAGATGTTTGAGTAAATGTGGTCTAAATGTAGGGAAAACCAGTAGGAAGATTGTTAGGGTCATTCAAGTGAAATATGGAGATCAATTGCAATGATCACAAGAAAAATGCAGGTATTTGAATGATTGTGATATGATAGAATTAAAAGACTTTGCAAATCAACTAAGTTTTGGGACTAGGAGAAAAAGAGCAGAGAATAGATCTCAACTTTCTTGCAGTATGGCTGTTGTTGCTAGCTGCTGAGACAGGGAACACTGGTAGAAGGAGCAGCTTTGATGAGGAAGATGAGTTCAGTTTGGGGCTTTTCTAATTTTGAGGTTCCTGAGACAGTGAAGTAGGAGGTTTGGATTTGTACCTGGAATCCACACCTCTGCAGACCTCCATGTGACTAGCAGGAAGATAAGAGGACCCAAGAGAGAGCCTTGAGTGACAGCAGTATTTACAGCAGAAGAAAATGTGAAAGGGCACAGTATACTCGAGGAATTATTGGGACAATAGACACTAAGACATAAACTTGTTAAATGATTACATTTTAAGGCTTGAAGTAAGGGTAACAGATTTCCAGGAACAGTTATAAAATGATGTGTAAAGCAGATAAATGAAGCTGGTTTCAAATATCATGTGTTCCTATTTTTTGAAAATTTTTTTTAGTCATTCATCCGTCTACTTTTCTATCTATAGACATTTATACAAAGGCATCTAGAGTGAAGTTCATGTTTTATCAAC
The DNA here is from genome assembly GCF_964237555.1 of Oryctolagus cuniculus. Classification (NCBI taxonomy): domain Eukaryota; kingdom Metazoa; phylum Chordata; class Mammalia; order Lagomorpha; family Leporidae; genus Oryctolagus; species Oryctolagus cuniculus. Next base: position 100,180,110 of record NC_091435.1, on the reverse strand, counting down.
AGTGGTAATTCTGAGTGGAAGAATTTCGGATAATTCGTGTTCTTTTTTCCCCTCAATTTTGTTTTGCTTCAATGTTTTTGTATTGTTTCTGTTGTTAAGACTAATTAGGGTGAAAAATTTTGAGAATCATTTCTATTTGAAATGAAAATTAGTTCACAGAAACATTTTTGGCTGTATTCTTCAAAACAAGGAAGTAAGGGGGATGGTCTAAAAATAATTTTAAAAGATGTTCCTTTTTTTTCTGGGAAATAACAGAAAAAGAATAAAGTTTAGTAGGAAGCCTGACTGCCTGTAGCAGCATTGTGTGTTTCAGGCTGGGTTAATTAGCTTCTGCTGTGGGAACAATCCCAGCATCCCAGTGCTTACCATAACGGACCATCACTTCTTGACCTTAAGGGTTGAAGCTAAGCTGTGGATGTGGTGGGCTCTGCTGGAACCATGTGTTTTCACTTTCCAAAAATCCAGACTGAAGGAGTGCTCTCAGTAGCTCAGGGGTGGAGAAAATACTCTCCCACAGGTAAGCAGGAGAAGAGTAGGGCCGGGATAAATGAGTTTGAGCAAACACTGTAGTATATAGCACGTGGACCTTGATTCCAAACTCCTTATCTGGTTTCTTCATATGTGTCACATAGTTATCTCCTGCCCTTCTACCAAACTACAGCTTTCTTCAGAGCAGGTATTAGGCCTTGTGGTTCCAGCTCTTTTACTTTCTACATGTGTTATGTTGGGCCAGTGTTTTGATTTATATAATTTTCATTTCTATATATGCAAAGGAGAATAATAAGAGGTCCCACTTTTAGGGGTTTTATGTGGATTGAATGAGATAATACATTAAGTAATCACTGGTATACTCAGAGTCTCATCAAATTGCCATTTTCCTATTATTCTCCCCTCCTTTTTTCTGCTCTTCCTTTTCCTTTAATGGTCTTCTGCCTCTTTCTTTTCTTGTCAGTTTCATAGGACAGGTGTTTTTCTTGGGAAAATACAGATATTTAAATTGTTCTTGCAAACTTCTTCCATGACATGGGACTTTCCAATAATACAACACATTTTATAGTTAGTGGCACCGCATGTACGTGCCAGAGCTTCATTAGCACATCTTTATTTCTTCATAGACTGCAGTTTGTCTCCTAGTGTGGGCTTTTATCATTTCATTGTTTTAGGAGGGTTTGGAAGATGTCTGAGTTTAAAATGAAAATAGAGTAGGTGACAAGAATGAGAAGAAAGAGAAGGAAAGTGAAATTATTATATAATCTTTTTTATCCATGTGAAGTTTTTTTTTATAGATTATTTATTTGAAAGTCATAATTAGGGGCCAGCACCGTGATGCAGTAGGTTAATCCTCCACCAGCAGCACCGGCATCCCATATAGCGCCGGTTCTAGTCCTGGCTGCTCTTCTTCCAGTCCAGCTCTGCTATGGCCTGGGAAAACAGTAGAAGATGGCCCTAGTGTGTGGGCCCCTGCACCCACGTGGGAGACTGGGAAGAAGCACCTGGCTTCTGGTGTCAGATCAGCACAGCTCTGGCCATTGAGGCCATTTGGGGAGTGAACCAACTGAAGGAAGGCCTTTCTCTCTGTCTCTCCCTGTCACTGTCTGTAACTCTACCTCTTAAATAAATAAATAAGTAAATAAATCTATCTTAAAAAAAGTAATAGTTACAGACAGGGAGAGACAGAGAGAGAGAAATCTTCCATCTGCTGGTTCATTCCCTAAGTGGCCAAATGGCCAGGGCTGGCTGAGCCAGGCCAATGCTAGGAGCCAGGAGCTTCATCCAGGTTTCCCACATGGGCTGCAGGAGCCCAAACACTTGAATAATTTTCTGCTAATTTTCCCAGGCCATTAGCAGGGAGCTGCATTGGAAGTTGAGCAGCCAGGACTCAAACCAGCGCCTATATGGGATGCCAGCATCACGGGAGGTGACTTTACCTGCTGCACCACAATGTTGACTCCAGGAAGTATTTTTTTTTTTTTTATCTTCTTAACATTTTACAGATGAAGGAATGCTGTGGAGCAGCTATGTAATCATCTTGGGTCGTAGAACTGGGACGCAGAAGCTGGAAGAACCACATCGTGTTGATTGTAACTTGCCAACTTTTCTCACAAACCGTGTTCTCCGCTGCCTCCTCCCTGGTTCGTCCATTTCTAGCCACCTGCATGGTTTGCAGTGCCCTCTTTCAGGCTCCTTCAACAGCAGCCATCCCCCTGAAACCTGTAACACAATGCCACCAGCCTCATCTTCCTCAAAAGCTTGTTTCATGGCTGTCGCATTCCTGCTCAACAACTTCCCACAGCTCTCCATCGCCTGTGGGGAGAAAGCACATGTCCTTGCCGCTCTCCAGTATGCCTGCGGCGTCATATTCTTTCCAGTGATACACTTCCCGGGCCCCTGATTCTGGCCAAACCAGTTTGTTCCTTAAATTTGTTTTGTACATTCCCCAGTGTTACGCAGTTGTTTGTGGAGCATCGTGTCTTAGGTAGGCGCAGGGAAAGTGCATGGGCACGTACACTTACCAAATACATCTTGAAAATGTGTGATTGGTCACATATGGCACATCTGGAGGTTGGAGTTGGGAAGCCTCCAGGCAGTTTGTAGTAGTGGTGTTCTTAGGAGAGATGCAGAATGGTGATTTTGTATTAGTATCCAATGGCTGCTAACAAATTGCCACAAGCTTGGTGGTTTAAGACAACAGGAATGCATTCTCTGACAGCCATGGGGGCCAAGTCGGAGAGCAGCACCACTGATTCAAAAACAAGGTGTGGCAGGGCTGCTCCCTCCTCAGGCTCTAGGAAGAATCCGTTCCTGCCTCTTTCAAGTCCTTGCCTTGTGGCCACGTCACTCTATTCCTCTGTGCTCACACTGCCATTTCCTCTTCTGTCTGTGTCCAGTCTCTCTCAGTCTCTCTCTTCCAAGGATACCTGTGATTGCATTGTGGGCCCCCCCACCCAGACACTCCAGGAAAATCTCCCCATTCCAGGATCATGGGGTCTTCAATCATGCCTGCAAGACACAGGCCTTTCTTGCCATATGAGGTAGCATTCACAGGGTCCAGGAGTACAGATAGGATATAGATAGCTTTTGTGGACCACTATCCAGCCTACTATACAAGTTAGGAAGTCCTAAGAGCTTTTTAGGGTTTTCATATAGGATTCTCCTGCATGTCACTTTCACAGGAATGTCAGGGAAACAAATTGTTAATCAAATCATCCTGAATCAGCATCTATCTGTCCTTAACTGTCCCTAGTACTAAGTAACAAGTGAAAAGATTATTTTAAACCACTTATAACACTGTGTCTCCCATTAACCGCAGCCCCCTTCAAAAATTAGGTAAGATAGAATTTTATTTTTATTTCATGTAAGGCTATTTTTCTTTCACACAGCAGTAGAGGCCAAGGCTGACAAGTGTGTGGCTCTAAGAAGTCATCAGGGATTTCCATGTTCAGCTCTGACACACCTGGGTTCCTTAGAGTCACTTTATGGTCTAAGATGGCTGCTGGAACTCCAGGCGTTACCATCCAGCTGCCAAGAAAGGCATAATACCTTCTGTTTACAATTTAGTGTCTAGACTATAAAGACGCTTCTAGATGAAAAATTGGGAAATTTAGTTTGCTACCTTGCATGATTTCTTTTACCTTGCATGAACATTGCATGATTTCTTTTTCAAATGGAAAAAGGGGAGAATGGATATTAGAAAGCAATCAGCAATCTTTTCTCAATAAAAAACCAAACAGTTGTTTTTGAGTATGTTGCAGTATGGCTTAGGCCTGGGGATACAAATATGTTAAAGTAGTCTCTTCCTTCAAGTTACTTGCAGAGTACTTAAATACCATTTAAAAAAAAAGATTTATTTATTTTTGAGAGGCCGAGTTACAGACACAAAGAGGAAGAGACAGAGAAGACTTCCATCAGCTGGTTCACTCCCCAAATGGCCACAATGGCTGGAGTTGGGCGGATCTGAAGCCAGGAGCCAGGCGCTTCTTCCAGGTCTCCCATGTGGGTACAGGGGTTCAAGCACTTGGGCCATCTTCTGCTGCTTTTCCCAGGCCATTAGCAGGGAGCTGGATGTGAAGTGAAGCAGCCGGGACTCAAACCAGCATCCATACAGGATGTCCATGCAGCAGGCAGAGGCTTAGCCTACTACACCACAGCACTAGCTCCAGTAAAATATTTTTAAAAATCCATGACATTGTGGCTCAGTGGGTTATGCTGCCTTTGATACCGGCATCCCATATAAGGGGCAGTTCAGGTCCTCATGGCTGCACTTCACATCCAGCGCTCTGCTAACACTCCTGGGAAAGCAGCAGGTGATGGCCCAAGTGTTTGGGTCCCTGCCACCCATATGGATCAACTTCCAAGCTTTTGGCTTTGGCCTGGCCCAACATTGGCCATTTTGGGGAGTGAACCAGCAGGTGGAAGATCTCTCTCTGTCTCTCTGTAACTCTGCCTTTCCAACAAATAAATAAATCTTTTAAAATATATATTTTAGTATGGGGAGGGCCTTGTGGCACAGTGACTTAAGCTGCCACTTAGGATGCTCACATCCCAAATCAGTGTGCCTGGGTTCAAGTCCTGGATACTCCACTTCTAGTCCGGCTCCCTGTTAATATGCTTGGCAAACAGCAGATGATGGTTCAAGTACTTGAGTCCATGCCACCCATGTGGGAGTCCTGAATGGAATTCTGGGCTCCTGGCTTCAGTTTGGCCCAGCCGTCCAGCCTAGGTTGTTGCAGCCATTTGGAGGAGTGAACCAACAGGTAGATCTGTCTCTCCTCTCTCTCTCTCTCTCTCTCTCTCTCTCTCTCTCTCTCTCTCTCTCCTCTCTCTCCCTCTCTCTCCCTCTCTCTCCCTCTCTCTCCCTCTTTCCTCTCTTTCTCTCTCAGCCTTTTAAATAAGCGATTTGCTGATTAAAAATATACATGGCCGGCGCCACGGCTCACTCGGCTAATCCTCCACCTTGCTGCGCTGGCACACCGGGTTGTAATCCCGGTCGGGGCGCCAGATTCTGTCCTGGTTGCCCCTCTTCCAGGCCAGCTCTCTGCTGTGGCCAGGGAGTGCAGTGGAGGATGGGCCCTTGGGTCTCCATGGGAGACCAGGATAAGTACCTGGCTCCTGCCGTCGGATCAGCGCGGTGTGCCGGCTGCAGCGCGCCAGCCGCGGCGGCCATTGGAGAGTGAACCAACGGCAAAAGGAAGACCTTTCTCTCTGTCTCTCTCTCACTGTCCACTCTGCCTGTCAAAAAATTAAAAAAATAAATAAATAATAAAAATATACATTACTATCTAATGAATAATACAGAGAGTAAGTATATTTTAGACTTTCTAGAAAATGTGGGGAAGCAGAATTTAGAAAAATTGAGTAAGGGGCTGGTGTATTGAGTATTGTGGTATATTGAGTATTGTATATTGAGCATAGCGATGCTGGTTTCTGTCCTGTCTGCACCACTTCTGATCCAACTCTCTGCTAATGGCATGGGAAAAGCAGTGGAAGATGGCCCAGTGTTTGAGCCCCTGCCACCCACATGGGAGACCTAGATGAAGCTCCTGGCTCCTGGCTTTGACCTGGCTCAGTGCTGGCCATTGTGGCCATCTGGGGCATGAACCAGCAGAAGGAAGACCTCTCTGTCTCTCCTGTGTCTGTAACTCTTTCAAAGTAAATAAGTAAATCTGAAAAAAAAAAAAAATAAGAAAAGTTGAGTGAGTGATAGAGTGTTCCAACCTGGATTCATCGTCAGCAAAAATAAGAAAGCAAGAATGCCCATTAAGTGATTAATGCACTTTGCGAAAACTGATTTGGTTAGAAATGTATGCACAGAGGGAACAGTTCCTCTAAATTCACCTGCAGTCAGTCTTCTGGGGAGGACAGAGGGGTCATATTTGTGGACAATGAGGAGCATAATAAGAACAGTTAGAACATTCCAGGAAATAGGCTAAGTGCTTTACAAACATTCCCTATCCTTGTAACAGTTCTGCAAGGTTGGAGTACTACTCATTTATCGCTGTTTATAATCACATCAGTGGCCCTTCTTTGCAGAATGGCCTCTTCCCAATCGCAGGACTCAGCCAAATAGATTGGCTCCCAGGGATCTGGATCCCTGAGTCACGTATCGGTGGGATGAAATTACTGCCGCATCACTGGTGCCGGAATATGGAAAGAAAGTCTGTGACTCTTGTGCTTCTGTGATTCTTGGAACTTTGGTTCCTGATGGTACAGCCTATCCTTTAATACTGGAAAGTCATCCACGCCTCTTCTCAGACACCCCTTCTTATTAGTTATCTTAGAGTCAGATTTTATTGCTTAAAACAGAAGAATCCTAACCTTTTTGGTTTCAGAGAAAGTGTTGCAAGCAATAGATCCTCAAGGATCCTAGAGATATTTGGAATTACTTCTCAGTTCAAAATGGGATAGAAAACAGACTTCCACTTAGATTTCAAGATAGAAAGTAGCAGGCCATAATACAATACAATCAAGGTATCCTCTGTGGAGTTTGGGACTATATGCCCTGAGCCATAATGCTCTGGGGAAAGATATCATCAGCTACACCTTGGAGGGTGGAGGGACAGGGATCTTCAATGTCAGTCCTCTCTTTTGAAAGACATTGGAAAGGCAGGTGTCTGGTACAATGGTAAAGAAGCGGCTTGGGATACCCTATCCCATATCGTAGTGTCTAGCTTCACATCCAGGCTCTACTCCTAATACAGACTTCCTGTCAGGACTCACCCTGGGAGGGAGCAGGCAATGGCTTAAGGAGTTGGGTCCTTGCCACCTACATGGAAGACTAAGATTGAGTTCCTGGCTCCCTGAGCTGAGCTGGCCCAGTCCAGACTGTTGTAGGCATTTGGAGAGTGAACTAGAGGATGGCAGGTCTGTCTGTATGTCTTTCTCTCTGCCTTTCAAATAAATAAGATAAATGAATAGAAACATAAGTAAAATACATTGTACAGTTTGATGCAAGGGGTGGACAATCTCAAATCTTTAAATTCTTCAAGCAGTAGAATGAATCTCAGACTGTGTGATTATGCTAAAAAAGCTTTCTGCTTGTAGCTGTACAATGAAATTCCCATAAATCAAATCTTACCAATAAATATACTATTTGTATAAATACTTTTATGTTCAGTTTATAGCACTGATGAGAAAAGAGTAGGACTGCATAACCAAAAAAGAGAATTAAGAGCATAAGGGGACAGGGAGGGTCCCAAATCCTGAAACCCATTTGAACTTGAATCCATAATGCCTTCCCAGGAGCAAGTTAGCATTTCTTCCCATTGTCCAAACCTTCAGAGTTTTCTACTGATAACCATTGTCCTCTGTTAATTCAGTGTGGTGTCTGAGGGCAAATGGTCAAATCAGAGTGGAAAAAGTTCAGCATTTATACTGAAGGGAATCACAAGAATCAGCGAAATCTACAAAATGGGGCAATGTGTGGGAATAACTTTTGAGGATGTTTGACCAGGAGGGCAAAATAGGAACTTGAATCAGGTCAAATTTGACAGACAGGGATTTACCTAGCAGATGCTGCATGTAGAATGTATTAGCATGGGCTGTGACTGTGTCACACAGTCAAACCTGGAACAAAAGCTGGCTCCTGCTAAATGATGACAAAGGTTTAGAAGTCCCTTGGTATTGGATAGAGGATGGGATTGAAGAGACAAGAGATGCTGAATTTGATCTATCAAATATGTTTCTAATCAGCCCCAGAATCTTTTAAAGGCAATTTACTAATTGTCCCAACTGACTCAGAGTGCTAGTGACAGGAGCTGCCCATCAAGTGGGCTCTCTGATCCCTGTGGGGAAGACAGGAGTCCTGGGGGATGTCCTGGGTGGTAGTGGCTTGCTGCCAGGAGCAAAGCTGGCATGGTCATGAAATTAGGCAGCAGTCCAAATGTGATGAATAGATCTCAGGGGTGGCTCATTCACAGACAACTCTAGCTGTGGTTCTTCCTGGGGTTCCAGGGAATGTAAACAGTGGGCATTCCACTAAGATATCATGTCTCACTCTTCCAACTCCAAGTTTAGCCAGCAGAGGCCTGAATCAAGTGGTGACTAGAGAGTCATGGTCAGAGAGAGAAATGCGTTGGAATACCAAGAACTCCTTGGTTAAAGAGGAGGCTGGTGGGGCTGGCATTGTGGCACAGCTGGAAAGCTGCCACCTGTGATGCAGGCATGACAAATGGGTACCGGGTCCTGTCCTGGCTGCTTCATTTCTGATCCAGCTCCCTGATAATGGCCTGGGAAAAGCAGCAGAAGACGGCCAAGTGTTTGGACTCCTGCCACCCACATAGGATACCTGGATGAAGTTTCTGGGTCTAGGGTTTGGCCTGGCCCAGCCCTGACCATTGAGGCTATCTGGAGAGTGAAACAGTGGATGGAAGATCTTTCTCTCTCTGTCTCTTCTTGTCTCCCTATAACTTTGATTTTCAAATATATACATATGTACATACATTTTTTAAAAAAGGAGGAGGCTGGGTTCCTTGAGAAAAAAATGAGACAGTATTATCAAATATGGATGCTGTGACCCTTTCTCCTAAGCTTCTCTACAGCTGCTCCTCTAGTGACTTGCTCACCAAACACTTTAGAGACTATTTGAAACAGTCTCTGGATAAATGTGGAGCCCACTGGGGCCGGCATGGTGGCGTAGCAGGTTAAGTACTGTCTGCCATGCCAGTATCCTATATGGGCACCAGTTTGAATCCCAGCTGCTCCACTTCCAATCCGGCTCCCTGCTAATGTGCCTAGGAAAACAGCAGAAGGTGGCCCAAGTGCTTGGGTCCCCATACCCACATGAGAGACCCAGGTGACACTGCTGGCTCCTGGCTTCGGACTGGCCCAGCCTTGGCTGTTGCGGCCATTTGGGGAGTGAACTAGCGGATGGAAGCTTTCTCTTTCTGCTGCTGCTGCCTTTCCCTCTCTGTAACTATGCCTTTCAAATAAATAAGTAAAATCTTAAAAAATAAATAAATAAAAAGTGGAGCCCATTAGGGTGCCACTGCATTGGCCAGAATGAAGGCTGATTGGGGGCTACACATTACACGGGGTGATATTTGGTGGGCTAAGGCTCACAGGACAATCATGACTGGTTAGCAGCAATTTATTGCAAAGTTTTACTTCCTGGAGAAAGGGCTGTGCCTCAAGAAGCAACAGTTCCAAGAGGGCTCAGAGGAGGAGTCTATATATATTCTGGGCTTTGTGGTTGCATGAGCTCAAGCTAATAGCACTGTTCTATTCTTGTGGCTGCATGAAGAGAACTCTGTGCTAGCCAAGGTAGATGTTCTCATAGCTGGGATACAGGTGAAGTAGGAGGCTTTGTTCCCAGGAAGTCTCCAAGATTGTCAGGCATGAGGAGCTCCTGTTAAAGAGCTCTCAAAAATACGTTAGTTGAATGTACCTATTGTTTTAAATTATTCCCTAATTGGGCTCAGACCTGAGGCCATCTATTAGGAGGCCTAGTGGGGTCCTAAGCTCTTTTTCTGGCTTGTACCCCATATCCAAAGTGTTATTGGAATATACAGCCTTAGTAAGCTCCAGAATCTCCATCTTGCCTCCCTGACCTGAAGACTGACAATTACCCTGGAAGGAAGGGCCAAAAGGATGAACTGGTGTTCTCCTTCTCTATATTCATAGAAATAGGAAGCAAAACTGCAATCCCAGTGGGACTGTAGAAATTTATGTCATTATTAAAGATGAAGAAGAAATCAACTTGCTGGTTCTCACCCTACTCTCATGCTACTTCCTGGTTTCAAATCAAACGAAGAATGATGGACCATGGTACTTAACAAGGTAGTGATTTCAATTAGGTGATATTCCAGAGATTGTCTGCTTACTGAAGCAATTGAACAGACAAGTAGTTTTCAAAAAATTGATGGAGATGGAATTAAAGGATACTGCATATTTTCTGTGAACTTTTTTTGAAGAACACATGTATTTCTTGGTATTTGGTTTGTAACTGTGATCTGCTGAAAGCATTTTCTCTATCAGGACAAGTGATTTGCCATCAGCTGAGATAGGTTACACAATTTTACTCCCTTACTCAAGGGCATACCTATTCTATGATTTTGTATCACAACTTATAGCCTGAAATGATCTTTTTTTCATTGTATTTATTTTTATCTTATTTGAAAGGCAGAGAGACAAAGACACAGAGAGATCTTCCATCTGCTGATTTACTCTCTAAATGCTTGCAACAGCTGAGGCTGGGCCATACCAAAGCCAGGAACCAGGAACTTCATCTAGGTCTCTCACGTGGGTGGTAGGGGCCCAAGTACTTGTTCTAGCTTCTATTGCCTCTCAGGGTGTGCAGTAGCAGGAAGCTGGATTATAAGCAGAGGTGGGACTCGACCTCAGGCAATCTGTTATGTGGGTATCTCAAGCAGTAGCTTAACTTGCTATGCTACAACACATATTTGGTGCAGGCTGTTGCAGTTGATTTCTCAACAATGTTGCAGTGGATTTGTTTCTGAGAGGAGGAGCGTGGTGGGGGCAAGAGGCGCGGAGTCACCACATAGACCCCGGGAGTCGGGTGAAAGCAGGCCTGAGGCAAGCAGCCTGCAGACTCATTTATTTGAGTTGGTACAACAGCTTATATAGCCAAGATCAGCCAATCCGGTCAAGGGGCGGTCTATGCCCCAACCAATCACAGCCTGTTGCCAGGCAGTTTCCAAAGCCATCCAATCACAGCCTGTTGCCAGTCAGGCTCTTGTCGCCAGGCAGTTTCTGAAACCATCCAATCATGGCCTGCCATCAGTCAGGCTCTGTTGTCATGTGGTTTCCAAAGCCATCCAATCACGGTCTGTTGCCAGGCAGTTTCTGTTGTCAGTGGCCATCTTGGCATGACCTTTTCACCTCAGTGGCCATCTTGATATAACCTTTTCACCTCATTCCACCCCAGCAGGCTAGTGTGAATTGAGCTGCAATGAACATGGGGGTGCAGATAACTCTTATTTATTTGCTGATTTCATTTTCCTTGGGTAAATTCCAAGGAGTGGGATGGCTGGGTTGTATGGTAGGGCTATATTCAGATTTCGGAGGTATCTCCATACTGTCTTCCACAATGGCTGTAGCAGTTTATATTCCCACCAACAGTGTATTAGGATACCTTTTTCCCTACCAGCATTTGTTGTTTGTTGATTTCTGTATGAGAGCCATTTTAACAAGGGTGAGGCGAAACCTTATTGTTGTTTTGATTTGCATTTCCCTGATGGTTAGTAATCCTGAGCATTTTTTCAAGTGTGTGTTGGCCATTTGGATTTCCTGTTCTTGAAAAATGCCTGTTCTGTAATTCTGCTTTTCAAGTAAAATAAAATCTTAAAAAAAAAAAAAAAGAACCTCACACTGATTCCTAAGTGGTGACAATGTAGGATCTAGAGAGGAGGAGTAGGTGATGCCCTGTGTCAGAGGTGGGAGGAGATACATTCTGAGAAAATACAGGGACCTGCCATCTCAGTCAAATTTCTGGTGGTGGTGGTGGTGGGGTGTGTAATCTAGAAAACTAAGGTAATCTAGGAAACTAGATTAAGGTTAAGTCCTTCCTTGTCAGCTCTTCACCACTGAGGATGAGGTATAATCTTTGGTGAGCATCTTTGGATTTTGGAGGGAATCTGTATCGTATTTAAACAGCTATTTGCTCATTTACTGGGAAATCAGAAAAGTAGCCTTTGGCCCTGGACTAGTGTTTTATTGCTGTATTTATATTAAGCTTTTCTACACCTGAGTGGAGGACATTTTCTTGGGGTGTGCATGAGAATAAATGGTGGTGAGTGTGAGAAACAACTTCCCAGGTGCACTTCAATGATGGACTTAGTGCAGTGAAAGTGAAACTTTATTAATGAGCTTTCAAGATTGCATGTGTGGTGGGCCAGCACACCTGGTGCAATTTCATCAAGCAATTTATCCTCTGGTACACAGATCCCTCCCCTAGTTCCTCATTGGCTGAGTACTATAGGCTTACAATCTTCCTGGCATTTGCTTTAGCTGTTTTGGTTACTAGTAACATCCTGTTTGCCTAAGAACTTTCTGGGTACATGTAACCTATTAATGCTATCTAGCTACTTATAACTTTCCACACATCTGCAAGCTGTTACATGCTAGCTAGTTGTCTCACAGCTAAACATCTTGCTTTGAAAATGAACCAAATGTTTACTTCTCACAGTGGGCATGAGGAGTGATAGTATTGTTAAAGTGACTGCAAGGTGGTCTGCCTACCCCTGGGAGTAGCTTAGTCAGGCTCCTGGAAGGGCTGTGGGGAGTATACACATCATGAAGCCTGAAAAGGTGAACAAGCCTCTCAGATTTCTTCTTAAGCTGAGTAACAGCTTACCTCATCCTGATATTAAGTGCTGCTCTAGGAGTTTGCTCATTCAAATGGGACCTTGTCTTGTAGTTAGGCAGATTGTCTACAAACCTAACAACAGAAACCTACCTACTTTTATATGAGTGGTGCATGGGTGAGCAGGTATGAAAGAGAAGATGGAAAGGAAAATGAATATGACCAGTGGTAGTACAGAAGCGAACATTTCCTCCTTGTTCACAAAAAGAAATGGATGGTTAGTGAAAAAGATTTAGATGACACAGAAATAAAGAAGAAAAATGATTTTATCATCCCCAGGTAGCCACTGTGAAAAAAATATATAAACTACTCCAATCTAGTCTTTTGTAAATGCTAGGGATATGCATATGTGTATATGTACCTAAACCAAGTATTAGTGCCTGTGCTCATTGGTAGCCTGATTTTGAAGTTTGCATTATACTGATAATTTTCCTATGTCAATGAATATTCTTATACTACATGGTTTTTATGGCTATATAGAATTCTCTCAAGCAGAAAATAGATACTTTTTTTTAACCCATGCCTGTTGTTCCACATTTAGTAACTAGTGCTTCTTGCAGAGGTTACCTAGCATAATAGAAAAATTTATGGCTATACCTCTACAACAAGCTCTCACCACATGCAGCTTTATAGAATTATTGCACATTACTGGAAGACGTTTGAGGTCAAGAGTTACTCCATTAATTGAAATAATTTAGGTATCTATTTTTCTTTGTAAATTTCCCTAATTCCCCTTCTTGGCATTAGTCATACTAATATTCACATGATATTTTATTGTAACCTCTGTTAGTTCTTGGAATACCATTTGTGCAGCAATGAATTTTACCTAAAAGATACAAAGCAGACGGCAGAACGTATTTGCTACAACGTCACTGGTGTGAGTCATTAATTTGGTAGGTACTTATTGTGCACCTAAAATAAAACCTTCCAAAGAAGGCAATAGTTGCAAATGCTGAGTTTCCATAAGGATACTAAGAAATAAATGTAGCTCCTTTCAAAGGGTTTGCTTTCTTTATAGAGGTGTAAGGCATGGAACCAAGACAAAGAGTACAAAAGATGTCATAAGGCAGTTTCCAATAATGGGTCCAGGCAAAAAGGGCTGTCATTTTTAAAGACTGGTCCCTGAGGATTCAGAAGAGGATTCACGGAAAAAACACTAAGCCTTGAAAGGATTGAGAAGATAGAAATGAGCGGTCAGAGCTTTCAACTAAGGCAGGGAAGCAAGTTCATTTCTCCTAAGGGAACAATAAGTCGATGTTACCAGAAGTGTAGGAGAGGGAGAAGAAGTCTGAAAGATGATGAGTGCCATATAGCAGAGGCCATCAGAGCCCAGACTCCACCCTGAGCATCCAGGGAGGCAGCTTGTGAGCACTGGTGACATGGCAGTCCAAATGACTTGATGTGACAAAGTCAGTTCTTAGCCATCACATGCTCCGAGATACCTCTGTGGCAAGGCATTGAATTTATGCTGGAAGTTAAAATTGTTTACTCATCACCACTCTGTTTTTTAAAGGCCTATTTTATTTATTAGAGACAGAGAGAGAGAGAGAGGTTGAGATATTTTGTATCTGCTGGTTCACCCCTCAAATGGCTGCAACAGCTTGGACTGGGCCAGGCTAAAGCCAACAATTAATAACTCCATCCAAGTCTTGCACCTGGGTGGCAGGGACCCAAGCACTTGAGCCATCTTCTGTTGCTTTCCCAGGCACATTATCAGGGAGCTGGATTGGAAGTGGAGCAGCCAGGACTCAAACTGGTGCCCTTATGGGGTGCTGGCTTAACCTGTTGTGCTGCAACACTGGTCTTCATCACGTTACTGTTGTTGATCAATGGAGATTTATATGTAGAAACTGGCCTAGTAGTATAGTAGTCCAGATAAACATTCATATGTAGAATTTGCATAATTAAGCCTAAAAGCTCTAGTAATTGAATTAGAAGTCCCCCCCCCCCCCAAACATCATGATTAAGATAGTATCTTCAATCAGTAAAGTTTCTTCTACTAACATTTTTGTCTTGGTAATTTTTTATGTTGTAAAACTAAGGCAAAATCATTGGCGACATTTTGAAAATAAAAGTCAAGTCCTGTGACCAAGACCCAAGCATAACTTTTTAAATTTTACATGTCTTTTCAGTCTTATTCAAATACATGCCTATTTTTACCCTGTTGCAATAATATTGTATAATTATTGTATATTATATGTTATACTACACACATATTAAAATAATCACTTTCATAATGATCATTATGAGTTATATAAGCATCTTCCAGTAGATGTACCTAATTTAATCGCTGCTCCTTGTTTATATGGTTTCCATTTTTCCATTTTGACTAGAACTTTCCATCCGGCACACAATTGGCATTCTGGTGTGCAGAGATAGCCTTCAGGTGTGGTTATTTCCTCAGCCCTGTGGGAGGCCACAAATGGGGCCTGTGGTGACTGAAGTCCCCATACCAACAGCCTCTGGCTACAGAAAGAATCCTTGACTGATTACTTCAGTGAGCAGTACAAATGTCTTTGTCCATGTATGCTAGCATATGAAAAAGCTGGGATGCTGTGTTATAGTGATGTAGCAGTTGTCTCCAACTTCTGCTACTATTACTGGTGATTGAACTTGTGGTGTTTTTACAATCGAGTTTTAATTAATCTTTAAAGCAATACTTGCACATATTAAAAATTTGATGGGGCTGGCACTGTGGCGTAGTGGGTAAAGCCACCACCTGTGGTGCCGGCATCCCACACACTCCACTTCCGATCCAGCTCTCTGCTATGGCCTGGGAAAGCAGTGGAAGATGGCCCAAGTTCTTGGGCCCCTGCACCCACATGGGAGACCCGGAAGAAGCTCCTGGCTCCTAGCTTTGGATCGGCTCAGCTCCGGCCGTTGTGGCCAACTGGGGAGTGAACCAGTGGATGGAAGACTGCTGGTTCTCTCTCTCTGCCTCTCCTCTCTCTTTGAGTAACTCTGACTTTCAAATAAATAAATCTTTAAAAATTTTTTTGACTAGTGCAGAAAGGTAGAGTAGAAGTTAGTACCCCACTAACCTCAGGCTTTCTTTTCTTCTTCACGTATTCTGGGAGTTTCTCTGGTATTCCTCCAAGGACATCTGAAAGCCAAACAAGTATGCACACATACATATGCATATACATGCATATTTTGAGACGCATCATTAAACATGTTTACCGCGGGCACCAACAATTGGAAGGTGGGCAGCATACAGGGTGTGCCAGGGTGCCTGCTGCATATTATCAGCCTTGCATGTATTCCTGACTTTTAAATGTTGATCTGCTCACCACTCACTGCTCTTTTCATCTGGTAATGTGACTTAGAGACTGTTCCACATCACCACTCAGAGAGCAACTTTGTTCTTTTCTGTGGAACTGTATTTTAATTAATTCCTATAGATGGATCTTTAGCTTCTTAAAATGTATTTTCGTGTGTGTGTGTGTGTGTGTGTGTGTGTCGAGGGGGAGGAGAGAGAGAGAGAAATTGTTCAGTCTGCTGGTTCACTTCCCAAATGTCCACAACAGCTGGGACTGGGCCTTGCTGAAGCCAGGATCCAGGAACTTGATCCAAGTCTCTAATATGTGTGGCAGGGAGCCAAGTACAGGTGTGCACTAGCAGGAAGTTGGAATTTGAAGCAGAACTGAAACTAACCCAATCACATTGATAAAAGATGTGGATAGGCTGGTGCCACGGCTCACTAGGCTAATCCTCTGCCTGCGGTGCTGGCACCCCGGGTTCTAGTCCCGGTCGGGGCGCCAGATTCTGTCCCGGTTGCCCCTCTTCCAGTCCAGCTCTCTGCTGTGTCCCAGGAGTGCAGTGGAGGATGGCCCAAGTACTTGGGCCCTGCACCCCATGGGAGACCAGGAGAAGCACCTGACTCCTGGCTTTGGATCAGCGCAGGGTGCTGGCCGCAGCGGCCATTGGGGGTTAAACCAACGGGAAAAGGAAGACCTTTCTCCCTTTCTCTCTGTCTCTCTCTCTCTAACTCTGCTTGTCCAAAAAAAAAAAAAAAAAAAAAAAAAAAAGGGCCTCAACAAATATCTGAATGCAGTCTGAATTTATCTGTGGCATAAATCTCTAAATGAGGAATTAACGAAAAAAACAACATGCGTGTAAAATTATGGTTGGTGTTAGTAAATTTCCTTCGAAAGAGACATATTGTCTTTATTCCCCTCAATAACGTATGTTGAGGGTCTACTTCCCAAACCCAGATTAACTCAATTTATCTTTATTAGCCTGAAAGCTGAAAAATGGTGTCATGTTGATTTGTTCAGCATTTATTTTAAAATTAAATTTTTTAGAGTTTTGAACATTTTGAATCAGGTTTTTCTCTGTAATTGGAGCAAGCATCATTCATGATCCTGAAACAGGCACACATACTCCCAGAAGATGCTAAGCTGCTGAGAAGGAATTCATAGTAAGAATTGGGAGTAGCTGCCCAATCAGGAGCCAAGCAGCAGTGTTTAAGGATTTGACACCAACCTCTCCTCCTCCAGTGCCATCAGGCAGTGGGAGTCAGGGTGCCAAGAATGTGTGGCATGCCAGAAGCTTGCTGGACAGCATGGAATCCAGGGAGAGGTCGGGAGACTCCCTGGAGAACCCAGGAGGGCCACAGGGCGGTCATGTAGGAAAACAAGACTTCGAGGGCTAGGTGATCCGTGAGAGGCTTACAGAATCAGCGCTTGCCTTCACTGTTGCTTGGTTCCACTAACTGGCAGGGATCACTGGGAACCCTAACCTGGAAGTATCTTGGGTGCAGTTAGGGAACCTAAATGGCTCGGAACCCATCTTGTACAAATCTTTGGAGAAAATGTGAGTACGCTGTGAGGCATGCCATGCTTGTAAATTATTAACTTCCCAACCCAACCCCATTCATTATTTATTTTGAGGAACTTGATGAGCACGTATGTCTGCACGTAAGATCCTCAAATCAGGACACTGAATGCTTGACTCTGGGACCTTGAGTCACACCGAAGATATTAAGAAGATAGGAACAGAAGTCCTCCTTTCACCCGGACAAAAAGCCTTACACACCCCCGCCCCCACCTAAGAAAACCCTGTATTATTGCCCACCCCCACACCCCCCCCCTCCTCCGCCAGACCTCTCTCCTTGCTGGATCCCAGTCTAATCTCTTTTTACTGGGATCTAGATGTTAAAAAAGTGGGGAACAAGGCTTATGGAGAGAACACCGAAATGCATGGCGCCAACTGAGATCTGGGCCCCGCGTTAGGTGCCAGATCCCACCTTGGTCCGATCCAGGGAAGTCGTGGCTCATGTCTACGACTGCTTTCAAAACAAGCGGTTTTGACCACCCCTGCTCCCGTTCTTTGTGTGGGCCTCCTAGGAGCTGCCCCTGGGCAAGCTGGCGATTTGGGATGGAAAACACCGCGGCGGGCCCCGCGGCAGCCGCCCGCCGCCTGGGCGAGCAGCGCCCCCTCGTAGCCCGCTCCGTTCTGGCTCCCAGCCGGCTCGGGGCTCCCGCGCCGACGCCCCGGGGCTGCCCTCCGCCCCCGCCGCTGAGCCGGCCCTGGGCGCGGGCCCCCCTCCGGCGCCCCCTCCCCGGCGCGCTGCGGCTGGCGCTCCCCGGCGCCCCGCCTGACGCTGCAGCTGGGCCGGCGACTCGCCATTGGATTAAAAATAGCAGCGTTCCCCCCGCCCCAGGCCCCGGGGGCCCGCTCCCGCCCCGCGGCCCGCTCTCGCCGCCCGCCCGCTCGGCTCGGCTCCCGTCGCCCGCGCAGCCCGCGCGTCCGCCTGCCCTGCCGCCCGCTCGCTAGCTGGCGCCGCCGCCGCCGCCGCGGGCAGACCCGCGCTCGGGCTCCGGCTCGGCTCGGCTCGGCTCGGTGCGCGCTGCGGCCATGCAGCGCCGGGGCGCCCTGTTCGGCATGCCGGGCGGCAGCGGTGGCAGGAAGATGGCTGCAGGAGACATCGGCGAGCTGCTTGTACCGCTCATGCCCACGATCCGCGTGCCCCGCTCCGGGGACCGCGTCTACAAGAACGAGTGCGCCTTCTCCTACGACTCCCCAGTAAGTGAGGCGCCTCGGGGGGGAGGGTCGCGGAGCCGGCGGCCTGCGGCAGCCGCCGACCCACTGCGCACGTGAAGCTGGCGGTAGACGATGCGCAGTGGCCGCGGGGACCTCCTCTTTCTCCTCCGGGCGAAGGAGTTGGCTTAGGGGCGCTGCAGTTGGGTGCACACTTGGTGCGCTCCCCAAGGCTGCTGCAAGCCTCTGTCTGCCCCGCCAGCCTCCTGGGCTGCAAGGGCCGGGTTCCCAGCAGCCTGCCCGCAGCCCCATCAGCGTCTCCAAGGTGCCTGGAGCCGAGGAGCTCCCGGTAGTGAACCGCAGGCTGTGGACTGTTGGCGTCCTCCCGGGTCGAGGGCCGGGGGCGGGAGGGTAGCCGGGCTCGGTGCCCCCTTTGCACACACACGCAGCCGTTCCGTTTATGGGGCCGTTGCTTTGCCCAGGGGTTCCCACTCCCCCTGAGCTTTCTTGCCTGCACTTCCCATTTCTTCCCACTCCCTCCTTTGCCATTAGAATGTCAGAGGAAACCTTGAAGGTGCAGAAATGGGGGGGGGGGTGTTTCTACTAGATTATGATGGCTTTCCCAAGCCGTCCCGCGTTTCCCTCCCAAGTGAGTCACTGGGGCTGACGTTCACTGGCATAAATTATTAAAAGTTCAGTCCTGAGTCGTGACCTCAGAGACTGGAGGGGGAAGTGAGGACGCCTCCCCGCCCTCCTCCAGGGGCGGATGGCGCCTGCGTTCACCTGGTTGTGCGTGAAAGTGGGAGAGGCAGGAGGAGAGTGAACGTCCCTTTCAGGAGTCCACATGGGCTTCAAAGTGACTCAGCTGTCTGGCGTTTCTCATGTCTTTTTGAGGACCAGGTTATTTTTATCCACCCACTTTAGAGCTCATGTGTCATGGGGCAGATCCGGGTGCATGGCGAGGTGCATAGGTTTCAGAACAATGGTCTAACATGCAGTTCACAGCGTGGAGAGGGTTGGTTGGAGGGAAGAAACCCCAAATGTATGGCATATTTCCCAAAGTTTCCTTTATTATCTTCTGGGTTGATTTTGGCGTTTTTGTTTGGTATACATTAGAGTTTCAGAATTGGTATCCTCTAACATTTAGGGGGTGTGTGTGTGTGTGTGTGTGTGTTAATTCCAGATCATATGGGGAAGAAAAATCTATCCCATTTGTTGATGACTTTTTTTCTTTAAAAAAATTCACGTCCAGTGGACTGAAATCATGTCCTTAATGCTTAGCATGTTGAAAGAGACCATTGGCAGTACTGCTACTGTTATCTGCAAAATATTAGGAAATGCCATTTTCAGACTTTGTAGCCGATGTCAGGCAGGTTCCCACTCTTCGCTCTTTAGGGTGGAGGGGGACAGTGGTCTTAACTTCAGCAATTGACAGATGGGGGATTCCAGGAACAAGAAAGCAACGGAAGTCTTTTAGGGTAGCACAGCACGTACAATGGGCAACATGACTTTCTCCATGTTTGATCTGGAGTGCGCTTGGAGTTCTGCTTACAAACTTCGTAATTTGAAATGCTCACCACATTGTTTACTATATGGCAGGTGTGAAAGGAAGCTGATTATGTTAATTCACTTCCACACACAGCTAACAGGAGCTTCCTGTGTGTCAGGCACTATTCCGGAGCACCCTGGCCAGTGTAAAATGATGATTTCGTCTGTATCACAGTAGTTCCTGGGGAGACTCGGACTATTTACAAGGCTGATGGAGCAGTGTGTGTCATTATCTGTGTTTCAGGGAGGAAGAGAAAACGGTTTTATAACAGGTTATCTTTTTTTTTATTTTTATTTTTTTTTTATTTTCCACAGGCAGAGTGGACAGTGAGAGAGACAGAGAGAAAGGTCTTTCTTTGCCGTTGGTTCACTTTCCAATGGCTGCCGCGACCGGCACACCACACTGATCCGAAGCCAGGAGCCAGGTGCTTCTCCTGGTCTCCCATGGGGTGCAGGGCCCAGGCACTTGGGCCATCCTCCATTTCACTCCCAGGCCATAGCAGAGAGCTGGCCTGGAAGAAGGGCAACCAGGACAGAATCCCATGCCCCGACCGGGACTAGAACCCCGTGTGCCGGCGCTGCAAGGTGGAGGATTAGCCTATTGAGCCACGGCGCCGGCCTAAGAATATTTTTAAAAGATTTATTTTATTCGTTTGAAAGACAGAGTTACAGAAAGTGGTAGAGCCAGAGAGAGAGAGAGAGAAAGGTCTTCTGTCTGCTGGTTCACTCCCCAAATGACCACAACTGTCAGAACTGAGCTGATCCGAAGCCAGGAGCTTCTGGGGCTTCTTCCGGGTTTTCCACTGCAGGGACCCAAGGACTTGGGCCATCTTCTGCTGCTTTCTCAGGCCATAGCAGAGAGCTGGATCGGAAGTGGAACAGCTGGGACTCAAACTGGTGCCCTTATTGGATGCTGACTCTGCAGGCCAAGGGCTTTAACCCTCTGTACGCTGGCCCCAGTAACAAGTTATCTTAAAGTATAGTGCCTTATAGTGAAGTCTTCCATTGTGGTTCTTACCCAACATTTCATTGTGCCAATTCTATGCCAATTCATACATGAATGGCTTACAAACCATATGGAGTAACATTCATTGGTGCTAAACATGCCAGAAACTTTAATTCACAATGCTATGGGGATGTGGTAGAGAAAAGGTTAAAACCAGTTAGATGAAAAAAAAAAATCTTTGCACTGGCTAGTTTTGAAAAGGCTTATAAAGATGGGTAGAAAATAAAGGAAAAAATTTTTAAAAAAAGAAAAAGAAAGTAAAGGAGACCAACATTCTGAACAAGAGAAGTTATTTGTGCAGGCAAATAAAGTGTGAATTTTTTTTACACCTGCCTTAATGTACTTGTAAGAAAAAGCATGATGTGGTAAGGAACAGGTAGTGAGGTCAGAACTAATAGAGAGTAGATGATGGTGACCTTCAATCCTGGAAACACATTTGCTCTTGATTTTTTTTTTTATTCTTCTTCTTATTTTTTTTTTTTTTTTTAATTTAAGACAGAGTTACAGAGAGAGTAGAGATAGAGAGGTCTTCCATCTGCCGGCTCACTCCCCAGATGGCCGCAATGGCTGGAGCTGTGCTGATTTGAAGCCAGGAGCCAGGAGCCTTCTCCGGGACTCCCACGTGGGCTCAGGGGCCCAAGCACCCGGGCCATCCTATACCGCCCTCCCAGGCCACAACAGAGAGCTGGATCAGAAGAGGAGCAGCTGGGACCATATCTAGCGCCTATATGGGATGCCAGCGCCTCGGGCCAGGGCTTTAACCTGCGCCACATTGCAGGCCCCTGCTCTTGATTTTTTTAAAACACATTCATTAATTAGAGAGTTAAAGAGAGCCAGAGGGAGAGAGAGGAGATAGAGCGAGTGCTCCCACCTACTGGTTTACTCCCCAAATGCCTGCAATGGCTGGGACTCACTTGGCTGGAGCCAGGAGCTGTGAACTCAATCTGACTCTCCCACGTGGGTGTCAGGAACCCAATTACTGCAGCCATCACTGCTGCCTCCAAGGGTCTGCACTAGCAGGAAGCTGGAGTCAGGAGCCAGAGCTGAGTATTGAACACAGTAATTCTGTGTTGGATGAGGGTGTGTTAGCTACTAGGCGGAAGGTATGTCTGTATTCTTGATTTTATATGGTCTGTTATGGAGAACTACTTAAATCATGTGATTTGAGGAGGTGTTGGGGGAAGTCTATGGATTGACAAATTTTTATTATGTTCCTCCCTTGTCTCAGGCTGGGTGTGAGGACCTCTGCTGTTCTTTACCTTTATGGGATGTGAATGTTGAGTGGACAGCACAGAACTCATTCATTATCCTCTCTTTCCTTTTGTCCCACCTTCGAGGGCTTAGTAGCACATAGCAGGTGTTTAGGGATGAGTGAAAATTTATATTTTCACCTACCTCTGTGTTTTCACCCAAGGCCTAGCCTCCCACCTCCATGTGTAGGCTTACCTCTCTCTGACTTGGTCCATCTTACAAGGTCTGTAAAGCACCTTCCCAGTGGAGCTTCCTTTCAAGACTCGATTCAATTGGTTCTTCCTCTGAAGCATCTCTGGATTTATCCCCACCTCCGCTAGATCTCATAAGCATCTCCATGGAACCCCAGCAACACACTCATACGCCCCTCTGCCTTTGAGTGTGATCTTCCTGGAGGTTGGAATCTATACCAGGAACTCAGTGAATGTTTAGGAAACACGTGAATTACATGGGGTTATACACTCTGCAGATGGTGAGAATACAAATAGGAAGCAATGGGAAAAGAATCATATGGGCTTATCATGTAGAATGTGGGGACTTCATTGATTGTGGGGACAAATGTGAAAGAGAGAGCCAGATTGGCAGGGTTTGTATCCAGGCTAGATCACCCAGCTATGTAACTTCTTCTGTCCCAGTTTCTCTATTGTAAAATGAAGACAGTAACAGAACCTATCTCAAGTGATTTTGTGGATGAAATACATTAATATATAAACTATTACTCGCTAGTTGGTAATCATTATATTTTTTTTAAAAAAAGATTTCTTTATTTATCTGAAAGGTGGAGTTAGAGAGGGGGAGAGGTGGAGTCAAAGAGAGAGAGAGAGAGATGTCTTCCTTCTGCTAATTCACTCTCCAAATGGCCGCAATGGCCAGGGCTGGGCCAGACCAAAGTCAGGAGCCAGGGGCTTCATCTAGATCTCCTACAAGGGTGCAGGGGCCCATGTACTTGGGTCATCCTCTGCTGCTTTCCCAGGCACATTAGCAGGGAGCTGGATCAGAAGAGGAGCAGCTGGGACTGGAACCAGCACCCCATGGGATTCTGGAGCTGCAGGTGGCAGCTTAACCTGCTATACGACAGCGTCGGCCTCACATTTGCCTTTAAGAAGCTCCTGGCTCCTGGCTGCCACCTAGCCTACTCCCAGCTGTTGTAGCCATTTGGGGAGGGGAGTGAACCAGCAGATGGAAGATCTCTCTCTGTCTCTCCCTCTCTCTCTGTAACTCTGACTTTGAAATAAATAAATAAATCTTAAAAAAATAAATGGGAAAAAGAAGGGAGGAAGGGAAAAGAGCCAAGCACTAGTTGTAAGCCTGAGTGTGGCTGTCAGGTGTTAGGTAGAAAGTTCTTTGTGGTTAAGTGGAGGAACTGTCTTCGTGCTCACTTCCACTTACAAGCTCTCATAGACCACCATGGAATCTTCTGCCATCTCCTTGGTGATGAGCACCTCCGTCACCTGGGTGTGCTTTGTCCTGCTGCTCTCCAGTTTCTAGGTTGAGGCCAGGCTCTGGCTCTTCCATATGTAAGTCTTTCTCTCTCTTGGTTATTTATGCGGAGGCTGACAAGGCTTTGAGACAGGCACTTTATTTTGGAAAGGTATCCCAGGGAACAGAGGTAGAATAGTGACCCAGGGAATGGTGGCAGAGGGAAGGAAAGCCCATCCAGGAGTAAGCTAGAAGCTGGCTTCCACAGTGGGCAGCTGGTGCTAAATCCCAGGGACGGCGTGGGGACTGGTGGAATGCGTCAGAGTCCTCACTTGACACACGCGGAGGGCGGTATTTCTCACCGGCTCCTGTACCCACTGGTCAAGTGTGGCTCCAGTGGTGGAAACACCCTCACTCTTCCAGGCTTGGATTCGTGCCCAAAGGCTCAGCAGGCTTCCCTTGGCCAGCGGCAGCTGAGAAACAAGGGCTCTTCGATGCAGCGGAAGCTAGGACTGTCCGGCTTTACGCCTGGTGTGGCGATCAGCTGCTCACAGCAGCTAAACCTGCTCACATCAGAGCAATCTTGGAAGAAGGGGCTTTCCCCCATTCTCTAAAGAACTGAGATGGCTGGGTGATGTTGAGCTGAAACGCTTGGTGCTTTGTCTTCCTGGGAGTCTGCACGAGCTCTGGTGGATAGGTGGTCCACCTGGTGGTCGTGGCTGGGTTTGATATGCTCCGGGAAAGTTTGGAGATCTCCCACTACTCGTGGGAAAACTTCATGTTGGAGGTTCAGTGGATCCTCTGTCTTTCTGTCTTTCCTTACACAAGTGTTCTATCAATGTGCTGGTCCTGTCTCCAATGTTGTCCATCATAGAAATGGCAGCTAGCAGGTGGCTAGAACAGTGATTCTTACCATGTGCTCTCTGGGGCAGCAGCACCAGCAGATCCTGGGACCTGTTAGAAAGGTCAAGTCCTGGGTCCCACCAGGTCTCTGAAGTGGAATTGCCAGAGGTGGGGCCCCCGCAGCGTGTGTTTTAATGAGCTCTGCAGGTGATTCTGAAGCGGGCCACAGTTTGAGACCCAGTGATAGGGCACTTCCCAGGTGCTGATTGCAATTCTATTTCATTATTCGAACTCGTCTAAATCTCACAAGAATCTGATGTTGTAGATGATTTTGACCGTTTTAGAGCTGAGGACACTGAAGTATGAAGGTCCCACAGGTAGAGCTGGGATTTGAATTCAAATCTTCCCCGCCCCTCTGCCAACTATTTTTATCTTTTGCGCTGGTACAACTCAGGGTCCTTAAGCACATTCACTGTTTTGTGCAACCATCGCCATTCTCCATCTCTGGTTTTTCACCTCCCAAATGTGTACACCTGTTAGAAGAATACTCCCCATTTCCCCCTCCTCAACCCCTCGTAACAGTAACCACCTTTCTACATTTCCTGTCATTATACATTTGCTTATTCTTGGCACCTCATATAAATGGAATCACACAATATTTGGCCTTTTGTGTTGGCTTTTTTCATGTAGCATAAGGTTTTCAAGGTTCATCCATGGTGTAACAAGTGTCAGAATTTCTTTCCTTTTGAAGGCTGAATAATATTCCCTGTGTGTCTGTGCTACATTTTATGTATCCATTCATCTGCTGATGGACATATGGGTTGGCTCCTCCTTTTGGCTAGTGGGAAGCAAGCTGCTGTGGTCATTAGTGTGCATGGTCGAGTGCCTATAGGTTTTGTGCTTTGTACCATGGTGCAGTCAGGTTGCCATCCAGGCAAAGAGACTTCCCATCATGGTGCTTACTTACTACATGAGGAAAACTTAGGATCTGTGTGGAAAAATCTGCCTCCTAATGAGTACACTGACATACAATAGTAAAGCAAAATTTAGGAGCTTACAGACTTCTCCTGACCCTTTGAAGATGTGAACTTAAAGTAAAACGAATCAGTTTCACATGTCAAAAGTTCCCTGCTCCTAGCATCTAGCTGAAAAATTGTTCCAGAGCAATGATTCTCAAGCCTTTTGGCCTCTTTAGGCTCTTAATATTTTTGAGGACCCCAAGAGCTTTTGTGCAGTTTCTACTTGCTGGTAATTAGCAACTACCAATATTAGAAATTAAAACTGAGACAAAATTAAGATAGTTTGTACAGTTGCATTCTTTTAGCTATTGGGGTGATGATGTCATCGGATGGCATGTGGCCTCTGAAAAATACCAGTGAGTTCTGTGAGAGAATTGGTGGGGAGGGCTGAGAGGTGAATAGTTTCATGTTATGAACATAGTCTGAGCTCCCAAATCCCTTAGAGGGTCTTTGGGGCATCATGGGGTTCCCAGGCCATCGTCTGAATGTCCGAGTTCTAGTAGGCAAGAGAAGTACACCTGCTTGCTGCAACCATGTTCTTCACCTGGTCAGTGTCTGTTGTGGCCTCGTGTTGTGATTGTCTTAATGTTAGCCCAGCCATGGATGTCATATATCACATGCACATTCTTTTTGAAGGAAGCTAAAAGTTGGGGAGTTTGACTCCTTTTGAAAAAATTGGAGCTACTTGGGCTGGGAATTGTTGGCTGTTTCAGAGGTTGGAATTTTTTCTTCTGTTGACTTTGAGCTTCACTGTAGGGTGATCTGGCTGGACTGATTCTTCGCGGGAAGGTTAGTACAGTAGTCCCCTCTTGTCTGTGGTTTCTCTCTTCATAGTCACCAGCAGTCTGAAAACATTAAATGGAAATTTCTAGAAATAAAGATTTATGTTATTAACTTTGGTGATGGCATGTTGTTATAACTGTTGTATTTGATTATTAGTTGTTGCAGTTAATCTTTTATTGTACATAAGTTAGACTTTATCACAGGTATGTATGCATAGGAAACACTTGTATAGATAGGGTGTGGTGGTTGTTGGAGTTTTAGCATCACTGCAGGTGTTGGGACATAATATCCCCTGTGGATAAAGGGTGCTACTGTGTCTCATTCACCAGTTAGGGGACTTTTCTAGTCTAATCTCTTACTTGTAAAGTAAGTGTTAGGGAGATGAGTAGCAGAAGAGGCCTCCGGGGACTCAGCATGAGGGTATCGGATGCTGGCCACACATTGCTTGTTGGTTCTCAACCCTGTCTTGCCTTGCTAAGCTTTATTCCACGTAACAGGGCTGTGCACCTGGACGCTGCACTTCCCAGAATCCTTGGATGGCAGGATTCTGGAAGGCAAAAGAAAAGGAGAAGCTGCTACTTCATGTATGTCCCCCTGGCATAGGTGAGATTTTTCTGGGAGCTTCTGGGAGTCCTCCTGGCACTCGGGCCACCTCAGTGGTAGGGACCTGAGGTCATCTATGCAGTTTTGTTGTTGTTGTTGTTGTTTGTTTGTTTTTGTGAAGCGTGCACATTCCGAGTTCCTGAAAATGACTGGTGGTTTCTTTGACCCTGGCTCTCACACCGGTTCTGAGATTCTGTAAGCCTCTAGTTTCAATATTAAATCCTTTCCTGCCAGAGATACTTAGAATGGTGTCTATTTTCTGACCAGTTCTACATGTTACACATACATTCTTTGATCCTGGTATGTTCCAGATGGTACTTGAATTATGTTTCAATTATTGTTTGTTTTTATCAATTTATTAGAGAAAGAGAGAGAGAGAGAGTACGAGTGAGCTCCTATCCATTGGTTTACTCTCCAAATGCCCACAACATCTGGGACTGTGCTGGGCTGAAGTTGGGAGCCAAGAACTTAATCCAGGTCTCCCACATTGTAGCAGGAACCCAATCACTTGCGCCAGCACCTGCTGTCTCTCAGAGTCTGCATTAGCAGGAAGGTGGAGTTAGGAGCCTGAGCTGGGAATCCAACCCAGATACTCTGATAGGGGATGTGGCCTCTTAACCACTAGGC
This sequence comes from Oryctolagus cuniculus, assembly GCF_964237555.1. NCBI lineage: Eukaryota > Metazoa > Chordata > Mammalia > Lagomorpha > Leporidae > Oryctolagus > Oryctolagus cuniculus. The sequence continues at coordinate 100,152,710 of NC_091435.1, read as the reverse complement.
TAAAAGGCTACTTAGTACCCCTGTTCTTGTTTTTTTTTTTTTTTTTTTTTTTTTTGACAGGCAGAGTTAGTGAGAGAGAGAGAGACAGAGAGAAAGGTCTTCCTTCCGTTGGTTCACCCCCAAATGGCCACCACGGCCAGTGCGCTGCACCCATCTGAAGCCAGGATCCAGGTGCTTCCTCCTGGTCTCCCATGCGGGTATAGGGCCCAAGCACTTGGGCCATCCTCCACTGCACTCCCTGGCCACAGCAGAGAGCTGGCCTGGAAGAGGGGCAACCGGGACAGAATCTGGTGCCCTGACCAGGACTAGAACCAGGGGTGCCGGCGCTGCAGGCGGAGGATTAGCCTAGTGAGCTGCGGTGCTGGCCGGTACCCCTGTTCTTAACTCAGCCCATTCCTCCTGTACTGAGAGCTTTGTTTGTACATGCTTAAAAGAATAACTTTCCAGTGGTTTGCCAGGTAGGGGAGGGACCTCTTGGGGTGGAGGCGGGCTCGGGGCTCTGTTATCCAGACAGAGTTTCAGCCATTCCTCCATATTTTCGCCCTGGTTCCACCCCAACTTCCAGAGTTTCCAGGAGCTGCCAGTTCTAGAGTCCTTTGGAAATTCTGGGGGTATCATTAGGTTGGATCTTGGCTTTCCGTGCTGCTGGCCTAGGATTCAGCTCTGTCAGCTCTTCGGAGTCCTGCAGCACTTGTCCATCTGCATTCCAGCTTTCCAGATTATTCTGGAGTTTATGGCTTTAAAGAAAAATCCCTTTATTGTCCTTCCTTGGGGTTTCAGAAAGGAGTGAAATTGTCTGTGTGCCATCTGCCCTGTGCAACCTGAAGTCCTGTTTTTCTAAAATCATAATCCAGAAGTCACTTGCAATCTCTTCTTGGCAATGGTTTAATTACCTTTAAAGCTGGGCCATCTTAAAAGCTTTTTTGAATACAAGAGAGGATGCAGACTCCTGTCCGGAGGCCTCCTGGGAAGTGTGTGTTCTCTGCTTTATTGAATCTGGACATCTGTGGCACTCACACCTCTCTTTTCTCCCCAGCACTCCCTGTCCTGTGGATTGGAGCTCAGTTAAAGGCACCATCACACATTTGACTGCCCAGCTTGGGAGATGTGCAGTATTGTCCCCTCTACCTCCCACTTCCTCTCTTTCAGATTTCTTAAAATTGTGGTAAAATACACCTAACAAAAGCCGTGCCGTTCTAACCAGTGTGAAGGGTACCGGTCAGTGGCATGAAGTACGTTCACATTGTTGTGCCATTACTGCCGCCATCTGTTCCCAGAACTGTCTTCATCTTGCAGAACTGAAACTCTGAAACTCTACACCCATTAGATAATAACTCCCCGTTCTTCCCTCCCCCAGCCCCAGGCAGCCGCTGTTCTGCTTTCTGTGTCTGAGATTCTGAGTTCTGAAGGCACCTCATGCAAGTGGAATCATAAAGTATTTACTGTTTTGTGCCTGGCATTGGTGCATATCAGAATTGGCTTCCTGTTTTTTTTTTCTTTTTAAAAGGTTTATTTATTTATTTATTTATTATTTATATTTATTGAAAGGCAGAGTGATGGATTGGCGGGGGGAGAGAGATAGAGATATCCTCCATCTGCTGGATTGTTCCCCAAATGGGCTGCAACAGCTGGGGCTGGGTCAGGCTGAAGCCAGGAGCCCAGTGCTCTATCCTGGTCTCCCATGTGGGTGGCAGGAACCACCAAGTACTCGAGCCCTCTTCTGTTGCTTTCAGAGACACACTAGCTGGAAGCTGGATCAGAAGCAGAACTCCCCTGTAGGATGCCAGTGTTGCAAGTGGTGACCTAACCTGCGGCGCCATACACCGACCTCAGAGTTTCTTTTGGCTTTAAGGCTGAATACTGTTTCACTGTATTAGTAGCCCACATTTTGTTTATCCATGCATCTGTTGGGTCGCTTGCACCTTTTGGTTGCAGTGAACAGTGCTGCTGTGGACACGAGTATATCTCCATCTTTGCCCATCATAGCCCATTACTCACCAGATTCTGGCACAGCTTCCTGTCTCCCTCACTCCACTCAGGCTCCCCTTATTTCTTACCTGGACTCTGGCAGAAGCCGCCTAACCAGCCACCTTGCTTTCCCTTCATTCCATCACACTGTACTGTTGTTTTCCTACAGTGTGTCTGTCTGGTCATGGTATGTGAATGCTGAGAGCGTCTCACTGTGCCATTCAGACCTTTCCAGTAGAGTGTAGCCAGTCCTTGCACCTGTGGCTTCACCTTTCCTTGCCAGTGTCCTCACTACCCTCTCCCTTTGCTGTGTACTTTCCATGCTATAGTGTTCCTCGCCCTACCCCTGCGTGTGCTTGCCCTTGCTCTGCCCTTGGCCTGTTCTCCCAAACCCTCCTCCCCTGGCAATACCCCATTGATCTTGTAAAGCCAGCTCCAGGGTCCTTTACCAGGTACCCCCGTACCTCAAGTTGGGTTAGACACTGCCTGTGGTTTTCAAAGCACTTTTTTTTTTTTTCCCAAAAGGTTTATTTATTTATTTGAAAGGCAGAGTTACAGAGAGGCAGAGGCAGAGAGAGAGAGGGGTCTTCCATCCACTGGTTCACTCCCCAGATGGCCGCAACAGCCGGAGCTGTGCCAATCTGAAGCCAGGAGCCAGGAGCCAGGAGCCAAGAGCTTCCTCCAGGTCTCCCACACAGGTATAGGAGCCCAAGGACTTGAGCTATCTTCTACTGCTTTCCCAGGCCATAGCAGAGAGCTGGATTGGAAGTGGGGCAGCCAGGACTCAAATGGGCACCCACACAGGATGCTGGCACTGCAGGTGGCGGCTTTACCTGCTACACCACAGTGTCGGCCCCCAGAACACTTTGTACATCTTTGTCATGGATGGGGTGGATGCAGGTTGTAAGATGTGGAAGGGCTGCAGTCTTGGAGAATTGAAGAGAAAGGAGTAGAGGACTAACAATTGTTTACCTTGTGAACCTGTGCTACACATCTTTGCAGATTTTCTGCTTTTTAAAGATCGCGAGAATTTATTTTAGAATAAAAATCAAATTAGATCCAATGCGGTATTGACATTTGGTCATATCATCTGGAAAGTCATGTTTGACTCTTGAAAAGCCAGGGGAAGGTGTGTTGGGTGATTGTTTTGTGTGCTGAGATTCTCTGTATTCCCGGGGGGCTTGTGGAGGTGATGCCTCCCACCTGTGCCCCTCAGGGAGGTGACTCGAGGTCCGACCTCTGTGGCCGTCTGAGACCAGGCCTCCGTCTGCAGGGCAGCTCATGCTCAGTACCGTAGCACTCGAGGGCTCCCCTTGTCCCCGTGCACACGGAGCATGTGAATAAGAGCACTATTTTTAGGGCTGGAACATCAGGGCAGTGCAACAATGACAAGAATTTAATGAATCAGAACACGCCTCCGGACTAGAGATGTTGCCTCAGGTGCAGGGATAGTATTTTCTTCCTGTGATCAGATTAAAAATGAGTTTTTTTTTTTTTTTTTTTTTTTTTTTAAAGAGACTGGTTTATTTATTTGAAAGGCAGAGTTACAGAGAGGGAGGAAGAGAGGGAGAGAGAGAGAGAGAGCGAGAGATAGAGAGAGCTATCTTCCATCCCCTGCTTCACTCCCCACTCCTTCACTGTAGTGGCTGGGGCTGGGCCAGGCCAAAACCAGGAGGCCGAAACTCCATCCAGTCTCCCACATGGGTGCAGGGGCCCAAGTTCTTGCGCCATCTTCTGCTGCTTTCCCAGGCACATTAGCAAGGAGTTGGATTGGAAGTGGAGCAGCTGAGACTTAAACTGGTGCCCATGGGAGATGCCAGCATTATAGGTGGTGGGCTCTCAAAATGAAAAGTTTAAAAATTATTTTCACTTATTTGGTAGGCAAAAAGAGAGGGTGGAGGGAAAGTGGGGGAAAGAGAGGGAGAGGGGAGGGAGAGAAGAGGTAGGGAGGAGGAGAGAGCAGAGTGAGGAAGGAGGTAGGGACAGAAAATTCAGATCTGCTGGGTCCACAATGGCACAGAGTGGGCTGGGCCAAAGCTGGGAGCCAAGAACTCCATACAGGTCTCCCAGATCAGTGGCAGGGACCCAGCCACTTGAGCCTTCACTGCTTTCTCCCAGGGTCCGCAGTAGCAGGAATTTGGAATTAGAAGCCAAAGCTGGAAATCAAACCCAGGCTCTCAGATAGGAAATGTAGATGTCTTCACTGCTAGGCTAAACACCTGTCCCTAAAAAGGAACCATTCTGTGTTTTGTTAATTAGCAAGTACATGGGCACTTCAAAATGCAGACGGTGAAATTAAAAGGTAAGTTTAGTTTGGCACAGAATTCTTTTGAAATCCATGCATATGAGGGGTTTTCAGAAAGTTCAAGGCAAATGTGTCTTAGGAAAATACTTTATGGTTTGTGGGAGTAGATGGTAATAAACCCAGTAAAGTTTGATGAAAGATATGATCTGCTTAATGAGAGAATCTAAGTAGGGAAGTAGGGAGGCATTAAGGAGGACCTCATGGCTTGTAGCCTTGGCAATGGAGGAAGCTGGGGCCCTTACAGCAAGTGTGCAGAGAGGGCATGCCCCTCTGGGATGCCCAGAGCTCAAAGGTCAAGGCCAGGATTTCGGTGCACTGCAGGCCCTGGCTTAGAGACTGTGCGTTTGTGACTAGCTCTTCCCTTTGAAGAGCCTCGGAGCCCACTTCCGGGTTCCTGAGTTTTGGAAGAAGCAGTGATTAGCACATATTCCCTACAGTCCCTTGGATTGGCTCAAGTTCTAGAGAAACTCAGGAGCCAGGGGCAGTATTTCCTCCAGGGTAACACATTTGGACAGATCGTCACATTGCATGAGCCGTTATAGACCAGATACATGCAGACTTAACTGCTGTATGAAATAAAATCCCTCTGGAATAAACCTGCCCCATAGACTACATGCATGATTGGCCAAGAGTCTGGCAGATCTTTTGAGTTGCAAATATGAAAACTTTCTGCCTTTACATGGACTGCAGAAGCTGTGGCCTGGACGTAGATGTCTCTGCCCCACCAATTCTTAGAAACAGCATTGGTAATCTATTAGTGGTATCGGGGGGTTGACTGGTCAGGAGGCAGAGAGCATAATGGCCTGCAGATGGATAAGTGGGTACGGGAAGCAGGGGTGCAACGATTTCTGTGTAATAGCCTTTGGGGAGAACTGGTGCATTGCTGCTTCGTACATGCCATTTAGGTGGTCCTGCCATTGAATGTACAGCCTTGAGGCTTTGGAAAGAGCCCGAGCTGGTGTGAGCTGTCTCGTCAAGTCCCCCACCCTGCAGAGCACCGACAGACGCAGTTTAGTGGCTGGACACAGCTGATGAAGGTGGGTGGGCTGGGGGGACCACTAAGCCTTGCAGCTACTTCACTGGTGACTCGGAGCCCAGTACCTGTAGTCTTGGCTGTGAGTCTGGAGCGGCCACCTCCCAGGGCCTCCAACTCTTCTTTTGGGTTTGGGAACCGGAGCCGGCCTGGCCTGCTCTCCCGTCCCCTCCGGAAAGCCTGGCAGGGCTCCTGGTGGGGGCTGCTCGCTTGAGTGGGGCAGCTCTGCTTTGCCTGCTCCGCTTGCTTTCCTTGAATGAAGCAGCCTAGAAAAAAAGTAGGAAACTGCTCTTTTCCCCAAACCGCCACAACGACGGCTGTGCTTGCTGACAACCGCCCACCTGGCTCCTGCCTCCAGAATGACATCTGCTTCTCAGCTGCACCAGGCAGCCTGTTGGGGGCCAAACCCCCCTCTTCCTACTTAGTAGCCACGTGACTTGGGCAAGTGCTTTAATTTCACTGGGTTTCTCCGAGTCTGAGGTTCCCCCGTCGTTCCTACCTTGCAGGGTTTTATAATCTTGGCTTCCCGTTGCCCATTGCTTCCTGCTTTCCCTCTCTGCAACTCTCCTTGCTCCTGCTCTCACTTCCTAGCCAGGGGTTCCGTGGCAGAAGGTGCTTGCTCTTTTCTTGGGGGTGAAATGCATTTATAGGGTCTTGGGGTTGCCAAAGAGGGACACCTGTGACATGGTAATTCTGCACAAGGCTGGGCCTTGTGGTGGAAGTTAGAGGTTCACATATATACTGGCTTCTGTGAGGGAAACTCTGTTTGGGGCTATCTTCATACTCACATTCAGCTCAGAGTGAGAGACTTTAAGTGGTAGGCAGGAAACCCAATCATCATTTAAAAAACTTATTTGTATATTTATTTATTTAATTTTTCACTTCATTTGAAAGGCAGAGAGACAGAGATCTTCCACCCACTGGTTCACTCCCCAGCTACCCACAACAGCCCGCACTGGGCTGACAACTCTATCTGGGTCTTCCATGTGGGTGGCAGGGATGCCCAAGAACTTGCGCCACCATCTGCTATCTCCCAGGGTGCACAGTAGCACAGGAAGCTGGACTGGAAGCAGAGGAACCAGGATTTGAACCAAGCACTCATGTAAGATATCTGTGTCCCAAGAAGCGGTTTAGCATTTGTGCCAAATGCATGCCCCCTCCTCCTCCTTTTTTACCAGTCAAGGGAAATGCATCTTGAAGAAAACATCTCTTTTTGAAAATAAAATAAAAATAAGAAAATCATAAAAGGTTTTAGTATTTCTTGTTAACCCTCAGGCTGGAAACTGCTCCTGTGGGTCATGGCTTCGTTTGAGCCCTGCTCCACTTGGAAACTTCATCCGTTGATGGCCTTCTCTGTGCCCCTTTGACCTGAGTGTGTCGCTGTAGCTTCCCCATCCCTTCCCCAGCTGGGGCAGATGACAGAGTCCTCACTGCTCACAATAACCAGAGTGAGGAAGAGTTCATAAGGGACACCACAGTGGAGCAGTGAGTTTGTAGGGCTTGGACTCTGCCTGTAGCAGGCCCAGGCTGTGCAGCTCCAGTCGGAGAAGACTTTATAGGAAGGGTGTTGGGGATCTCCAAAGTCAGACCAGGCAGCAAGGGTCAGGACTGCATTGCCATTTTGTATTTTCCTCCCTCCCTCTCTTCCTTCCTCCCTCCCTCCCTCCCTCCCTCCCTCCCTCCTTCCTTCCTTCCTTCCTTTCTTCCTTTTTTAGATTTATTTATTTATTTATTTGAAAATCAGAGTTACAAAGAGATGAGAGAGAGAGAGAGAGGGAGAGAGAGAGAGAGGTCTTCCATCTGCTGGTTCACGCCCCAATTGGCTGCAATGGCTGGAGCTACGCAGATCTGAAGCCAGGAGCCAGGAGCTTCTTCCAGGTCTCCCACGTGGGTGCAGGGGCCCAAGGACTTGGGCCATCTTCTATTGCTTTCCCAGGTCATAGTAGAGAGCTGGGTTGGAAGTGGGAGCAACTGGGACTCGAACTGGCACCCATATGGGATGCTGGCACTGCAGGAGGTGGCTTTACCTGCTACACCACAGCGCCAGCCCTTGTATTTTTCTTAATACTTCGTAGCCCTATGCAGGCTTTATCAGTGTTTATCAGAGAGGCCTACACCTTCTTGAGATTATATACATTTCTTTTTCCCATGTCGCTCATGTGGACAGATTTCTTTCAATGGATTTGCTGCTGAAAGCCAGGTTTTGGATTTTGCAAGTACTGTATTCTGGTAATTCCCTGTTAGTGGTGACCTAGTGGTCATTCCCTGCTGTGCAGCCTATTTTCCAATGATGACACCTTTTCTCTATTACCTTTTCCCTTGCTGTGTGTTGCAGGCTTTCTGCAGTTGGTTTGGAGCCTTGTTTTACTTTCATATTGCTTATTTGCTTCTCTTATGCAAACACTTCGTTTTCACTTTTTTGCATTTTAAAACTCTTGAGTGGTTCACTCTGGAATCCTGAAGGTACTGGAGATCTGTGCTCTGGTTATTGCAACATTCACGTCTGCCATTCAGAGATGGGAGAACCGCAGAGGGCGAATTCATAGGTAGGAAGTTGCTTGGTGAAAGCAAGAGAGGAGCATGGTCTTGGGGAGCAGTGCGTCAGGGCAGCCAGGAGTTGTCCTTGACCTGTTCTTTCCCATGTGGCCCCGTATCTCTGTCATCTTCTATGCTAGCGTGTACCAGCTTGAAATTATATCCTGAGTCTGCCCCAGTTTCCCCATCTCTGCGAGTGAGCTGCGGCCCTCTTCTCCCTGCCCCTTTCAGCACTCCCTGAGAGGATCCGCTGTGATGATGGACTTGATTTGTACTTGCACTGGCTGGTAGGGTAGCCGCTCTCCACCCCTGGCTGTGGAGCCCTTGAGATGGGGCCACTGTGACTGAGGAACTGAGTTTTTTTTTTTTTTTTAATTAAAGATTTATTTATTCATTTGAAAGTCGGAGTAAGTTTAAATGGCGAGAGAATGTTACCGTTCACGGGCGTACTATAGATTATTAAACAGATCTGTCTTGGGCACTCAGGTCACTTCTTTCATGATTCCAAGCAGCTGTTTTAGTTAGCATTTTTTTCTTTCTATTTTCCTTCCCTTTTTCCCCCAAATCAGTGTTCTAGAAAATTCTATCCTCTCATCCCTTTGTCTTCCCCTTAAGGTGAGTGAGTCATGCTCTTCTCCTGCGGTAGCACGTCATTTGTCCTGGTTGTGGATTTGTTGTGACTCCAGCTACCTACATCATGTTTCTCTTTGTGGCAATGACCACTTGTTTTCCACAGGAGACACTGTCCTGGAGTTTTCAAAACAAGGGTTACGCAGCGACTGTTTCCTGAGCATCTCGTTCATGCAGTCTCTCTCCCTTCCTGCCTTCCAGCGGGAGGCTGGTCTCCAAGAAAACACCCTGGTAAACAAAGTTCTCTGAACACCTACTGATTGACAATGTCATGTATTTTTATTTAAAATGACAGTTCACTTGCTACTCCAAAACATCTCATAACCTTGACCTTTATATTCACCAGTGTTTTAGAATTGTTTTAATTGGTAGGCAATAGAAAGTGACTTTGTCCTTGATGTTACTTCTGAATTGTAGGTAGGGTAATACAATGAAAATAATACATGGATGTGTGTGTATATATTGAGATGCTGGGGTAATACGACGTGAGGTCATCAATGAATGACTATGTATCTGCCATGTGTATATTGAAATGTTGGAGTAATACCATGTGAGCTCACAAATGAATCGACTACAGCTACAGATTCCAGTGAACCCAGTACTAACGATTGTGAGATGAAAGCAGATTTGGGGGCTAGACTGTCAGAATGGGGACTGAACGGGCAGATGTGGCAGGGTTTGGGATCTGGGAAACCTCCAGCCCTGCAGGCATTGACATGTGTGACCTGTCCCCGGAAGGTGCTTAATGAGACTCCTGCCTGTTGGTGAGCCACTCTTAGCATTGGACAGAATTCACCTGACAGATTGGTGCTGCTCAAAGTGTGGTTGGCTGACTGGTGCCCCCACTGAGACCTGACATTGCAGCCATGTCCAGATGCATGGTTAGTGGCTTAGTTTGCACAGGGAATAGACCCATTGGGTTTTGGGGCGCTTCCATGTGTAAGTCAGTCTGCATCTGGCTCCAGCTGTAAACTAATGGTGTGCAGTGGGACCTCATGTCTTTCCTTGATGAATAGAAACAAAACAAAACAAACTCTGCAATGCAACAACCTCATCCTTCCCGAGGATAGTTTGAGAAGGACCACTTTAGGCCAAGCAAGAATGTAGTGGGAGGGAAGTCTGTGCATCCTAAAGTCCAGAGCTGAAATCAATCAAAAGCCATTTGATCACATTCTTGTTTTTCTTGAAGTCTTTGTTGAAAGTACAGACTTCCTTTCCCCTTATCCCTTCCCCATCTGTCATCTGCATAGATTCTTTTTTTTTTTTTTTTTTTTTTTTTTTGACAGGCAGAGTGGACAGTGAGAGAGAGAGACAGAGAGAAAGGTCTTCCTTTTGCCGTTGGTTCACCCTCCAATGGCCGCCGCGGCCGGCGCGCTGCAGCCGGCGTACCGCGCTGATCCGATGGCAGGAGCCAGGTGCTTCTCCTGGTCTCCCATGGGGTGCAGGGCCCAAGCACCTGGGCCATCCTCCACTGCACTCCCTGGCCACAGCAGAGAGCTGGCCTGGAAGAGGGGCACCGGGACAGAATCCAGTGCCCTGACCGGGACTAGAACCCGATGTGCCGGAGCCGCAAGGCGGAGGATTAGCCTAGTGAGCCGCGGTGCCGGCCAGGTTCTTTTTTTTTTTTTTAAATTAATAATATTTTTCTTTTCAGCATTATTTTTCTATATACCCTTTCTATACATGTCACACACAATTTATAAATTTGCCACTTAAAATAATGTGATATCGCGAGTGTTATGGCTCAGGGGATTAAGCTGCCACCTGCAATACTGAAATCCTACATGAGTGCTGGTTTGAGTCCTCGCTGCTCGGCTTCTGATCCAACTTCCTGCCGGGGTGCCAGGGAAGGCAGCAGATTATGGTCCAAATGCTTGGCCCCTGCCACCCTTGTGGAAGAGAGGATGGAATTCCAGGCTCCTGGCTTCAGCTTGACCCAGCCCTGGCTGTTACAGCCATCTGGGTCGTGAACCAGTGGACAGAAGATTCTCTCTGTCCCCTCACCCCCATTGCTCTACATTCCAAATAAATAAATCTTTAAAAACAAGTGATAGCATTTTGTTGTTTATGTGCCAGTTTTTTTTTTTTAGCTCCTCTATTTGGGACCATTGTAACTTTTCCTTAAAATAGTGCATCTGTGAATATTTTTGTACAAATTCCATTTTTTCTCTGTTTGGGTTCCTAAATTCTGTATGCAAAGGGGAAATACCAAGTCAAAGGGTCACCGTTTGATTGCTCTCTAGAAAGACTGAACAGATTTATAGTGTGGGAATGGAGATATGGGTTTTCTCTGTGGCTTTAGGCTATGCAGTTTTAATAATTTTTGCTTGTTCAGTAAGCATATATATATGCCTGAAAATTGCTCTAATTGCTTACTTCAAGAAGCAATGAGAATGTCAAGATTGATTTTAATATTATCACATGTTTAAAACCAAATGATCTGGGGTGGATGTTTGGCACAGAGTTTAAGTTGCTGTTTGGGATGCCCATATTCCATATCAGGATGCCTAAGATTGAGTCCTGGCTACTCTGCTTTCTATACAATGTGCTAATGCATACCCTGGGAGGCAGCAGGTGATGGCTCAAGTGCTTGGGTCCCTGCCATCCCTGCAGGAGACCTATATGGAGTTTAGCCTCCTGGCTTTGGCCTGGCCCAGCCCTGGCTATTGCAGGCATTTGGGGAGTGAACCAGTGGATGAACTCTCTCTCTGTCACTAAGAAAAAAAAAACCAAAAACCCATATCAAATGATCTTAAAAAACCTCTTATGGAGTTGAGCTTGTATGTTGATGTCTTGTAATTTTATCAGATTATAAATAGTTTCTATATAACCTTTTATTCATTATACTTTACATCTTCCCCTTTCTGTTGTGGTTTTCTTGTTTGTTTTTATTACATTTTGTGGTGTGAAACTTTTTCACGAGTGTTTACATTTTTAGACTCAACTACATTTTCTCTCATGATACTGTTTATCTTCTTGGCTAAAAATTGTTGTCCCCTTCACAAACAGAATAAATATACTATTGTAGCCTTTTCTAGTTTTAAAAAAATTTCTTATCTCTTGGCTCTGTCTGGACTGTATTATGGTGTTAAGTATAAGATGTGTGACTAAGTTAATTTTCTTTTATACTGATGTCTAATTGTCCCAGGAACTTTTATTAGTAATTCTTTTCTTCATTTTTGTTTTTCTTGTAGTTTGACATGTATTAAGCAATTATCATAGAGCAAATATATTTCTGAATCTCCTTTCTTATGCTACCATATATATATAAAATTTTAAAAGATTGTATTTATTTATTTGAGAGGTAGAGTTATAGACAGAGAGAAAGAGAGAGTGAGACAGAGAAAAAGGTCTTCCATCCTCTGGTTCACTCCCCAAATGGCTGCACAGCTTGGAGCTGGGCTGATTCAAAGCCAGGGGCCAGGAGCTTCTTCTGTGTCTCCCATGTGGGTGCAGGGGCCCAGGGACTTGGACCATCCTCCACTGCTTTCCCAGGCCATAGCAGAGAGCTGGATCAGAAAAGGAGCAGCTGGGGCATGAACCGGCACACCGGCACCCATATGGGATGCCGGTACCACAGGTAGAAGTTTAGCCCACTATGCCACAGTGCTGGCCTTGCTACCATATAGTTTTTTTTTTGTTTGTTTTTGTTTTTTTTTAGATTTATTTATTGGCTGGCGCCGCGGCTCACTAGGCTAATCCTCCGCCTTGCGGCGCTGGCACACCGGGTTCTAGTCCCGGTCGGGGCAGCAGATTCTGTCCCTGTTGCTCCTCTTCCAGGCCAGCTCTCTGCTGTGGCCCGGGAGTGCAGTGGAGGATGGCCCAAGAACGTGGGCCCTGCACCCTATGGGAGACCAGGATAAACTCCTGGCTCCTGCCATCAGATCAGCGCAGTGTGCCGGCCGCAGCGCGCCGGCCGCGGCGGCCATTGGAGAGTGACCCAATGGCAAAGGAAGCCCTTTCTCTGTCTCTCTCTCTCACTGTCCACTCTGCCTGTCCAAAAATAAATAAATAAATAAATAAAAATTAAAAAAAAATTATTTATTTATTTGAAAGTCAGAGTTACATCGAGAGAGGAGAGGCAGAGAGAGAGGGGTCCTTCATCCGCTGGTTCACTCCCCAGTTGGCCGCAATGGCCAGAGCTGCGCCGATCCAAAGCCAGGAGCCAAGAACCAGGAGCCTCTTCGGGTCGCCCATTCGAGTGCAGTGACCCAAGGACTTGGGCCATCTTCCACTGCTTTCCCAGGCCACAGCAGAGAGCTGGATTGGAAGTGGAGCAGCCGGGTCTCAAACTGGCGCCCATATGGGGTGCTGGTGCTTCAGGCCAAGGTGTTAATGCACTGCACCACAGCACCGGCCCCTACCATATAGTTTTAAAAATTAACTCAACACGATTTGAATTTCATTTTGCCATCTGTTTTAATGGAGTGGCTCATCCTCCATTACCTTAAGCAGGTATTGTTTAGTATTGTGTCTTCTTAAACTTCTAGTTGCATTCATTCACTGTCAGCTGGTCTAGTTCTCTGTCGTCTGATTTTTCAGCTGCATTTTTGGCCTTATGGAAGCGGATGCTTTGCTTTTTTTCTGGGGTATTCATCTTAATGTGAAGGTGGTTGGGTAATGAGAAGACAAGGTGGAGGGTTTGAAACTCTGCAGAGTCTATTAGTTCAGCTCTCCTTCCCGGCTCTACACCATTCTCTGTGCTTTGGTCCTAAGGTTGCTGGGGAGCTCTATCAGCATACACTTGTCATCGTTACTGAGAGAAGCTGTTCAGAGCACGTGCCGTGGAGTGCTGACTTTGTGTGTGTGAAAGAAAGTGCATTAGGGGACTAATATTAATAAGGCAAGAGAGAAGAAAGCATCGATCACTGGACCGAAGTGTGTGTTTGTTCTACGTGGGGTAGCCTTTCTGTCTTAGTGTAGCCTGAATTTTTGGAATGACTGGCAAGTCCTTTGGGCCATGCCTGCAGCTCAGCATGCCAGTGAGAAAGAGCGAGCCCTTCTTCAGGGGCCAATCTGTGTATCTGCCAGAAAAATGCCCATGGATGCTTATAGTGGACTCCTTCCCCAGGTGGCCATTCCTCCTTGAGTATCAAAGAATTTTTCTCTTTGATTATGGATTTTGTGGCAATATCATGTGACTCCAGAAATTGAGACTGAATGCTTGGCATGTTAAATTTCTATCAAGTTCCCTAATAAGTTAAAAAAAAAATCTCTTGGTAGTGAAGCGAGCAAAGACTTTAGGATTATCATAGACATAATGAACTCTTGCATCATAGAGCAGTTCTGTGTTTTTCTTCAGAACAATGCTGTACTTGAACACTGGTTCTTCTTTTGATTACTAATTCTTTTTTTTAAAGATTTATTTATTTATTTGAAAGTCAGAGAGAGAGAGAGAGAGAGGGAGGGAGGGAGGGAGAGAGGTCTTCCATCCGCTGGTTCATTCCCCAATTTGCCACAATGGCTGGAGCTGCGCCAATCCGAAGCCAGAAGCCAGGAGCTTCTTCCTGGTCTCCCACGTGGGTACAGGGGCCCAAGGACTTGGGCCATCTTCTACGGCTTTCCCAGGCCATAGCAGAGAGCAGGATCAGAAGTGGAGCATCAGGACTCGCACCTGTGCCCAAATGGGATGTCGGCACTGCAGGCGGTGGCTTTATCCATTATGTCGCAGTGCCGACCCCTTGATCATTAATTCTTGGTTTTTCTGTGAGATTAATATTTGTGACTTCCAGCTTGAGTGGCTGTCAGGCTCACTTTTTATTCCTTCTGCCAATTTTTCCCAATTAAATAAGAAATATAAAATGATTGTGATAATGATGATTAGCCCATACTAACTAATAACCAACATTTTTGTGATGTTTTATGGCTCAGAAAGACCTTTTGTATGTTTCATTCCCTTTGAACTTCATGCAACCCTGTGAGGTAGGAGTTATTGCTAGAGTCATGTTTATGGAGGAGGACTGTGAAGCCCACACTCATACTGTACCTACCTGAGGCTATGTAGCTAGCAGGAGACAAGACCTCTGTTACAAACCCTATACTTATTCCTGTATGTCTTAATGGTTTGAAGGTTTTTAAAGATTTTAATTAATAAATTTGAAAGAGTCACAGCGAGAGAGAGAGAGAGAGAGGTATTCCATCTGTTAGCTCACTCCCCAAATGGCCACAACAGTCAGACTGAGCCAGGCTGAAGCCAGGACCAAAACTCATCTCCCACATGAATGGCAGGGACCCAAATACTTGGGTCATCTTCTGTTGCCTTCTCATGCACATTTCTGGAGTAGCTAGAACTCAAATGGAATGCCAACATTGCTTAATGTGTCAAATCACAACACTGGCCGCTGGTTTGAAATTTTTGATCAAATTACACTTTATTTTTTTTTTTTTATTTTTATTTTTTTATTTTTTATTTATTTATTTATTTTTTAAATTTTTTGACAGGCAGAGTGGACAGTGAGAGAGAGAGAGAGAGAAAGGTCTTCCTTTTGCCGTTGGTTCACCCTCCAATGGCCGCCGCGGCCGGTGCGCTGCGGCCGGCGCACCGCGCTGATCCGATGGCAGGAGCCAGGAGCCAGGAGCCAGGAGCCAGGTGCTTCTCCTGGTCTCCCATGGGGTGCAGGGCCCAAGCACTTGGGCCATCCTCCACTGCACTCCCTGGCCACAGCAGAGAGCTGGCCTGGAAGAGGGGCAACCGGGACAGAATCCGGCGCCCCGACCGGGACTAGAACCCGGTGTGCCGGCGCCGCAAGGCGGAGGATTAGCCTATTGAGCCACGGCGCTGGCCCAAATTACACTTTATTGGAAGAAAATACAGCAATTATATATTTTGATTACAATACGTAGTTTTCAGTTGAATGGGCTTGAAAAATAACTGACCTTTATAATGATTCAGTATTTTGTCTTAAGAGCTATAACTGTTAGAATGAAAAAGTTTATTTAAAAAAATTTTGGGGGCTGGCGCTGTGGCACAGTGGGTTAAGCCCACTGCCTATAACAATGGCATCCCATATGGGCACTGATTTTGAGTCCTGTCTGCTATACTTCCAATCCGGCTCCCTGCTGGTACGCCTAGGAAGGCAGTGGAGGATGGCCCAAGTCCTTGGGCTCCCGCACCCATGTGGGAGACCTGGAGGAAGCTCCTGGCTCCTTGCTTCAGCCTGGCCCAGCCCTGGCTGTTGCAGCCATTTGGGGAGTGAACCAGTGAATGCAAGATGTCTTTCTGTCTTTCCCTGTAACTGTGCCTTTCAAAAAATAAATACGTCTTTAGAAGATTTTTGAAAATGTGTAATCTATTGATCAAGTAAATATAATGCATTGTCTCTAGTTGAAGAACTTTTCCAGTTTTATTCAAAGGATCTCATTTAAAGGGAAAAAAACTCCTGAAGCACGCTTGTATGCTGTACGTATGAGAGAGAGGGAGAGAGGTCTTCCATCTGCTGGTTTTTCAGTCAGATTTTAACAATTTCTTTCTTTCTTTTTTTTTTTTTTAAATTTATTTATTTATTTGAAAGACAGAGTGGACAGAGGTAAAGGCAGAGAGAGAGAGAGAGACAGAGAGAGAGATCTTCCATCCACTGGTTCATTATACAAATGGCTGCAATGGCTGAAGCTGGGCCTATCTGAAGCCAGGAGCCAGGAGCTTCTTCCGGGTCTCCCATTTGGGTTCAGGGGCCCAAGGACTTGGGCCATCCTTCACTGCTTTCTCAGGCCATAGCAGAGAGGTGGATTGCAAGTGGAGCAGCTGGGACTTGAACCGGTGTCCCTATAGGATGCCGGAACTGTAGGTGGCAGCTTTACCTGCTATACCACAGTGCGGGCCCCAGATTTTAACAATTTTACTTGCAATTTTTTTTTTTTAGTATACAAAATTGGAATTGACCTTTGTCTGTTATCTTGTAGCTTTCAGCATTGCTAAGAAGAAATAAAAATGGACACTAAACATGTAAAAAAAATGCTCATTCTCACTAACCATCAGGGAAATGCAAATCAAAACCACAATGTGATATCACCTCACCCCTATTAGAGTGGCTAGTATCAAAAAGACATTAACAAATGCTGATGAGGATGTGGGGAAAAGGGAAACTCTTATATACTGTTGGTGGGGATGTAGATTATATCACCATTATGGAAAACGGTGTGGGGATTTCCCCCTCCCTCTTTCCTTCCCTCCTCCCTTCCTCCCCTTACTGCAATGAATATGCTACACAGAAAAGATATTTTTGGTGTATTTATAATGGGCCTCAATGTCTCTTTTGGTATTGTAATGTGTGTTCTACCGAAGTTCAGTATAGAAATTTTGATAGATGTGGCCGGCGCCGCGGCTCACTAGGCTAATCCTCTGCCTTGCAGTGCCGGCACACCGGGTTCTAGTCCCGGTCGGGGCGCCGGATTCTGTCCCGGTTGCCCCTCTTCCAGGCCAGCTCTCTGCTGTGGCCAGGGAGTGCAGTGGAGGATGGCCCAAGTGCTTGGGCCCTGCACCCCATGGGAGACCAGGAAAAGCACCTGGCTCCTGGCTCCTGCCATCGGATCAGCGCGGTGCGCTGGCCGCAGCGTGCCAGCCGCGGCGGCCATTGGAGGGTGAACCAACGGCAAAGGAAGACCTTTCTCTCTGTCTCTCTCTCTCACTGTCCACTCTGCCTGTCAAAAAAAAAAAAAAGAAAGAAATTTTGATAGATGTTTTTGGCAATTTTTGCAGATGCTTCAGTTTTTTTTTTTTTTTTTTCAGGGCAATACTAACTGAAGCTTGATCAAGTCCATTTCCTTTGAGGAAAAAATGACTAATTTGCAGCTTAAGCTTATAGAGAATCATGATAGGCAAGTGAGGGAGTGGGAGAGATGAAACTGGGGTAGAGTCAGATGTCTACAATGTACAGGACATCTTTGCTTATTGTGACAACAGGTCTTTGAATAATGTTCTGTACTTCAGAATCTGGCATGGAGGGATAAGATGAGAAATAGGTTCAAGTCTAACTCTGATACTTCTAAGCTGTGTGCCCTTGGGCAGGTGACTTATCCTTAGTTTTTAAAAAAGTATATAAAATGGAAATAATACTAAGCGATTTGCAATGGTAAGCATTACAGATAATATGCTGCCTACAGTAAGTGGTATATATCAGGATGCAATTATGATGGGACTCCATCCTTTATTATTTACTCACTAAGATAATATGTATTTATTTGTTATAATTTCTTCACGTGTCAGTAAATGAGGGAACATTGTAGAACCCTGTCCCGTTAAAAGGATCTAAAGCTGATGCTCCTAAGGACTTGCATCGATGAATGAGGAAGAACGATGGTGAAATATCACAGTGATGCTATAATTGGATCCCTTGCCAATTTTCTGCTATCCCTTATCTTTCCTTATCTCATTTTGGAGGCTTAGACAAGCAGGTTTATTTTCCAGGGCCCCTGACTGTGAATGTAGCCAGTGTTTGGTAAACTGAGTACTTGGGCACCCGGAAGCCAGAACTGGGGTGGGAGCTGCCACTGTGGGTGAAGGGTCACTGCAGGTGACAAGAGCCATGGTGGCTTTTGTCAGGCTTTGTCAGCACTGGTTGTCTTCCTTCGCCTTCCCTTTTTCCTGTGTTCACTCTACTTGGCCAGGTGACCTAGTCTAATGCTGTACCTGTCTCTTTTTTCTAGAATTCTGAAGGTGGACTCTATGTATGCATGAATACATTTTTGGCCTTTGGAAGGGAACACGTTGAAAGACATTTTCGAAAAACTGGACAGAGTGTATACATGCACCTGAAAAGACACGTGAGAGAGGTGAGAACCACTTTTGGAGAACTGGCCTTGGTGGCATTGACATTGACATTGTTTAGTGGCTTTGTCACATGGGGCTTCTCCTGAGCCCACATGATTTTCGATTTCTGGTCAGTGGTGGAAAACAGAAGTAGCACTGTGAGCAGAAATTCCTAGATTTCCTCCCAACCCTTTCTTAACCAGTTTTATTTTTCTTTCTTTAAATCCCTGATTGGAATTAAGAAAGCATGGGTTGACTTATTGGGAAAATGTATAAGTATAAAAAGACAAAAAAATACAGAAAACAATGTCAGAGACACTCATGGGTACCAAAATCAGTAATAAAAAATTTTTGGATAGTTTTGCTTCAGACTTAAAAAACATTGTTTTTTGGAAGTTCAAGTCCTGTTTGTCCCCTTCTCTCTCCAGAAGTAACCACTGCTGTGAATTTCTCATTCTCATGAACATCATTATATTTTATTTGCAAATATGTGTATTCATGAACAATATATAGTATGACTTCATGTGTTTTAAAGATGTAGATAAATGCTATAATACTGTTACATGCAATTCTGTGTAGAGTTTTCCCCCACTGAACCTTGAGTTTGGAATCTCTATGTTGAGATGCATCTGGATATACTTTAATTCATTTTAATCATTTAATCTATTTTATGAGCACCCTATAATTTATTCTTCTCCCACTGAGGAACATTTAGATTGTTTCTAATTTTTGCTACTACACACAATGCAACAATTAACATTTTTATACATTCCTCCTGGGGGTACAGTGGGCAAGATTTCTTTAGGAAATATATCTGGAAGTGGTATTGCTGGCTCCTGGGTGAGCTTATCTGCATTTTTACCAGATGAAGATAAATGCCTCCCCAGAGTGATGGCACCAGCATACACTCCTCTCTGCAGTGGTTGTAAAGTCCTAGTTTCCCACGCCCTCTCCATCCCTTGGCCAGGCTTTTGACTTTTGCCAACCTCATGGTTATGAAGCAGCATCTAAATGTTTGGCATTTTCTTGTGTGAGGGTTGATCATCTTTTTATATGTTTATTGTCCATCTAAATTATTTCTTCTTTGATTTGCCTATTTCTATTTTTGGCCTGTTTCTCAGTGAGCCGTTTTTTTTTTTTTCCATATGTTTAATGAGTTCTTTTTATATTCTGGATTCCAAACTTTTGTCTGTTACATACAAAATTTTCTTACAGTCCTTTGCTTGTCTTTTTCTTTTGTTTATAAATGGCTTTGTAGAGTAAAAGTTTTAAGTTTTGTTGTAATTAGATTTACTAAACTTTTTACATAGGAGTTTTACTTTCTGTATCTTGGCTAAAAAATTGTTTCCCAACTCAAGTTCATAAAGTTATTTCTTTAAATAAACATGTGTGTGTGTGAGTGTATTTTAATACTGTCTTTAATCCATTTATACTTTAGTTTTGTGTTTGTATGAAGAACAGAAATTGATTTTTTCCCATATTGATTGTTAATTGTCCAACTACTAGTAGAACTACTACAACCTTTTGTGGTTTATAGCATCATCTTATATGTATGTATTATATGTATATTATAGCATCACCTTATATGTATGTATTTTATATATACATATATATGTGTGTATGTACTTTATATATACATATGTGTGTGTGTGTGTGTGTGTGTGTATATTTGAAAATCAGAGTTACACAAAGAGAGACAGAATGAGATCTTCCATCTGTTGGTTCACTCCCCATATGGCTGCAATGATTGGGGCTGGGCCAGGCTGAAACCAGGAGCCAAGAGCTTCTTTTCAGGTCTCCTGTGTAGGTAAAGGGATGCAAACACTTGGACCATCTTCCATTGCTTTCCTAGGCCATTAGCAGGGAACTGGATTGGAAATGGAGCAGCCGGGACCTGAATTGGTGCCCATATGGGATGTTGGCATCGCTGGCAGCTGCTTTATCTGCCTTGCCACAATGCTGGCCCCTATTATTTAGTACTTTAACTTGCCTTTTACATGGGCCTGTTTTCGGCATCTCACTTGTGTGCTGTGTTTCTCTGCATTGGTGTGGCAAGCCTTCATTTCTGGTGTTAGAAACACTTTTTGCATGTTCATTTTATTCCCCTGTTACTTTCCTGGGGCACTTTTAGAGATTTTTTTTTTAATGGATGTTCTAATCAGTTCATCAAGTTAAAAAAAATCCTGTTGATATTTTGATCATAGTCACACTGTATTTATAGATTCATCTGTAATCACCTCATTGTGTAATTTCCAAGAGGGTCAGGAACTTCCATCTGTTTTGCTCCGCTGTGTCTTGAGCACCTAATCGTGACTAGCATATAGTGGGTACTTCATAAATATTTATTAAATAACCATTCAACATAGCATACTTCTATATTTATTCTGGTCTCTTATATTATTCAATGATATTTTGTAATTTTCTGTAAAGAACTCATACTTTTTTTTTTAGCTTTTAAGATTTTTTTTAAAGATTATTTATTTGAAAGAGTTACAGAGAGAGAGAGAGAAGAGACAGATCTCCCTTCCACTGGTTCACTCCCTAAATAGCCTCAGTGGCTGGGGTTGGACCAGGCTGAAGCCAGGAGCTTTGTCTGGGTCTCCCATGTGGGTGCCTGGGCCCCAGGACTTGAGCCATCTTCTGCTGCTTTCCCAGGCACATTAGCAGGGAGCTGGATTGGAAGTGGAGCAGCTGGGACTCGCACTGGTGTCCGATAATGAATGCCAGCACCATAGGCAGTGGCTAAACCTGCTGCACCACAGTGCCAGCCCCTTTTATTGGCTTTTTTAAAAGATATCCTATAATTCTTGTTACTAATGTTATCCCTCTTTGATTTTTGACATTTATTTCATCTTTGATGGTGTTTGGGGATATTAGTAATTTTCAAATGTTGATATTACATTGTCTCGCTAGTTTGTAAGCTATCCAGGGTCTTCTGAGCAGTTGATGTTGATGTGAATTTCTTCTGATCGCTCGCCCTAGCCCACCTAGTATGTTTGGTGTTCTTTCTATCAAAGGAGAGATTCCAGTACTGGACAGTGATGAGAGCAGAAGAAAGTGGAGGAAGACAGGCCAGGAGGTCAGAGAAGCTTATAAACTCAACACTTAGCTTCAGAACAATGTAATTTTGACCTATTATATTTACATTCACTACTTGTGTTAGGTGGCGTATAGTAATTAATCTGAAATCCTGTATGTCTTAGTGTAAAGTGATGCAATTTTTAGGAAGCTTTTTTTTTTGAAAAAGGAACAACTGAGGTCCACAGACTTAGATTACTTTTCTCAGGGTCACAAGAACTGTGGTGTGTTGGCGGTCTTGTGTGATGAGGCCTGCCTCTGAAACTGTCAAATATTTCACTCCATAGCCACCATCTCTCTCATTTTTGCTCATTTATTCCTATTTCAATTTGTTGTTGCTCTACTTTCTTGCCACTTCCATGCCTCTGAGTTGTTAAGTCTTCTTTTCACACTGGGACACTTTGAACATCCTGTTATCAACAGTAGCCTCACCTGAGCCCTATCCTTGCAAGCTTAATTCCTGAATTATCTCTTGCAATGCCAACCTGTGCATACACTGATGTCTCGCTCCATTTCCATGCACAGATCGCTGGAAGGCCCACAAACCCTGTCAAATTCCTGGTCTCCTCTCTTCAGATGAGCCCTCTCACTGCCCAGCAAACTGCTAGTCTCTGTCCTTTCCCAATCCCTTGAGTGGCCACTGTAAACTTAGGATGCTTTCTTCAAGCCTTTAGCAGATTCTCAGAAAATTATTTTGACTTGTGCTTTAACAAAGAAAACAAGGACCTAGGATGAGAACTAAGTAACTTCTTTGGTGTGTCTCAAAAGTTCACAGGTGTTTTGTTCCATTTTAGTTTTCCTCCTGCAGAAAGGTCTTTTCTCTCTCTACTCACAGTTGGTTCTGGGTCTTCCTACCTTGGGAAACCTGCTCCTTCATTATCTCCACTCCTTCTTATAGCTGTAACTTTTCCCTTGCCTTTTTCACTTTCTGCCACCTGTAAAAAGAACACATCATGAAACTCTTTTTGTCCTCCTTGAGTCATTACATCCTTCAGTTAAGGCTTCTGTTCTCCTGGTCTCTGCTGCATGTCCCTTTAGGGCTCGACCTTGCAGTCTGTCTGACCTTGGTCAGCCACTGGAACTGCCCCAGGTGTCAGTGAGCTGTTAGCTGCTACACTTGGCGGGGACATTTTAGCCCTGATGTCACTGTATTTGAATGTTTGTGTTGTTTTCCTTTGGAACTGTTGCCCTCCCCCTGTTTTCTTCAGCACCATTGTTTCTTGACATCTCTCTGCCTTTTCAGTTTCTTTACCAGTGTCTCTTCCTTTGTTCACCCCTTATTTGTCAGCATTTCCAAGGATGCCGTTTGGCCATCCTGTCTTCTTTACCTGAAAGGTGCTCTTCCTCATCAGCGGTTTTCATGCACATATATATCCTTGGTCAACCGCTCTCTATGCTGATGACTTCCAAATTAGTATCTGTCCAGATCTGAATGTCTGACCATCTGACTCCATCCTGGATTTTTCTTCTCCCACAAATACCTGCAGTTCAGGGTGCCCAGGCTGAATAAATTATCCTTTCCTAACAGTGGTTCTTAAATTCCAGAGGACATCCTTTGGGTTGCTTTTCTTCTGTGTTTTGCATATAACAAGTTTTACCTGGGCCTTCCAAATAGCTCTGAAATCCATCCTGTCCCCTCCATCCCTACTGTTTTTGTCTGAGTGCTCAGTATCCCTTTTTTTTTTTGACAGGCAGAGTGGACAGTGTGAGAGAGAGACAGAGAGAAAGGTCTTCCTTTGCCGTTGATTCCCCCTCCAATGGCCACTGCGGCTGGTGCGCTGCGGCCAGCGCACCGCGCTGATCCGATGGCAGGAGCCAGATGCTTCTCCTGGTCTGCCATGGGGTGCAGGGCCCAAGGACTTGGGCCATCCTCCACTGCACTCCCTGGCCACAGCAGAGAGCTGGCCTGGAAGAGGGGCAACCGGGACAGAATCCGGCGCCCCGACCGGGACTAGAACCCGGTGTGCCGGCGCCGCAAGGTGGAGGATTAGCCTACTGAGCCGTGGCGCCGGGGCTCAGTATCCCTTAAAAGGACTAGTTTTGTGGCCTCCTGCGCAATCTCCTATCCTTTAGTCCCAACCAGTCTGCATAACTCCTCCAGGATGATCTTTCCAAGTGCATTTACCTGTGCATTTGTGGCACAATGAGGCTTAAATCCCTGATGTGTCTCCCTGTCTTTTATGTGATTGTATGGTGCTCACGATGTGACTCTACAGTACTTATGACCCACTTTTTTTTTTTTTTAATATTTATTTTATTTATTTGAAAGACAGAGTTACAGAGAGAGGGAGAGACAGAGAGGTCTTCCATCTGCTGGTTCACTCCCCAGATGGCCGCAATGGCTGGAGCTGCGCCAATCCGAAGCCAGGAGCCAGGAGCTTCTTCCAGTCTCCCACGTGGGTGCAGGGGCCCAAGGACTTGGGGCATCTTCTACTGCTATCCCAGGCCATAGAGGAGCAGCAGGGACTAGAAGCAGTGCCCATGTGGGATGCCGGCGCTTCAGGCCAGGGCGTTAACCTGCTGTGCCACTGTGCCGGCCCTGACCCCCACTCTTACACCACCACATTTGTGATACAGACTCAACAAACTATGTCTCCTTTCTGGAACACACTGTGATTTCATGCCTTTGTCCATGCTGTTTTCTCTGTCTAGAATGTCTTATTTCTCCCTTTCTTTTACTTGTTGTTTTCCCTGTGGCCAGAATAGCCATCTATCCATTCATCCATCCACTCATCCACTCACCTATACACCCATCATCCATCCATCCACACACACATGCATTCATATACCCATTCATTCACATAACCATACATCCATCTATCCATGAACTAATCCATCCATCCACCTGTCTATGTATCTCTCCATCCACCCACCCACCCACCAATCCACCAAACATTTACAAATAGCTGCTATATGCCAAGACTATTGCTTTTGTTACCTGACCAGTCATCCCTAGATGAATGTGTCATTTCCTCCTTAGAAACTGATAGCATTTTTTGGAACCTCTCTCTCTCTCTCTCTCTCTCTCTCTCTTTTGACAGGCAGAGTTAGACAGAGAGAGAGAGACAGAGAGAAAGGTCTTCCTTCCGTTGGTTCACCCTTCAAATGGCCGTCATGGCCAGCGTGTTGCACCGATCTGAAGCCAGGAGCCAGGTGCTTCCTCCTGGTCTCACATGCAGGTGCAGGGCCCAAGCACTTGGGCCATCCTCCACTGCACTCCCTGGCCACAGCAGAGAGCTGGACTGGAAGAGGAGCAACCGAGACAGAATCTGGTGCCCCAAACGGGACTAGAACCTGGGATGCTGGCGCTGCAGGTGGAGGATTAGTCTAGTGAGCTGCGGCACCAGCTGAACCTCTCTTAATACTCACCAGAACCTGTTGTGGTTTGCTTTCATATATGTTGCCCTACTATGCTGCCGAGCTCTTCAAGGGAGGGAATATATCTTCATTCGGTTTGTACCCCAAGCTCCAGCACAGAACCTGACATATGGCACAGTCATATTTTCTGGACAAAAAAGTTTTAGTTTCTGTAACCCTGTTGATTTCTTTAGTATTGACTGCTGTTGGAGGAGAGTGATGGCATTGGGAGGGAAGTCTTTTTTTTTTTTTACCCCTTTTATCCGAGAGGAAGTGGATCTCACTCAAGTCTGAGGTGTGAAGGTGTGTGAAATCCTATGATATGAGAGACTCATGTTCTAGCAAATCTTTATGCAGTCCCTCTCCCTCAGGGATGGAGGGGGCAGTGAGATCGGAACACTTACAGGGCACTATCAAGTTCTGTAGAGAGATCTCAGGTGACCTGTAAGATTGTTAAATGTGCCTTTGGCATAGGCTTCATTTCATCTCTATTTGAGGCAAATGAATGCAAAGGAGAGGACAGAGAAGACCAGGGAAGAACTGTATTCTTTTAGGTTCATGTGGTCAATAATTTCGAGATTCCTAAGATGTGGACTGTAAACCTAAAGTAGCAGCTGTAAAAACTTAAGCTGAGAATCACGAAGATGGGTCAACCTTCAATATCAAATAATAAAATGTAGGAGACTTGGGATTGATGAGAAGACAAGTTAGAGATGAGGCAAGTGCACGGCACGGCCTTGACGCATGTGGCTGCTTGGAAGCGTGCTAGGGTTGGACCTGCACACCCTGCTCGCTTGGAAACGACTTCTCATGACTTAAAAAAAAAACTGATTCACCATGGAAATCCCGTTGGCCATTTCAAACAAAAATTATCATCATTCTATTTGAGGATAAAATTACTGAAGTGAGCATCACATGGATGCTCTCTTGCATAAGCACTGATAGGCATTTGTTTCACTGCTGAGGATTCTACTATTGGCAGAAATACACAATGTGAAAGGTGGCGATCATGGCCACCTGTTGGTGCTCTCCAGTGTTTCGAGAAGCTGCATTGAGGTTTCACATGACCAGAATATCTGTGACTGTCTGAAAGTATTTATTAAATCTTTCAACAAAGTTGCTGAGCATGCCCAGGACCAAATACTGGGAAGCCCTTGGGTAAGGAGAAACGTAGGGCTCTTAGTCTTTGGAGCCACCATCATCTTTTCCTGAGTCCATCATTGCCAGGCTTGGACCCCAGCCTTTTGGAGAGCATTTGCTGATGGAAGTTCAAGCATCCACTTCACCCTGGCCCCTGGTTTCTACTTCCCTTTCCAGAAGTGCTTTCTTTATGACTCGGTGGAAATAATCAGGTGGAGTAATAGAACTGCCCTTCCTTCACCCTCCTGTTTCAAGTTCGTGTTTATTCTGGACTTTCTAGTCCAGGTTGAATATTTCTCTTGGCTTTTTATAAACACTGGGAACCTTTGAGATGTCCTCATCCCTCCCCATTGCTTATTCTTTAGGCTGCATTTTAATCATTTCTCATTTTCTTTTCAGAAGGTAAGAGGGGCCTCTGGTGGTGCTTTACCAAAAAGGAGGAATTCCAAGATATTTTTAGGTAATGTAAATAGTTATCAAGAGTGTGCCCACATTTTGTGTGTGTCTGTATTTGTGTATGCCCATATGCATGTTTGATTTGGCAAAAGCTTATTTATTGCTCTACAATGTAAAGGTAAGAGGCACAATTTAAATTGAGAGGCGCTGACTCCACTTTGCATTTTCCTAGTGGTGAAAGATGCTTTTAACTCTTTTAGTTGGAGTTAGTGCTTTGAAGCAATTATACATACAGTGACTAGAAAGTAATTGTGATCTTGCTTTTGATCTGTTTTTCTGCTGGTTTCAAATAACAGCCAGTTTTTCTTTTTCTTTTTAAGGATTAGCCAAACTATAGACTTTATTCAATGTTCCCCATTTTTTCCCCCATTGATGTCTCTTTTGGGTTACAGAATATAATCTGGGATCTAATTGTTTTTTTGCCCAGAAGAAAGCTTTATTTACTTGTGACAAGTAAAGTAGATGGTGGGAAGGTTGAGTTCCCTAAAATAACGGCCTCCCTGCAATCAGTTTCCTAGGACTTTTATAGCAATGGCTGGGGGAGTATCCAGGGTGTAGAATATGGGGGATGGGAGCATGTTCCTGCTTGCCTTATAAATCTTTATGCACTGTATGTTCAAGATGTTCAAAATTCTGATTCATACAGGTTTCTTTTTTTTAATTTTAAGATTTTATTTATTTATTTAATCGAAGGGCAGTTACAGAAAGAGAGAGACAGAGATTTTCCATTCACTGGTTCACTCCTCCCCAAATGGCCACAATGACTGGGCTGAAGCCAGGAGCTTCTTCTGGGTCTCCCACATGGGTGCAGAGGCCCAAGCACCTGGGCCATTCTCCATTGCTTTCCTAGGCTCATCAGCATGGAACTGAAGAAGTGGAGCAGTTGGGACTCACACCAGTTGCCCATATGGGATGTCAACATCGCAGGCAGTGGCTTAACTCCCTGCACTACAACACCAGCCCTCACACTGGTTTCTTGCAGCCCTCCTTGTTTGTGGTGGTCTGGCTGCTGCTTAGTACTATGTTGCAAGATAAGCTTCTTGCAACATACTCTGGGAAACAAGGTCATGAGAGTCAACTGTTTGCCAGAGCTTTCCTCTTGCCTAAATGCTGCACTCTGGCTTACACTGCCACATTTGGTCTCTGCCATCTCCAACATGAGACATTTAGGGACAGTCTGGGGACTGACTCTATCCTAAGCAACAGGAAGCAGAAAAGAGCATCAAGGTTTCCATGCTGCCGGTAACACACAGCACACAGAAGTGCTGCAGATACCACTGTCAAGGACTGGGTTCCACAAAGACTTCTGGCAGCTCAGGAGACTTGGAAATGTGCGATGTGTTGTACGTTCCAGCTGAAGAAGATGTGGGTTGGCTGAACGAGAGTTGGGATCCCAAATTGTGTTCAGTTGTCAAGTTTCCTTAATCTTGTCCCATCTGTGATAGTTCCTTAGTCTCTCTTTATCTTAAAATTGTGACACTTTTGAAGAGTGTTTGTCAGTTATCTTGTAAGATGTACTTCTGGCCGGCGCCGCGGCTCACTAGGCTAATCCTCCGCCTAGCGGCGTCGGCACACCGGGTTCTAGTCCTGGGTGGGGCGCCGGATTCTGTCCCAGTTGCCCCTCTTCCAGGCCAGCTCTCTGCTGTGGCCAGGGAGTGCAGTGGAGGATGGCCCAAGTGCTTGGGCCCTGCACCCCATGGGAGACCAGGAAAAGCACCCGGCTCCTGGCTCCTGCCATCGGATCAGCGCGGTGCGCCGGCCGCGGCGGCCATTGGAGGGTGAACCAACGGCAAAGGAAGACCTTTCTCTCTCTCTCTCTCTCACTGTCCACTCTGCCTGTCAAAAAAAAAAAAAAAAAAAAAAAAAAAAAGATGTACTTCTATTTGGGATGGTCTTCTGTTTGCTCGTGAAAAACTTGAAGTTATAAATTTTTGATAATATACTACAGAGGTACAATTAATGTTTCCTTCTTTGTACAGGATATCAGGGATATGATGCTGATTTACAATTCATACTGGTGATGTTGAACTTTTTAAAAATATTTATGTATTTATTTGAAAGTCAGAGTTAGAGAGAGAGAGGGAGAAAGAGAGAGAGAGAGAGAGAGAATATATCTTGCATCCACTGGTTCACTCCACAAATGTCTACACCAGCCAGGGCTGAGGCCAGGCAAAGCCAGAAGCAAGGAGCTTCTTCCAGGTCTCTCACGTGGATGCAGTGGCCCAGGCACTTGGGACATCCTCTGCTGCTTTCCCCAGGCACATTAACAGGGAACTGGATTGGAAGTGAAGCAGCTGGGTCTTGAACTAGTGCCCACATGGGATGCTGGCATTATAGGCGGTAACCTAATACACTACACCACAATGCCAGCCCTGATGTTGAAAGTTTTCACTTATTCAGGTAGTGTTTGGGGAGTACCTCCATAGTAAATTTATAGTGTAATTAATGACACTCTTGGGGGTGATACTTTAAAAAAAGTAAAGAATATATTTGTGAGAAAGAGAGAGGAAGAGCAAGGTGTTATTTCTTGGTTCATTCCCCAAATACTCTCAATGGTCAGGACTGGTCTGAGCTGAAGCCTGTACTGGAAATTCAACCCAGGTCTCCCATGTGGGTGGCAGAGATTCAACTGCTTGAACCATCACCTGCTGCTTCCTAGAATCTACATCATTGGGAAGCTGGAATCAGGAACTGGAACCAGGAATTGAAGCCAGGCATGCCAGTATGGGATGCAGGCATCGTAACTGGCCTCTAGGCTGAATACCTGCCCCAGCCGTGACACTCTGAGAGTCTGCTAATATCGCATTTCTTCTAATTTTAGTATCTGTCATTGAATTTTGCCTGCAGAAATTATTACTGTAGTGTTGACTAATGGTAGATTTACAAAATTTCCTTATTTATGTCATATTTTATATTATGCTTCTAATAATGACTTTCTCAGGAGAAAAAGTACTTTGATAATGTTTGACCAAGAAGCTTTATATCCCTAAATGCCTGAGATGATTGTTTGAAAAGAATCAAAATTGTTTGTATAGTATCATTTCATTTTAATAAAAATTCTGTATATACACACATACGTGTAGATGTATGCAAGAGCATGCATACACATATATGCGTGTATATGTGTATATGCATGTATGTATATGCACATAAATATGCAAATAAATGCACATATACATGGATAATCAAGAGGCTGGAAGAGTCTGGAAGACCACTGCACTTCAGGTTGTTAGTAGTAGCTCTTTCTGGTGTTGAGATGGAAGTGATTCTGCTTTCTTTCTTTTTGCGTATTTGTGTTTATACTTTTTCTGCAACAGACATGTTACTGTTGAAATGAAGACACATGAATTATTTGCAAATTAAACCACTGAAATAGTCATGGGCTGAGTTTCCTTCTGAACCCGTTCCAGCCACTCTGATGGGGCCTGGCCTGGCTGGCTGCTCTTGCTATTCAGCTCATGGTTTTCTTTATGAGGCTCATCTGCAGGTGGTTTTTCTCCTGAACAAGCATGCTTGCTTCTCACTGTGCCTCCTTAGCACAACCCAAATCAGCCAACCAAACCCACAGTGCTTCGGATGAGCACTAATGCTACAAAGACGAGTATGTTGTGAGGTTTGGTTATTACTGTTCCACCACAAAGATAATGTGACTTCTGAATTAAATGATACCATGCAGACCTTGAAAATCTCTGGATGACAGATCAAGTGCCTGGGTCCTGTAGGAGACCTGGATTGAGTTCTCTGCTCCTGGCTTTGGCCTGGCCCAGTCTCAGTTATTGAAGGCATTTGAGGAGTGAACCAGTGGGTAGGAGATCTCTTTGTCTTTGTGTCTCAAATAAATAAACAAATAAATAAAACTAACACTGAACAAAAACAAAACCAAAAATCACAGACCTGCAGAAGTGTTGTATTGTAGTAGTTTTCTAAAAAATTTAAATTTGGATGCTACCAGCATTCTGGGACTTGCCCCAGGTCCCATTTCTCTCTATTGTTTTATATCCAGGTACTTTACAAATTAGTTAGCTCCTTCCTCCCACTGGTTTTGCAAGCCCTGATTCATAGCCCTCAGCCAGTGCTTCTTCTCTCCTAGGAGCAGGCGCTTTCCTCTTGCCACATGATCACAGCTTTGTGTTCAAATTGATGTGGCTGCAAAATTAATTTCAGGGACAAGCTGTATTAGGAATCCATCTGGCTTGCAGAACAGGAAACCTAAGACATTGGTAACTTTAAACACAACAGACAGTTATTTCTCCTGTAGGGGTTGTTGGGAAATGGCAAGTCCAGGCTGATGTGATGGCCCAGACTCTTCCGTGTCTCTGCTGTGGCCCCCATCCTGGTCTGCCAGGATGTGTGTGTGTGTGTGTGTGTGTGTGTGAGAGAGAGAGAGAGAGAGAGAGAGACCGACTGACCTCTTGGTCATTTCATGGTTCAGAATGGCAGTGGGGGCTCTGGCCATTACATCTGAAGTGCAGGAAAGAGGAAGGGGGAAGGGACTTACAAAGTCTAATCTTCTAGCAGAGTCACCTTCCTGTGGTCAGGCTTCTCTTAGGTCCTCCTTTAGTGTACACCTCTCTGGCCGGAGCTTGATCACATGACCACATCCTTGTGCACAGGAGACTGGAAGATAAAGTGGACGTGTGGGCTGCACTGAATAGGCCAGGGTTCTGTTAGCAAGGAAGAAGGGTTGTGTGGATATTGGGAGGCAGCTAGCAGCCCCTGACATCAACTCCTCTCCTCTAAGGGACATTGGGCCGACTTTTCATGGAGAGGAAGGGAATGCCAAACCCTCTTGCAGTCTCTCTTTGTTTCTTTGAGCAGAAAAAAACCACTTCACTGGTGCTGAAATGTCATGGTGCCCCATGTTCTCCCTCATAAAGGAGACGGAGATGGCCAGTGCTTTATCTGGGATAGCTTTTTTTTTTCCCACTCACTTTAGGACTTTGCGAATAACTCCTTTTCCTTTGGCTCAAGAGTGACATTGAAACCACTGAATCCTTTGGGTGTGACCTTCAGTACTGATTGATAAGGGAAGCTGAGGCTTTAGCTGGGGCTCAGGGTCTTGCTCAAGTCTCCTGAGCACCCAACCTGCCCCATAATCAAGTCACCCTTCTTTGCAATTACTGTAATGTACAGCTGTAGCTTTTGTTGGTTGTTTTTTCCCCAACAAATGTCACACTTTTGTGTGTGTTTGTTTAGGATTTTTAAACCATTTTTTGAATACCTAACACTTGTATTGCATAATTTTCCCCACTCTGAGTGAACATTTTGGTGATAGCCAAACAGTGGCTGAGAAAGTGATGTACCACAGTTCCTGCACTGGTGAGGCTGCTTCCGAGGGCCCCTGGGATGGCGGCTTCTTTGGGAGTTGTGAGCGCCTCGGAGCTGTACAGGAAAAAGATGATTCTTGACCTGTTCAAGTGCCCCTTTTTTGGAAAATCTCTAGCAGCTCTGCAAGAGAGATGATACTGACCTTTTAAGATGTTTATAAGATTCAATACTCCTGAAAATACACTCAAATTTTCCTCAGAGTCTAGATTTTGAAAGTGGGCTAAAGTGGGCTAAAGCAAACATTTTAATAATATATAATTAATGTAAAAGTATTGGCTGATGTAGACCAAAAGATTAAAATCTCCTCTTCGTGAAATACCAAAAAAAAAAAAAAAATTAAAAGTTACAATATGCTCTGCAGTGGGTCCGATGCTGTGGCATAGTGGGCTAAGCCTCTTCCTGTAGTGCCGGCATCCCATATGGGCACTGGTTTGTGTCCTGGCTGCTCCACTTCCTCTGCTAATGGCCTAGGAAAACAGTGGAAGAGGCCCAAGTGCTTGGGCCCCTGCATCTGCCTGGGGAACCCGGAAGAAGCTCCTGGCTCCTGGCTTCCAATTGGCTCAACTGCGACCATTGTGGCCAATCGAAGAGTGAACCAGTGAATAGATCTTTCTGTCTTTCTCTCTGTCTGTGACTCTGCCTCTCAAATAAATAAAAAAAAATCTTTTTAAAAAACACTCTGCAATGAACAGTAAGTTTCTCTGCCTCCCCTCTCAAGTACTATTTTCTGTTTGTACATCCTTGTGTGAAGATATTCTCCCAGTGATAGTTTATTGGAAGCTAGAGTTACACACATGAGAGAGAGAGAGAGAGAGAGAGAGAGAATATAAATCAGAATCAGAATCTTCTGTCTGCTGCTTCACTCCCAAATGGCCCCAACTGCCAGAGCTGCACCGATCTGAAGCCAGGAGCCAGGAGCTTCTTTCGGGTCTCCTACGAAGGTGCAGGGGCCCAGGCACTTGGGCCATCTTCCACATCTTCCACTCCTTTCTCAGGTGCATTAGCAGGGAGCTGGATCAGAAGTGGAGCAGCTGGGACTCAAAATGGTATGATGGGATGCCAGAGCCTCAGCAATGGGCCCTAGAATTTTTTCCTATGGCAGTAGGGAGCTGTTAACACTTTGGTTTCCAAACTGTGCTCTGAGGCACACTGGTGTACTGCAGTGAACTCACAGAGGTACTGAGGGATCCTTTAAGTCTTAGTGGGAGTCCAGTGATGCTCAAACATTGCATGAACTAAGATTTCCTTCCAATGACATCTCTTTGTGAAGCTCTTTTTTTGGATGATTTCTGTAGCAGAGGGCAAGGAGCATGTAAAAATCAGTGTGGAACAGGAAATTATGGCGGCAGCACCCAGTTTGATTCCAAGCACTAAACACACAAACATGATCTGGGATGCTGGCATGGCCACAAATGTGAGGCTGAAAGGTCCATGGAAATAGTGTGACAAGACGTTTCCTTGAGCCTTCACCTAGCCTTTTGGAGAGATTAGCCAAGCAGAGAGGTGATGGCTGAGTAAATGCGAGCTGGAGGAGCTTGTCCTTCTCGCAGCCTGAAGACCACAGAGCCATCCACACGGGAGGGTTTCCCCCTCGGGTTTTTATGGGAGTGCAGGGGCCTGGCAGTTCCTACTGAGAGGAAGGCAGAGGGAGACAAGTGGAGAGACAGAGCGTGACACTCATTTGTTTATTTAATAATTTTATACAGTTTTTACCAACTTGAATAATAAATACATATTATTTATTTTTAAAAAATTATTTATTTATTTCATAGGCAGAGTTACAGACAGAGAGAGGGAGAGACAGAGAGAGAAGTCTTCCATTTGCTGGTTCACTCCCCAAATGGCTGCAATGGCCAGAGCTGGGCCAATCTGCAGCCAGGAGCCAGGAGCTTTTTCTGGGTCTCCCATGTGCATGCAGGGTCCCAAGGACTTGGGCCATCTTCTACTGCTTTCCCAGGCCATTAGCAGGGAGCTGGATTGGAAGTGGAGCATACAGGATTCAAGCTGGTACCCATATGAGAAGCTGGCACCAAAGGTGGAGACTTAACCCACTACACCACAGTGCTGGCCCCAACATTTTTTTTTCGAACCATTTATAGATGGCCTATTATGTGCTGGATCTTCTGTGTCCAGTTCCTCTTTTATGTGCTCTGTAAACTCCGAAGTAAGTTTTATTATCTCCATGTTACAGATGAGGAAGATGCAGCTTAGAGTTTGTAACTTGTTCAAAGTAACTCTAGGTTTTGGAGCTAGAACTGAACGAAGGCTTATCTACCCTCAAACCCATGCATTTTCTTCCAGAATACAGTGTTGTAAAAAAAAAAAAAAATTCCAGCTCATTCTGGTAAAATTGGGAGCCACGCACCTGACAAATCATAATTGACCATTTATTGTTAGAACATCTCTTAAGAATTCAGAACCTGGCACGTGCATAACTGAAAAGCTTTATTGCATGGCTCAGCCTTCTTCATATGTGTGTCACTGATAAATAAGTATCTGTGACTTAGGGAAGAAGGAAAGGCCTGCCATCCTGGGGAGCCGAGGGACGGTCTGGGAGGAGGGAGTGGTAAGCATCTGTCCTTGACTTTGGCATTGCGTCCCTGTGGGTTCCTGGCTGCTCCAGGGAGCGCTCCCTTTGTGTGGGGTGCTGTCTTCCTCATTTCCTGTTCTTTGTCTTTGTTTCCTCCTCAGATCTAGATACTGACGACGATTTAAATAGCGACGATTATGAATATGAAGATGAAGCCAAACTTGTCATATTCCCAGACCACTATGAAATAGCACTGCCCAATATTGAGGAGTTGCCAGCCCTGGTCAGTGAGTGTGCACGGCTGCTAGCTAGATGCGCGTGACTCTCTGTGTCAGGTGTGTGTGCGTGTGCTGTGTGTGTGTGCGCTCTGGGGGACTGGGAGGGTAGCAAGTGAGA
The DNA here is from genome assembly GCF_964237555.1 of Oryctolagus cuniculus. Taxonomy (NCBI): domain Eukaryota; kingdom Metazoa; phylum Chordata; class Mammalia; order Lagomorpha; family Leporidae; genus Oryctolagus; species Oryctolagus cuniculus. Next base: position 100,118,209 of record NC_091435.1, on the reverse strand, counting down.
GAAGAGGGGAGGGCGAGCATGTGACTTCTGTGACAAGGGTCCTGCAGCATTGTGCCTTGCACACCCATAGCTGCCTGCGACCACCTGGTGGTGGTGATGCGATGGGTAAGCCAGGTGGTTTCCCTTGGACACCTGAACCCTGCAGTGGTGGGGAAACCTTCCTCCTCTTCTCCTCTGTCTTCCTCTTCCTCTTCTTCCTCTTCTATCTCTCCTTCTTTCTCCTCTTCCTCTCCTTCTTCCTCCTTTTCCTCTTTTTTTTTTTTTTTTTTTGACAGGCAGAGTGGACAGTGAGAGAAAGAGACAGAGAGAAAGGTCTTCCTTTGCCGTTGGTTCACCCTCCAATGGCCGCCGCGGCCGGCGCGCTGCGGCCAGCGCACTGCGCTGATCCGATGGCAGGAGCCAGGAGCCGGGTGCTTTTCCTGGTCTCCCATGGGGTGCAGGGCCCAAGCACCTGGGCCATCCTCCACTGCACTCCCGGGCCACAGCAGAGGGCTGGCCTGGAAGAGGGGCAACCGGGACAGAATCGGGCGCCCCGACCGGGACTAGAACCCGGTGTGCCGGCGCCGCAAGGCGGAGGATTAGCCTAGTGAGCCGCGGCGCCGGCCTCCTCTTCCTCTTCTTTCTTATTCTCCTTCTCCTTTTCCTTTTTCTTCTCCATCTCCTCTTCCTTCTTCTCCATCTCCTATTCCCCCCACCCCTTCCTCTTCTCCTTTAAAAGATTTATTTGTTTGAAAGACAGAGTTACAGAAAAAGGGAGAGGGAGAGACAGAGAGAGGGCTCTTCCATCTGCTGGTTCACTCCCCAAATGGCTGCAAAGGCCAGACTTGAGCTGGTCTGAAGCCAGGAGCCAGGAGCTTCTGGGTCTCCCACGTGGATGCAGGGACGCAAACACTTGGGTCATCTTCCACTGCTTTCCCAGGTGCATTAGCAGGGAGCTAGATCAGAAGTGGAGGAGCCATGACTTGAACTGGCACCCATATGTGATGCCAGCACTGCAGACTATGCCTTAACCCCCTATGCCATAGTACCGGCCCAGAAACTTTTTTTCTAACAAGGGCCATTTGGATGTTTATAACATCATTTGAAGACCGTACAAAATTATTGACTTAAAAACTAGCCTGCTGTAGATTTATTCAATTTTGAGTCATGCCTGTGATTGCCTTAGCAGGACTAGACTAAGTGATTTTGTGCACCTTCTTTGGCCTGAGGGCTGGGTGTTCCCCACTCCTGCACTGCAGGGACCCTCCCTGTTTCTCCTGCATTTTCATCCTTTCCTGTATTGCCTCTGTCACTCAATTCCCTTCCTTTTTTTTTCTCTTCCACTCCGTGCCCACCTTGACCTCCCAGAGCCAGACCACAGATGGCAGTGGGATGTGGGTGGGTGGAGTGTAGAGGGGTTAGTTCATATTTTCCCTCCTGACACTCGGCCAGAACCACAACCAGGTCTTCAGGTCCCAGAGTCTTCTGGGCATGGCGTGGCTCAGTCTGTAGCCATCTGCTCACCTGCTCCTGCCAAGAGGGGACATTTTGGCTGAGGGTTTCATGTCATTAGGGACTGAGTTTCCACCATGTAATTTATTTGCCTTGATCTACTCTGTCTCTAAATATGAGACCGTAGAAATGAGAAATTTGTGTATTTGTCTGTTGTCACTGTTCTAATGATTGGACTGTGACACATCCTTTCGGCACTAAGTGCATGGTGTTCAGTAAGCCATGCAGAATTAAATTACCTTGGCTTTCTCCAGTTCCCTGTGTTGACTCATGTGGCTGTTACCAAGGATGAAATATGTTAGTGGACAAAATGGTCTTACCTCGTCCCGTTACCTGAAATCATATACTATAGCTTATGTCTCTATAATACTGAGAGTTCTTACTGTCCTTGTTTGATATTACTCTTATTTCTGTTGCCAGAAAAGGTGTAAAGAAACCTGTTGCGGCTAAATGTTATGAAAAGTGATCTTTCATTTGCTCATGAAGCAGTCTTGTGAAAAAAAGTTGATAAAAATATCTTTCAAATTATTCCTATATCCAAAATACTTTTACTTCAAAGAAAGGTGTCGTACAAACCCAAATCCAGTGAGATGTATCATGATTTTTATAGGATTTTTAAGAATTAAGAAACAGTTTTGGAATGAAAAAAAAAAAAGATTATTTGGAAGTGCAGGTAGGGAGAATGCCTGCCAAGCCTCCTCTGATGGTCACCCTTGGGATTTGTCTGCATAAAAGATGTTGGCCGCTGTGTTTTCCTCCCATGCTTTTGCTACGTTTTTTGTTTTTGATGATTCTCTTTTTGAACTTTTAAATCGCAAAAATGATTGCACTGCAAAACACCTGAACAGGTGACTTTTCCTTCATCTCTCGAATGTCTCAGGCCAGAACAACTTCATTTTCAGAGACTTTATAGGTGTTGCCAGGAAGTTAAATCACCTGTGAAAGACCCGGGGTTCCCAGAGGCACAGCCTGGTGGAAGCAGCAGAGATCTTGGGCTCTGACATCCAATGCTTTCATTTTAGACATCAGGAAGCCCAGCAGGGGTGGCTTGCCAGTGTTTGACAGTGGGCTCCCTGGTTTGGTAGTGTGTGCTGATTCCCCTGGTGTAAATACTCCCATCTTGGCATTGCTGGATGCTGTGCTGGGATGAGATGTACAATAGAAATTCCCCTATGTGGAATTTCCACCGTTCAGCCACACAGGCACAAATAATCTCAAGAGCCCAAGACTGTTTGGACTTGAGGAAGTTTTGAATTTATGTTACCTTTTTAAAAGTATATTTTATAATTGTGACTTTATATAAAATTTAATTTTTAAAAAATATTTATTTATATACTTGAGAGGCAGAGTTACAGAGAGAGAGAAGGAGAGACAGAGAGAGAGGTCTTCCATCCACTGGTTCACTCCCCAAGTAACCACAATGGCTGGAGCTGTGCCGATCTGAAGCCAGGAGCCAGGAGTTTCTTCCAGATCTCCCACGTGGAGGCAGGAGCCCAAGCACTTGATGTGCCTTCCCAGGACATCAGCAGAGAGTTGGATCAGAAGTGGAGCAGCCAGGCCTCAAACTGGGCCCATATGGGATGCCGGTGATGCAAGCAGATACTTAACCTACTATATCACAGCGCCAGCTGCACAATTTAATTTTTCATATTGGCTATGTTTAGTGACCTTTTTGCAAATTTTTTTAACGGTTTATCAGTCAACTCTTAGGAGGCAGTTTTGGTTAGCTCTGTTGTAGCACGGTGCATGAGGTTGGCAGAGACTGGGATGAACCCAGGACTAGCGCCTGTGTCTCTTCACTCTCCATAACAAATCCAAGGAAAACTAATCCACAGTGTATGCTAGGGTGATGGCTCCTGACCTCAGCTATACCCCCTAAAGAGGGCTTTTAAGTGATTTTTAGATAATATGCTGAAAACAGTAGATCAATGGCCTAGAAGTGTAGGGACATCTGTTGAATGTCTCCAGGAAGGATATTCAAAGAAAGGAGAGATGATCACATCTGAATCTTGTTCAGAATCGCTGTGCATTGCAAACAAGACCACTAATAAGAGATCTAAAAGGAGTGGAGAAAATCCACAGGAGTACGGGGAAATGATCGAGGGAGTCTGTGAAGTAAACTGGGAGGTTATAACAGGCAAGACTGAAAAGCTAGGATGCTGTGGCCAGAGCTAGGGTGGCAGGGGCTGGTGGTGAGCTCGGCCCTGTGTTTTGTGGGCATTCTGCACGAAGGGGCTGAATGTTCGCCATTGAAAGCAAAGGTTGATTGTACAACAGCACTTGTGGTAAGCAATGAATGGGAAACATCTAGGTCTGAAATGGATTCTAAGAGTTTTAAGGTCAGGGACCTCTTCCTTGTTTCCATCTGTGCCTAGCCTAGTTCTGTCCGTAGTGTTCAGCATCACCATGAAGAGCTTTAAGCTGGGGAGGGATAGGATCTAATTTTCATAGCAGATCACTCTCACTGGGTAAGGAGAGAGTGGGCAGGAGTAGAGGGGAGAGATCATAAAGGGGCTGTCGGGTGGCCATGGAGATGAGCCTTGATGGTGGCTGGAATGAGGAAGGATGTAATGGAAATGGGGACTCATACAAATTTTTCATGGGCTGCATGGAGATGGGATGGTGGCTATAAGAACTTCCTCCTTGACTTGGTTGAGGCATCACTTGTCAGTGCTATTTAGGGGAAAATAGCCAACAGGTGGTATAAAATATTACTGACAGAATATGAAACCAATTCATTGGCTTTTATTGTATTCAGAGTAGACCATCCATCACCACTAATTTTAGAATATATTTATTGCCCTACCAAACCACCCCACACTCTATTGCCCTCTAGCTTCCGGCAATCACTAATCCACTTTCTGTGTGTATAGGTTTGCTTTTTCTGGACATTTCATGTAAATGGAATCATAGAATATGTCACTCTTGTAGCATGTATTTTTCAAGTTATCAATGTTGTAGTATGTATCAGTATTCATTCCTTTTTATTGTTGAATAACATTCTGTTATAGAAACATACATTTTATTTTATGTTCTATTTATCATTGGTAAGGCATTTTTGACTATTATAAACACTACTGCTATGGGCATTTCTGCACAAGCCTTTGTGAGGACATGGATTCTCATTTCCTTTGGGTGCACACCTAGGAGTGAAATTGCTTTGTCATATGGTGACTGTTAAACCATTTGAGGAATGGCCACACTTTCCCAAAATGGCTGCACCATGTTACTTCCTAACGGAACATCAGTTTTTAAAGTCAGCCAGAAATAGCTTCCTGCATTAAGCAAATGGGATAAGAAGTGTATGGCGAGGATCTGTCGTGTTTGGGAGAAGGCAGAGGCCTGAGGTCAGTTGGTGCCAAGCAGGACATCACAGATTTGTTCGTGAGGTGAATTAATCTGGCACAAAGACACCTGGGCCTGTCCCCATCCAGGGTCACATTTGCACCCGATTAAGAAATGGAGCCATGCTGCTTACATTCCAATCAAGTTCGCTGAGCACATGCCATTGTGTGATGAGTGGAGGATATTGGATATCTGGGTGTTCATTTGTTAGTAGGAAAACACACCACCCGGGTAAATCCTGGGCATTTATGGACCTAACTTCTTCCTTGTAAACTGTTCGCCTCAGACTTTTCACCCTGTTGACTAAGTGGTAGAAACTGTGAAGTCTGATCCAGACTGTGAAGTCTGATCCCTTGTAATCTTGTGTCCTGGTCAGTGCCATGATTGTGGCTAGATTCACATGAAAGTGCAGGAAATTAGAATCTAGCTTTCGTAGCTATGCTGTTTGAATTTCTCCAGTTAAACTGGATTTATTAAGAAGGTTTTAATTTCACTTGCTGGAAGTTTCTCCTCACAAACTGTTTTTATATGTGCATCTGGGTTTGTCTTATAGGTAACAATTGCTTGTGATGCTGTTCTCAGCTCAAAATCGCCATACAGAAAGCAGGACCCAGACACATGGGAAAATGAGTTGCCAGTATCTAAATATGCCAATAACCTCACCCAACTGGACAATGGAGTCAGAATTCCTCCAAGGTGAGAGTCAAGCAGTAAAATGGACTTTACCCCTTGAACGAGTCAGAGGGATCTTTGTCTTCCGACCTCTTCTCAAAATTAACAGTTATATATTTTACCAGGTGCCTTTTATGAAAGACAAACTCAAAATTGTTCTTTACCTTTGTAGTAGATGCTGAATATTCTCAGCCCATATACCTAATCCCCATTGCACCTGCCACTCTTTGTTTGAGGACTTTCTCTGCCTGCTGAAGCCCACTGTGTTGGTGCATGGGCAGGCAGAATTAGAGCCAGAGTCCTCCTGTGACTGTGGAGTGGGTGGGTGAATACCTTGGTTGCCTGCCCCTCCAGGTGGGATGTCTGTCCCAATGGTTCCCCAGCTGGTCTGAGCCACACCTGTCCATAGTGGTCATGGGCTTACACTCCGTACTGGCTTCCGACTCTTGGCTGGCTCTCTCTACTCCCCTGGGATCACCACCCAAACAAGCATTTAGATTTGAATCTTTGTCTCAGACTGCATTCAAGGGAAGCTCAACTTACAACTGTCTTTGCTTGCCACATTTTGGCTGGAATGCTCTTTGGGCCACATTAGCATCTTTTACCGGGTGCAGGTGTGTTTACAGAGGCTGGTACTGGAGGGAAATTGCAGATGGGTTAGGGCTGTGTCCAAACTTGTTGAACTCTGACCTTACTGCATTCATGTTCTGGGTGATCTTAGGAAAACAGCATTATTTGTGGTCCTCAGTTTATCCTTCTGTAAAGATGGGGATGGTAATACTGGTGCTTAGAGTTGTTTGTTAGATTTAGGTTTGCCTTTTTTTATAAGGCACCTGACACATAGCTGGCATTTAATTCAGTGTGGTTGGTTACCTTTCTAATTAATTTAGGTTTATAGTACAGTAGGAGTTTGTTTAAACTAATTTTACTGTCTATATGGATAATGCTTTCAAACTAAACATGTATTTTTTTTTAAGATTTGTTTATTTATTTGAAAGGCAGTTATAGAGAGAAAGAGACAGATCTTTCATCTGCTGGTTCACTCTCCAAATGGCCATATCTGTGTGGGGCTTGGCCAGGCTGAAGTCAGAAGCTAGGAGCTTCTTCTGGGTCTCCCACATGGGTGCAGGGGCCCAAGGATTGGGCCATCCTCTGCTGCTTTCCCAGGCCATTAGCAGGGAGCTGGATTGGAAGAGGAGCAGCTGGGACATGAACTGGCATCCATATGGGGTGCTGGATCAGGCAGCATTTTACCCAGCTGAGCCACAGTGCTGGCCCCTTTAAACACGTATTTTGAATTTGTTGAAGCCCTAGTCCCCTCTATGTAGGAATTGTGAGGAAATTGCTTCCCCATCTACCTCCAACTTGTGCATCCCTTTTCTGAAGTAAAAGCTACCCTGGAGATGCTGGGAGGGGCCGTTCCCTCTGGGAGGCAGGCAGGGAGCTGAGTGCACCTGCTGCTCAGGGAGAGAGCAGACGAGGAAGCGTGGAGCCTTTCCTATGACCGCCAGCTTGATAGGCGCTGTTGCTCCGTGTTGCTTCGTGGTTACGCTCCGGCTGTTCTGACTGCTCTCCAACGACTTTCCAGTGGTTGGAAGTGTGCCAGGTGTGACCTGCGTGAAAACCTCTGGTTGAATCTGACCGATGGCTCCATCCTGTGTGGAAAGTGGTTCTTTGACAGCTCCGGGGGTAACGGGCATGCGCTGGAGCATTACAGAGACATGGGCTACCCACTGGCCGTGAAGCTGGGAACCATCACTCCTGATGGAGCAGGTGAGTGTGCCTTTCCTGCATGTGGGGATGTGCAGTGGCCTCTGCTTAGATTTAACTAGATCCCAAGTCCTTACAATTGGAGGACCCAGGTTTGAAGCCTGATGCTGCCTCTAATTAGCTGTGAGGCCTGGGGTAAGTTTTCTTTAAAAATTTTTTTGCTTAATTTATTTGAAAGGCATACATGGGTGTGTGTGTGTGTGTGTGTGTGTGTGTGTGTGTTGGGGATGGGTGGGGGAGAAAGAGATCTCCCATATGCTGGTCTACTGTCTCAATGCCCATGACATCTAGGGCTGGCCCAGGAGCTGGGAACTCAATCTAGGTCTCTCTGGATTGCATGGCAGGGACTCATGTACTTGAGCCATTGTCTGCTGCCTCCCAGAGTGTGCATTAGCAGGAAGATGGAATCAGGAGCTGAGCCAGGATTAAAGCCCAGGCACTCTTATATGAAGTGCAGGTGTCATAAACAGCATCTTAATTGCTACGTCAAATGCCTGCCCCACTGAGTAACGTTTCAGATTCTCTTGAAGATGCCGACAGTACCTCTCTCATGTATTGTTAATGTGCATAAAGCGTTTAGCACATGCACGTGGCAAGGTCTTAATCAGTCATTATCCTTCTGTGCGTCTCTTGGCTGAGGGTTCAGAGCAGGACACAGGATTTTGAAGTGATGTGCGCAATCTAGTCCGCCACTCGAGTCCTGGGAGGAGCCTAGAATTCATCATGGAGATTAGTATCACTTTAGGAACAGATGGATTCATCATGGAGAAGAGTCCTGGCGTCATCCGGCTGTGGTGGCGCTCACACTGACGGGTCAGAATGGTTTCCTACTTGAACTGTCAGCTGCAGAATCAGTCTGGTTCTTTTTGCTTTCACACAGTTTGTTCTAGTTTTGATCATGCTTATCCAGTTAATTCCATCCCTCTTTTTCTGAGGGAAAGGAAGATGATGAGAAACTTAAATATTGGGCAGCGGCTGTAAGAACCCTTTATTGTATCATCACTGAGAGCATTCAGTAAACACTGATCTGGGCCAACATCCAACCCAGTCTTCTCTATTTTTCCAGGCTTTAGTCTTTGTTTCTTTGCTTTAAGGTAAGATGATGTTTTTAGGAGAAATGTAAAGATATCTGTCTTTTCTCTGCCATCTTTTTTTTTTTTTAAGGATCTATTTATTTATTTGAGAAGCAGAGTTACAGAGAGAGAGAAAGAGAGAGAGAGAGAGAGACAAAGAGGTCTTCTATCTGCTGGTTCACTCCCCAAATGGTTGAAATGGCTGGAGCTGGGCCAGACCAAAGCCAGGAGCTTCTTCGGGGTCTCCCACGTGGGTGCAGTGGCCCAAGCACTTGGGCCATCTTCCGCTAGCTTTCCCAGGCCGTCAATAGGGAGCTGGACTGGAAGTGGAGCAGCTGGGACTCGAACTGATGCCAGTATGGGATGCCGGTGCTGCAGGCAGATGCAGCCCTTCTCTGCTATCTTTCTATGTCTGAATTAGTCTGCCTAAGGGTTAACAAACCAAGATATTTCTCCTCAGTGTGGGACATTCTCATTAACCATTGCTCTTCCATTGAACTGGTTTAATTTCTCATTTGTTTTATAATTGAGAACTGAGAGGTCACGCCAAGATTCCTTTGGGGGCCGGTGCTGTTGTGTAGTGGGTAAAGCTGCCAACTGCAGTGTCGGCAGTCCATATGGGTGCCAGTTCAAGTCCCAGCAGCTCCACTTCTTCTTCTTCTTCTTCTTTTTTTTTTTTTTTTTTTTTTTGACAGGCAGAGTGGACAGTGAGAGAGAGAGACAGAGAGAAAGGTCTTCCTTTTGCTGTTGGTTCACCCTCCAATGGCCACCGTGGCCGGCACGCTGTGGCCGGCGCACCGCGCTGATCTGATGGCAGGAGCCAGGTGCTTCTCCTGGTCTCTCATGGAGTGCAGGGCCCAAGTACTTGGGCCATCCTCCACTGCACTCCCTGGCCACAGCAGGGAGCTGGCCTGGAAGAGGGGCGACTGGGACAGAATCCGGCTCCCCGACCAGGACTAGAACCCGGTGTGCCGGCGCCACATGGCAGAGGATTAGCCTAGTGAGCCGTGGTGCCTGCTAAATCCCAGCAGCTTCACTTCTGATCCAGCTCTCTGCTATGGCCTGGGAAAGCAGTAGATGATGGCCCAAGTCCTTGGGCCCCTGCACCGAGTGGGAAGACCTGGAGGAAGCTCTTGGCTTCTGGCTTCAGATCATCACAGCTCCGGCCATTGCGGCCAATTGGGGAGTGAACCATTGGATGGAAGACACCTCTCTCTGCCATTCCTTCTTTCTCTGTGTAACTCTTTCAAATAAATAAAAATAAATCTTTAATAAAAAAATTCCTTTGTTTCACAAATTGGAGTTTTCCTGCTTCCAAATTTCATGGAATTATTTTAATTCATTAGAGTAGCTAAGAGGGTCCCAGGTGCTGGTACCAGACAGAGCAACAGACAGAGTGAGTGAACTAGCTTTGATCTGTTGGTTCACTTTCCACGTGCCCAACAACTGCTGATGCTAGACTAGACTGAAGCCAGGATGTGGGAACTAAATCCAGGCCTCCCGCGTGGGTGACAGGGATCTAACTGCTGAGCCGTCACCTGCTGCCTCTCAAGGTGTACATTAGCAGGAAGCTGGAATTGGTAGTGGGGCTGCTTCTGAAGCCCAGGCACTCTGGCATGGGACGTGAATGACTTAAGTAGCCTCTTAACTGCTAGGCCAAATGTCTGCCCCCCCCTCCCCCCCTTAAAATTTTTATTTGTTCATTTCTTGTTGTGAATGTCTTAGGCTGACTTTCTAGTAGGTGTATGCGTAGGTGTTCTTGTTGGTTTATAAGATCTCCAGCTGTTAGAGTATTAACCCATTGTCAGCCATAGTTGTTAGGTTTCTTTACTTCTCCTTGTGAAAGAAGAAGAGCTTTAAGGGTTTATCTTATATAATTGAGAGAATTTGAATACATACTCACAGTTAAGTCATCAACGGTACAAACCTTTACAACAACCATGCAGATCATACACTCTGGGATGTGGCTCTTGAATTCATTCAACTGAAATAATGGTAAATATTTTGAACAAAATTCAGCTTTCCTTCCTGTGTATGTTACGTCAAGAGTTGGTTTTAATAGAAGTGATTATTTTCACTTGTCATTTCATTTTAGTTTATGGGGTGCATCAATTCTGTTTTTATATCCTTTAAATCTGTTTAATAGATTGATAACTGCAAATTATTGTTTATTTGAAAACCAAATAAATTAACAAAAACATGCATAAAGTTTCCTGAACTGTCTGACGATGAGCCTTGTGTATGCTGGGCAGAGGGCAGGGTGTCCCTGTCTGGGGGTGGATGGCTGTCTCCTGGTGGGGTCGCCTTTGCCGAGGGTTCCGCCTTCCACATTTGCTAGGCTCCCCAGGCTGACGCAGTCAAGGAGACAGGGTCTCAAAGTTAGGGCATTTGTTTTTTAGTTCATAGTGAGAACCACAACTGCCAGTGAGTGGGATGTTTATGTCAGCTTGACCAGTACATTCCTTCCCTGTGGGAAGTTGAATTATATTTAGAAGATTGCTTAGTGAACATGGAATCCAAGAAGGTTGTGGACTCATAGACTGAATGCTGGTGTGATCTGGCAGTCCTGGTTTTCTTTCCCACAATGAGGAGGTACCTGTTCAGAGAGAAACTCCTGCTCATCCGGGAGGTCTCAGATTTGAGTTCCCAGGAAGCCCTGATCCCCCCGGCTCTGCCAGGGTGGTGGTGTTTGTAGTGAAAGTGGGCCCTTATCACATGCCGTGCTGGGTCCCCATGGGTACAGCAACAAACAAAGAAACTGATCACTACACAAACAAAGAGCTGTCTAGGTGAAGGCAGAGTGAGGTGCTTTTTTCTTTTTAAGATTTATTTTTATTTGAAAGGCAGGGTAACAGAGAAAGAAAGAGAGAGAGAGAGAATCTTTCATCTACTGGTTCACTTTTCAAATGGCCACAACCACATTAGAGAGAAAGAGAGAGAGAGAGAGAGAGGGGAAGGATCTTCCATCTACTGGTTCACTTTTCAAATGGCCACAACCACCAGATCTGAGAGTGAGAGAGAGAGAGAGAGAGAGAGAGAGAGAGAGAATCTTTCATCTACTGGTTCACTTTTCAAATGGCCACAACCACATTAGAGAGAAAGAGAGAGAGAGAGAGAGAGGGGAAGGATCTTCCATCTACTGGTTCACTTTTCAAATGGCCACAACCACCAGATCTGAGAGAGAGAGAGAGAGAGAGAGAGAATCTTTCATCCACTGGTTCACTCTTCAAATGGCTACAACCACCAGATCTGGGCCAGGCTCGTCTCTTCTCACTCTGGGTCTCCTGTGTAGGTGGCAGGGACCCAAGCACTTGGGCCATCTTCTGCTGCCTTCCCAGGTGCATGAGCAGGAAGCAGAACTGAAAGTAGAACAGCTGGGTCTCAAACTGGCACTTGGCCATGGGATGCTGGCATGGCAGGTGGCAGCTGAACTCCATGCCACAGCACCAGCCCCAAGGGCACTGTCACATGGGATATGAGCGACTTAACTGCTAGGCCAAATGTCTGTGCCCACTCCTTTTTTATTTATTTGTTTCTTTTTGTGACTCCTTTAGGGAAGGGAGTTGGGTAGGATGGTGCCTGGACAGGGGTGTGGTTTTCTTCCAGTGGGGGAATTAGCTATTTACCTAGGACGATGCCTCAGTGCCTTGGGTGATTGTAGCTCAGCTTCCAGGGTTGCCCCAGACAGTGGCTGCACCGGCTCCATAGCTTCTCCAGTTGGTCTTTCTCCCTGGTCATCTTCACCCTGACCCAGGCACATAGTCCTGCGAATTCCTCACAACCTGAGCCTTTGGAGTCAACGCTTTGACCCAGCTGGTGTGTGCTCAGTAGCATCTCCTGCTCTTCCATTGTAGCACTTCTCATGGGATCCTGTGACTCTGTTTAATGGTGGTCACCAAGACAGCATGGCTGGGAGGCCAGGCTATGTCTCTTGCATCTGGTATGGCCCCCATGCACACAGTAGGTGCCTGGTGAATACTTGTGGAGCAAACAAACGGAGGAAGACACCTGCACACTTTACTCCTCCGGTTCACCTTTTTCTTTCTTTTTTCCTGTTATATTGATGTCTTTGTGCTCTGTTTTCCTTTCCTGACTGCATTGTAGGTTTTTTTTCTGGGCTGGGAGTTCTATTCCATCTTTAAAGTGATCATCCAGGCCTCTGACTCCATTCTCTCTGTTTATTTTTCAAATGCAATTGCTGGGGCGTTCTCAGTTCCCCTCCTTTCCTGTTGTGGCAGATGCACTTCATGCGCAGAAGTACAAACGCCTGGCGGACCGATCCCAGCGGATGAGAGCTGCATCTGGCGAGAACCCTTCTTCCTCCTCATTTCTCTTCCTCAGTGTTTGGCGGTTCACTCCCCAAATGGTCACAATGGTCAGAGCTGGGCCAGTCTGAAGCCAGGAGCCAGGAGCCTCCCCTGGGTCTCCCACATGGGTGTAGGGGATTTAAGGACCCAGGCCATCCTCCACTGCCTTCCCAGGCCACAGCAGAGAGCTGGATTGGAAGCGGAGCAGCCAGGACTCGAACTGGTGTCTACATGGGATGCCAGCACCGCAGACCGGGGTCCAAACCTGCTGCACCACAGTGCCAGCCCCAAGAACTCTTCTCTTAAAAAAAAAAAAAATTATTTAATTTATGTGAAAGGCAGTGTGACAGAGAGAGAGAGAGTCTTCCATCTGCAAGTTCACTCACCAAATAACCACATAACCATGTAACCACAAGACAGGGCTGGGCCAGGCTGAAGCCAGGATCTTTGAACTCCATATGGGTCCCCTTCATGGGTGGCAGGGATCTAAATACTTGGGCCATCTTCCACTGCTTTCCCAAGCACATTAGCAGGGAACTGGATTGGAAGCAGAGCAGCTGGGACTTGAACCCATTTTATGATATGGGATGCTGGTGTTGTAGGCAGTGGCTTAGCTCACTGTGGTACAATGCCAACCCCCAACATAAGAACTTGAGGTGCATTATAAAAAAATTTTAATTTATTTATTTGAGAGGCAGAGAAAGAGATAGAAAGAGAGAGAGAGAACCAGAGAGAGAAAGAGAGAGAGAGAGAGAGCGAACGACTATCACTAGTTTCCAAATGCCTACAATGGCTGGGGCTGGGTGGGGCTGGGTTGTGCTGAAGATGGGAATTTGTTAACTCAATCTGGGTCTCCCACATGGTTGCAAGGAACCCAAGTACTTAGGCCATTATCTCCTGGATCTGCCTTAGTAGGAAGCTGGAGTCGGAATTTGGAGTTGCAAGCAGGAAATGACCCCTGGTACTCTGATATGGGACACAGGAGTCTTAACTGCCTGGCTAAACCCCTGTCCCTGTTGAGGTACATTGTTACCTTTTGAACCTGAGGGGAAGATTTGAACTTGTCTGATTTTCTGGAGTTTAGGAAACTAGCCTAAAGTTACATCACAGAACCGCAGCCAGGTGTCTGCTGAGCACCCTCACAGCAAAACCGCATTTCTTTCTGAGACTGTTTGGAATATTAGACTTGGGCAGGGACCCTGCTTATCTTAGTTAACGTTCTGTCCTCAGGCTCTGGGTATGTTTGGTGTTCAGTAAATGTTTGTTGACTGTGATGCATTAATGAATGAATGAGTGGGCAAGTTAATCTGTGTGGCTGAAACAACTCTAGTCCTAACCATGTGATAGAATCATGCTAACCTTTGGGGGAAAACACTTTTCAGTCGCTTATTGTATTAAGTCTAGAAAACACAGGAAACCAAGAAAAAATAAATCTCTTCATTCAGAGGTCACAGATGCTCACCATTTTGACTCCTACAGATTCTCAGTGCTGGTTCCTGCCTTAGCCTCATCTCTGCCCTTTTTCCTAAATTCACTGTTGAATGTACTGCACGTACATGCCCATCACATGGATGGAATATTTCTGTTATTAAACTTTTATTTTATCTTTTCTGTCTCATTTCAAGTTAAATGACAAACTGAACCACAGAGAGCGTGAGGCAGCATCCACTGGTTTGCTCCCCAAACACCTACCCCAGCCGGGGCTGGGCCAGGTCAGGGCCAGGACACAGGAGCTCCATGCAGTTCTCCCACATGGGTGGCAGGAACCCAAGTACCTGAGCCATCGCCTGGTTCTCCCAGAGTGCGTTAGCAGGAGGCTGCATTGGAAATGGAGGTGGGACTCAATACTAGGCCCTCTGATGTGGGATGCTGGCTCCCCAAGTGGCTCTTCCCCCACTTACCACAGTGCCTGCTCCTGCATGAGTACAAGGCAGCATTTTCAGCTATGGAGTCCACTCAAAATATTTCTCTGACTATGTGTCAATTATAAATGCTTCATGATTGCATTGTTTAAGGATCACAGTTCACTTTTAGATTTCTTACATGTTTACATGTCACTCACTAAACTGCTTTTGTCATTGGGGTAACAAATAATTCTAGTCTGACCAAATCATGTTGTCTTTGGAGTAGGAAGAAAGTGTTAATTTCTCAATGTGACAAGAGCCTCATGAGTTGAGAACCACAAAGGACAGTGAGATTTTTCACTTATTTCAAAATTCTAGGCCAGTACAAATGGTTCAGTTCTAGTAATTTTATTCTTTTTTTAAATGAGCCCACAGATTAAAAAATTACATTTATTTATTTTTTTCACTTTGTTTGAAAGGGAGAGAGAGAGAGTTGAGAGAGAAAAAGATAAGATCTTCCATCTGTTGGTTCACACTTCAAATGGCTGCAACAGCCAGGGCTGGGCCAGGCCAAAACCAGAAGTCAGGAATTCTATCCAAGTCTCCCACATGGGTGGCCAGGATTCAAGTA
Source organism: Oryctolagus cuniculus (assembly GCF_964237555.1). Lineage (NCBI taxonomy): Eukaryota > Metazoa > Chordata > Mammalia > Lagomorpha > Leporidae > Oryctolagus > Oryctolagus cuniculus. The sequence continues at coordinate 100,103,076 of NC_091435.1, read as the reverse complement.
CTTGAGCCATCACCTGCTGCCTCCAGAGTGTACATTAGCAAGGAACTGGATCAGAAGGGAAGGAGTCAGGACTTGAACCAGGTGTTCTGATATGGGATATGATTGTCTCAAGCAGAGTCCTTCACTATACACCAAACACTTGTCCCAGTTTGGTTATTTTACAATAGAGCCCTGATAATTAGAGACTTAAATTCTTTTTTTTTTTTTTTTAATATTTTTCATTTAAAGGCAGAAATTGAGAGAGTGACAGAGAGAAAGAGGGGAGGGGGGAGAGAGAGAGAGAGAAGAGAGAGAGAGAGATCTTCCATCTGCTGGGTTACTCCCCAAATAGCTGCAGTAACCAGGGCTGGGCCAAACTGAAGCCAGGAGCCAGGGGCTTCATTCAGGTTTCCCATGTACGTGCAGGGTCCCAAGGACTTGGACCATGTTGCACTGCTTTCCCAGATGCATTACCAGGGAGCTGGATCAGAAGTGGAGCAGCCAGGACTTGAACTGGTGCCCATATGGGATGCTGGCACTGCAGGCAGAGGCTTAACCTTCTGTACCACAGTGCCGACCTCATGCTTAAAGTCTTGAGTTTTCAAGACTGTGTCCCTAGTTAATAGTAATCAAAATTAAAGTGCCTGGACAATGCTATTTTCACTTCCTGCCAAGAATATTGACAATGCATTTGTTTCAAGTTATTAGTTTACATGCCTTTTTTTAAAAAGCCTTTTTAGTATTTAAACTTTTTGGAAACGTTTCTTATTTGGATTGGAATTTGTCTATTTTGTTTTTTTTTTTAACTTTTATTTAATGAATATAAATTTCCAAAGTACAAAATATGGATTACAATGGCTCCCCCCCATAACGTCCCTCCCACCCGCAACCCTCCCCTTATCCACTCCCTCTCCCCTTCCATTCACATCAAGATTCATTTTCTATTCTCTTTATATACAGAAGATCAGTTTAGCATACATTAAGTAAAGATTTCAACAGTTTGCTCCCACACAGAAACACAAAGTGTAAAATACTGTTTGAGTACTAGTTATAGCATTAAATCTCAATGTACAGCACACTAAGGACAAAGATCCTACATGAGGAGTAAGTGCACAGTGACTCCTGTTGTTGACTTAACAAACTGACACTCTTGTTTATGGCATCAGTAATCACCCTAGGCTCTTGTCATGAGCTGCCAAGGCTATGGAAGCCCCCTGAGTTCACTGACTCTGATCATATTTAGACAAGGCCATGATCAAAGTGGAAGTTCTCTCCTTCCTTCAAAGAAAGGTACCTCCTCCTTTGATGACCCGTTCTTTCCACTAGGATCTCACCCGTGGAGATCTTTCATTTAGGTTTTTTTTTTTTCCCCCAGAGTGTCTTGGCTTTCCATGCCTGAAATACTCTCATGGGCATTTCAGCCGGATCTGCATGCCTTAAGGGCTGATTATGAGGCCAGAGTGCTGTTAGGACATTTGCCGTTCTATGGGTCTGCTGTGTATCTCACTTCTCATGTTGGACCATTCTCTCCCTTTTTGATTCTATCAGCTAGTATTTGCAGACACTATTCTTATTTATGTGATCCCTTTGGTTCTTAGTCCTATCATTACGATCAATTGTGAACAGAAATTGATCACTGGGACTAGTGAGATGGCATTGGTACATGCCACCTCGATGGGATTGAATTCAAATCCCCTGGTATGTTTCTAACTCCACCGTTTGAGGTAAGTCAGCTTGAGCATGTCCCGAATTGCACATCTCTTCCCTCTCTTATTCCCACTCTTATATTTAACAGCGATCACTTTTCAGTTAAGTTTCAGCACTTAAGAAGAATTGTGTATTGATTACAGTATTCAACCAAAAGTATTAAGTAGAACAAACGAAAAAATACTAAGAGGGATAACATATTAAGCTGCTCATCAACAGTCAGGGTGAGGGCTGATCAAGTCACTGTTTCTCATAGTGTTCATTTCACTTTAACAGGTTTCCTTTTTGGTGCTCAGTTAGTTGTCACCTATCAAGGAGAACAAGTGGTATTTGTCCCTTTGGGATTGGCTTATTTCACTCAACATGATGTTTTCCAAATTCCTAACAGGGATCACTTTTCAGTTAAAATTTAAACACCTAAGAACAATTGTGTGTTAATTACAGAGCTCAACCAATGGTACTAGAACACTGAATTGTATTAAAAAACATAACTGATTGCTGCTATCCCAGTTAAAATGGGCCTTGTTGGAAGAGGAGTAGAAAAGAACACTGGGCAGTGTTTAACCTACAAATAATAGGAAGACAATTTCCTTTGGAGGGCACTACATCTCCACATATGTGGGTATGGTTAGTAGGTACCCATGCACCTGTGTAAAGCTGACTGGCCCCAATAGTGTCTGAACATTACTTGTTCTTTTAGTAATGTTTTCAGGAGGAGGGACCTCATTGGACAGGGTTTCATTTATTGTCTTGGGGGTATCTTTATCTATTTTCCTTGGAATAGATTTTGTTTTTCAAATCTAGGATTGAAGAAATTTCGATTCTTGAGTCTGTCTTCTACAAATGGTTCTTCACCAAGGCTACTGGTATCCTGAGATACCTAAAGGAATATTCTCATATAGAGTGAAGGGGACTGTGCAGGAGTCAGATACCTGGGGTTTGGGACCACCTGCAGGATATGAGGCCAAGATAATTTAGCATTTATAAGCCTCTTTTCCTCACCTGTGAGATGGGCTTGAGAATGTTCTCTGCTCTCCCTCATTGTATTGCTTTAGAGGACAGAGAAGGCAGGGGTGGGATAGCTTTGAAAACTCTGAGCTGCTTCGAGGTTGCTGTGCACCTGAGGATCTTGTTAAAATGAAGATTCTCATTCAGAGATTGGGATGGGGCCCTGGATCCTGGATTCCTAACGAGCTCCCAGGTGATCCTGCAGCTTCAGGGCCATGCTCCCCCATATGAAAAGCCAGGTTCAGTTGAAAGCAGTGTGCTGAAAGGTGGAATACTGTTAACCCAAGGAGAGGAACTGCCCCCCTCAGCACAGAGCTTCCTGACACAAATGGGTTTCCGGTCTGGCCAAGGCACAGATCCCTCAGGCTCTGGGACTGTCAGACAGGGTCTGGGGTGTCTGGAGCCCCCTAGGTCCCCTGGAACACAGACACATACTCATTTTGTGTGAGCCATGGGGTGAACATGTTTGAGAAGCCCCACACATTCTGCAGAGTTCTCTGAGGCATGGACACTGAAGTTGGAAGGAAGGGGTGAAGTTGTGGTGGGGGTGGCAGCTGGGGAGGTGGAAGGTCTAAGAATACAAAGGGTTTCACCGGCAGAGTTTGGTTTTGTCCTGGATCCAGCACCCCCATCCAGCCATTCACCTGCATGGTAAGGGACCGCGTGTCCACCCTGTCCCCTCATGGGCTCTCCCTGCTACGGCCACCACCCTCCTCCTTCACCTGCCTCTTCCTAAACTTAAGAGCTATGCCACTGTGCTCCTGGTTAGAAAAAAAAAATCAAGTGTTAGGGACTTACATTTATCAATTTTAAATTATTTTAACTTCAGATAGCCTTTATTTTCTTGATTGAGATGTTTCATTTCCTGAAAGTGTTTCATTTCCTGATATGTGTGTATTTTTATACAGTACACCCGTTTGTTATGTTTCTTGTTTATCATCTATCTTTCTCCCAGTTGAACATCACAAGGTTTTTGTTCATTTGCCCATTGATATATCTCAAGCCTGGTGCATAGTAGCTCAGTCAATATATGTTGGATATTAAATGACTTGCTTGCATTTCTCAGTGCCTGTTTTCTGTTCACCCTCCAGATGTTTATTCCTTTCAAGAAGAGGAACCTGTTTTGGATCCTCATTTGGCCAAGCACTTAGCGCATTTTGGAATCGATATGCTCCACATGCATGGGGTGAGAAGGTCTACTTTTGTCTCTAATCCCATTTTGTGGGGTGAGTGGGAGAGGCAGCTGTTTGGTTTATTTAATGTACAGTTCCAGTAACACAGATCTTTATTTTATAGATTTTATGTTTTAATGGTTGCATTCACTTCTTGAATTTAATTCATTAGCATTTGTTTCGGTTAACAGCCTAGAATTTTTTTGTGTGTTGTAAGCAAAAGGCCAACTGGTCCAGTACCATTTTGTTTAGTTGGAGTGTAGTTGCAGGATTTCTGTCCCCTGTGATAGACAATTGCATGAATCACTTTGTTCACCACAGGGAGAAGTTATGGGGAGATGACCTTTAAAATGATCCGTGACCAGCACCACTTTAATTAGCTGCAGGAAGGGAAGCCGAGTTCCTAGGCGTGGAAAGAATAAGCCAGCACCATATTGTTGATGGAAAAGCTTTGCTTCTTTTAATACCATGGTTTCCAGGGGAGACTGTGACTGTGGAATAGTTTTCCCTCTGAGGCACCATTTAAATATGCATTTTGTGGTGTTGGTCCTTTCCTTCCGGCTGTCTCTGTCTCCTCATGTTTTTATTTTCTCTCTCTCCTCTTTTTCTCTCAGACCCACCTTTGCTTTTTTTTTTTTTTTTTCTTTTCCCTTCTATGGATGTCCTTCCTTTTTCAAGGCACTCCCAAGTCACGTAGCTTTAGCCCACATTCCTGTCCAAATGCCCTGCCTTTTTGTTTGCTGTGTTGGGTCTTTATTTGATAATGGTCTACTTGCTTCTTTTTGCCAATCCTCTTCATGTTTCATTCTCCTTCCATCTCTTTCTCCCTTTTATAGCCATCCTTTTCATGTGCTTGCTTTTTTATTGTAGTAGAATATACACAGCACGAAATCTACCATTTTAGCCATTTTTAAAAAAAGATTGATTTAGGCTGGCGCCACGGCTCACTAGGCTAATCCTCCACCTTGCGCCGCCGGCACACCGGGTTCTAGTCCCGGTCGGGGCGCCCGATTCTGTCCCGGTTGCCCCTCTTCCAGGCCAGCTCTCTGCGGTGGCCAGGGATTGCAGTGGAGGATGGCCGAAGTGCTTGGGCCCTGCACCCCATGGGAGACCAGGAGAAGCACCTGGCTCCTGCCATCGGATCAGCGCGGTGCGCCAGCTGCTGCGCGCCAGCCGCAGCGGCCATTGGAGGGTGAACCAACAGCAAAAGGAAGACCTTTCTCTCTCTCTCACTGTCCACTCTGCCTGTCAAAAAAAAAAAAAAAAAAAAAAAGATTGATTTATTTGGAAGAGTTACAGAGAGAGAGAGAGAGAGGAGAGAGAGATCTTTGATCTGCTGGTTCACTCCCCAAATGGCTGCAGTGCCCAGGCCTGAAGCTGGCTGAAGCCAGGAGCCAGAAGCTTCATGCAGGTCTCCCACTTGGATGGCAGGGGCCCAAGAATTATCTTCTGCTGCTTTCCAAAGTGCATTAGCATGGAACTGGATAGGAAGTGGAGCAGCCAGGACTTGAACCAGTGCCCATACGGGATGCTGGTGTCCCAAGCATCTACTTAACCCACTGTGCCACAATGCCAGCCCCGTATTTCAGCCATTTTTAAGGGTATGAATCACAGTTTAAAGTATATTCACATTTTTGTGCAACCATCACCATTTCTCAGTTTCTTTTAATTAGATTGCTTATTTCTTTACTTGATTGGGGGAAAATGGCAGAAAGAGCTGTTGCTATCAGAAGTAGCTCATGGGATCTTTGTTGGGAGCACTTTTAAAATGGTTTTTCTGCCATGACTTTGCCCCAGACAGAGAATGGGCTCCGGGACAATGACATCAAGCCGCGGGTCAGTGAGTGGGAAGTGATCCAGGAGTCGGGAACGAAGCTGAAGCCCATGTACGGCCCCGGGTACACGGGTCTGAAGAACCTGGGCAACAGCTGCTATCTCAGCTCTGTCATGCAGGCCATCTTCAGCATCCCGGAGTTCCAGAGAGCGTAAGTCCCCCCACCCCCACAGACAGGGCACCCAGGACCACCCTCCGTCCCTCGTTGGGAAGCCCGTCTCCATCACCCACCACATCCTGGGTGCCCTCTCTTCCTTATGGTATCAGGGAGATAAGCAGAGTTTTGTAAACGAAAAAAACCCTAGGGGTTTGTTATATTCATAACGGCTCTGCTTTTAGCACATCACCCGATGTACCAAGAATATATTAATTGTGAATCTTGACAGCCAAACCGCCAAACAATCCTTTAGATGCACCAGGAGGGACCCAAGGACATGTCTGGCTAGAGTCTGCGTTCAGGAGGAGGAGTTTCCTAGGGCATTTAGGATTTTCTTTTCTGTTACTCAGAGAGTGTTCACAGACTGGACTAGTGGGTATGGGTCTGCAACGAGATAGGTAGTGAAACTGGGAGTGAGCATGTAGAAATTTTTTGTTGAGTTTGACATTGCTTTGTCTTCCAAGTGGCATTTCCTTTTTCTAATAATTTCCTTTTATTGCATTTTTTTAAAAGGTCTCATCTGTTTGAGTTGAACTAAATGAACAAGCTGGCCTTTCCCTCTAGATACAACAGAAGGCACTGATGTAGGGCACTTTCCAAACTGCCTTCCCTGTTCCATGCCCAGTGCCACAGTCGCTTTGTCTGTGGCCGTTTGTTTCCTTAGGTTGTACTTGAGACAGGGAGCCCAAGTTCAGTGGCTGCGGCTGGTGTTTAGCTGCTGAGTTTAGAAAATAATCTCTAGTGTGTCTGGAGTGAGCAGGTTTCTTTCACTTTGTTTGAGTATGGAGGAGCACAGATGTGCACCAGGACAGATTAGGAACAGCATAGGCCAACATTTTACCCACATGCAGTTCAAATCCTCATGGCTTTGATAGTGGCTATTCAAAAGGATGTCAGATAACCTTTTCTTTCCTGTCTCGGTATTTGAAGAATTCCCTCTTCTTGCTGTTTTCTGGCTTTGAAAATGGTTGGTTAATTTTCCATGTATGATTTTATTTTTTCATGCAGCCAATAAAGAGTGAATTCTGCTCTGCTCTTGAGAGTGCAGGGTGTATCTGTGGGTCAGTGGGTCAAAAAACATGAGCTACACCCCCCACCCTGGGACATACAATTATTTGGAAAAACAGACATTGAGTAAAAACTGTGTTGTCACAAACATGGTACGTTCTGTGAAGGAAAAGGGAAAGAGGTGGTCAGAGAGGACCCCATGAAGAGGGGAGGACATGCACCTGATGGGCGGGCGGGAGGACTGGGGAGAGGCCTTGGAAAGGAGGAAGAGCAAGTGTGTCTCCTTTGCAAAGGTTTGTGTGCCGCATTGTAGTATTTTTTTTATTTTAAGATTTATGTATTTATTTGAGAGGTGTAGTTATAGAAATAGAGAGAGAGACAGTGAGAGGCCTTGCATCCTATGTTCCACTTCCCAAATGGCCACAACAGCTGGAACTGGGCTGATCTGAAGCCAGGAGCCAGGAGTTTCTTCCAGGTCTCCCATGTGGGTGCAATGGCCCAAGCACTTGGGCCATCTTCCACTGCTTTCCCTGGGCCATAAGCAGAGAGCTGGATTGGAAGAGGAGCAACCGGGACTAGAACTGTTGCCCATATGGGATGCCAGCTCTGCAGGCAGAGACTTAGCCTACTATACCACAGTGCTGGCCCTGCATGGTAGTGTTTTTATACTCATGTTATCACCATTTGATTGGGGAACAATGAGGCTTCATATAATATGACTCATGATCTAAGATCTTTGTTGAAAATGTTGAAGGAATATCCTTCCAGTAGGTGTTGTATAATTATTATTTCCTTTGATCTACAGCAGAATATGTTCTTTTTTTAATAGAGCACTTTTATTTAATAAATATAAATTTCAAAAGTACAACTTTTGGATGATAGCGGTTTTTCAGAATATGTTCTTGTCTTAACAAAGTCCAATAATGTGTTCATTGCTTTATAATCTACAATTTAAAAAGTCCTTCCTAGGCTCCAAAGTTTGGCGAATCTTTTCTTTAATGAAAAATGTGTCTCACATCTGTGGTTTGAATTTGAGATTTGAAGCTCTCCTTAGGCTTGCTTCAACAGTCTTAGAAATTTATGTGATATTATTGAATATATTGTATTTTCTAAACATTTGTTGTACATATTAGAACGTGAGCAGCTTACTATTGATGCTCATTCTTATTCTTATCCTAATCATGCTTTGACCAAATATCACTAGATTAAAATACAAAGATATTTTTAAAAAGTTTGTGGGGAAAATGGAATTAAGTATACTTTGTTGAAAATTTTTTGAAACATATGCATAGTTTTTTCAGAATACATTTTCATGAACTTTTTAAATAAAGACTCCCCTTATGCATGGTTTTCAAAAATTTTTTTTTGTGGCAAAATAGACATCTTTTCATTCTATTTGTGATGAAGTTTTGAAGACTTGCACTCACTTTTCCAACTGCTGTTTCTCCAGCAAGCCTTACTCAGAGGGCTAGGTTCAGGAGCAGGGTCTCTGTTTTGGAAGTAGAAATAACGACTCACAGAAAGATTAAATGACTTACAGACAGCCTTGGTGTGAGTTGGGAAAGATAGAATGGTATAAGTTGGGAAAGATAGTTCCTTGCATGCCAATTGAACCTAGTTTACATTGAAAATTTTTAAAATTTATTTGAGAGGCAGACATACAAACACACATAACAGAAACATGGAGAGAGAGAGAGAGAGAGAGGTAGAGGGGAACTCCCATCTGCTGATTCACTCTCCATGTGCCCAAAATGGCTTGGGCTGGGCTGTGTGGAAGCTGAGAACAAAATCCAAGTCTCCCATGTGGGTGGCATTACTTGACTTTTCACTGAAGCCTCCCAGGGTCTGCATTGCCAGGAAGCTGGAATCAGGAACGGGCACTGGGAAACAAACCCAGGTACTGTGATATGGGTTTCAGGCATCTTAACCAGCTTCGTAACTGCTGGGTTGAATGCCTTGCCCCCCATTTTAAAGTAATTCTTGATGATGATAACATCTAAATATATGGGTATATAAATTGGATAACAACCAGGATGGATTGTCTGCCAAGTTACATCTTTGTCTTTGAAAACCACCAGATTGCAAATGAAGGTATTTGTACTTTAAAAATTGTCTAGTGGGGTCAGAGCTGTGGCGTAGTGGGCACTTTAAGCCTCCACCTACAGGGCAAGCATCCTACATGAGTGCCAGTTCTAGTCCCGGCTGCTCCTCTTTGGATCCAGCTCTCTGCTATGGCCTGGAAAAGCAGTAGGAGATGGCCCAAATGCTTGGACTCCTGCACCTGCATGGGAGACCCAGAGGAAGCTCCTGGCTCCTGACTTCGGATTGGCCCAACTCAGCTGTTGTAGCCATTTGGGGAGTGAACCAGTGGCTGGAAGACTTTCTCTCTGTCTCTCCCTCTCTCTGTCTGTAACTCTACCTCTCAAATAATAAAATAAATTAAAAAATTGTCTAGCAATACTTATGCATTTTCATTTAATTTTGTAATGGAGGCTATTCCTCATTGATGAGAAAAGGAATGAAAATGGCTCTTTTTATGATAGTTTTGCTTTTCTCATCAATTCTTATGTTAATGTGATTTTTAAAAAGATTTATTTATTTATTTGAAAGTCAGAATTACAGAGAGAGAGAAGAAGCAGATTGAGAGAGAGAGAGAGAGAGAGAGAAAGAGAAAAAGAGAGAATGAGAGAGGTCTTCCATTCGATGGTTCACTCCCAAATTTGCTGCAATGGCCGGAGCTGTGCAGCTCCAAAGCCAGGAGTCAGGAGCTCCTTCCAGGTCTCCCACGTGGGTGTAGGGGCTCAAGGACTTGGGCCACTTTCCACTGCTTTCCCAGGCCATAGCAGAGAGCTGGATTAGAAGTGGAGCAGCTGGGTCTCGAACCGGTGCCCATATGACATTATCCCACCGCACCACAGCATTGGCCTCATTGATGTGATATTATTCAATCCCCATAACTCTGCCTTTCTCTACCAATCTTGCCTTAAACCATAAATCTTTTTACTAGTGTTCATCTTTCCTGCAAGACTTTTGTCTTATCAGGTTCCAAGATATGATAAAAACTGGATCATAAGAGAGCCAATGAATACATCACCTTGTATACTGCTAAGAATTCTTCAGTGTGGCCTTACACTAAGTAGTTTGGTTTCATGGTTTGGTTTATCTATTGTTTGGCTCTTGGCATTTGAAATTTCTAGATAAAATTGTTGCCCTAGTGACATATCGAAAAGTCATTTGAATGGGACCAGGCCAGAGAAGTGTACTCTGTTAATTTTGATGTGGGCGGACAATTTGGGATACAAATTCTAAGTTTGTGGACAGCAGGTGTTTCAGAGTTTCTGACAGTAGAGATCCCCTCAGAGGCTGTTGCTCACTGCTGGTGTGTTATAGTTCTCTGTCAGGGTTCCATTGCAATAATTCCTTTTCCATTTGGTTATTGGTGGTCATTCATGGAAATTGGTTATGTGGTTATATGATATGAATATATTCATTCAACAGATATTTACTGAGTGCCTTTTACATGTCAGATGCTGTTCTCGTGCTGGAGATGCAGTTTTTAGATAGAGAAAGTCTCTGCCTTCATGGAGTTTATACCCTAGCATGTAATCTCTAGAGAGGTAGATAATAAACAAGAAAATAGGAAAGTGAAGCCATCCACAGGGAAGGTAGAGGGTGTCCTGGAAGCCACGAGAAGTGGAGAGAGCTCCTGAAGCTTTCAAAGGCCCTGAGAAGTCAGGTCACACAGGCACATCTGGCTCATGGGGTAACTGGGTTGGCCTGAACCACTATGTGAATTCACCTGTGGAAGATGCCATCGTTGGTAGCACGAGCTTTGAAGCAACTATGAGTTCTGTCCTACAGTTTTTAGCCCAAGATGCACAGTACATGGACTGTCTGCAACAAGCCCAACACACAGAGACACATGGAAAAGGCTTCTCAAAAACTCAAGTCCTACCCACCATTCAGATCCTGCCATGCAAAAGCAACCAGCTACATCTTGGGATCAAAATCCAGAGCAATCACATAGGGATCACGGTGAAGACGGAAGGCAGAGAAAGCAGAACAGGAGAGGAGGAGGAGCAGGAAAAGAAGAAGAGAAAGTGGAAAAGGAGCTACAAGGAAGCTGCAAAAAGACGAGAAAGGGGGAAATGAGGCGCTGTGTCCACCGTCAAGATTAGTTAGCAAATCCCTCATGACCAGTGTCTGGGCAAAGTTTAAATTAAACAAGTTCCCCCCAGTACAAGACATTCTGTCCCTGTCATTTCTATTCAGCATGACAGATAAACAGATGATTAAATGGTTTTATGAAAAGAGGAGGAAATACAACAAAGAAACGCGCAAGCAGAAGCCAATCCAACGATGCGAGAAAGACCATCCTGCATTTCAATGGAAATTATTCTGGATTGAATGTATATTCATATTTTAAATGTAAGGACTATGTTCTGAAACATTTTATATGACACCATTCTCGTGTATACGTGGACTTCTGGAAGATAAACGAAAAAATTAACAATTGTTAAAAAAATAAAAAGCAAATCATTGTAATTGCAAATTGTGGTGCACGTTGAGAAGAAATTCAGCCGAAGGCAGGTGGTAGGGAGTTAGGAGTGGTAGTTGTGGCTACTCCTGTTTTGGCCCGGAGTCTGAGAGGTGACTTTTCAGCAGACGTGAGAAGGAGCCACCCAGCAAGGGTCTGTGGAGAGTGTCCCAGGAAACAGGCAGCAGATGGCCTGGCTTGGAAGCAGCGGCAAGCTGGGAGTGCCCGGTGCAGCAGGAGGGGCAGGTGGCGAGACTGGTGGCAGATGAGGTCAGAGGAGAGGGCAGAGTAGGGCACATGAAGGGCCAGAGAAAGGGAGCTGCTTCTGGATTCTTCTTCCTAGAGCTTTCAGGCTTAGAGAATCAAAGACTGCAGAGGGAAAGAACAGCACAGGGCAGAGGGTGTAAAATGGGAAACGAACTGAAGAAGAAAAAAGAATGATTGTGCTAACATTTGAGACCTGTTAAGGTCAACACTGCTCTATCAGGGCTACTAGTCAGAAGGGAGTACTTGGGACCACTCAGGGGACAGGGAATAGGCAGGTGCAGCCGGCAGAGTGGTTCAGAGCCTGGCTCTGAAGCCAGGTCACTCCAGCCTACTCTAGGCTTCATCACTCACTCTCTGGGCTTGGGAAGCTGCCTAATAATTCGTGTCTCAATTTCTCATCCCTCAAATGGAGAAAATAATAAAAACAGTCCCTTCTTTGCATGGTGGTAAATGAAGACTCAGCTAGATAACGTAGGAGACTCTCAAGAAGCGGTGGTTGTTTTTGTCAGTATGATTCACTTTGAAATTATTGGAACAATTCCTAATGTTACAGAGAAAAATGACTCGAACACTTGTTAAGATGGTGAGGCAGACGTTATTCAAGGGAGACCAAGTGGGTAGGCATGGGGATCATTACAGCGGGTCTTACAGTGGATGACACACGGGGCTCGGCTCTGATTCCAACAAGGATGAGCAGGGATTCGTGACCAACGAGCAGGTTGGGCTCAGAGAATGGAAAATTACAAACAGGAGACCTCATGGATAAGGGGTTTCTGGCTAAACTGACTTGGTAGAATTACTGCTGAAGGCAGGCTGGGCTGGTCAGAGACCAAGAATGAAGGGTTTTCATTAAACTGACCTAGCAAGATCCTTGCCCTGACTGGATTACAAGGGCAAACATGGTAGCCCAAAGTTGGGCCTAGACAAACATAGGACTTAGAGGAGCCTAACCAGAGCTTTGGTTAAATGAAATTTTTTTTTAATATTTATTTTATTTTTTTAGAAAGGCAGAGGGGGCCAGCGCCGTGGCTCACTAGACTAATCCTCCACCTGCGGTGCAGGCACCCCGGGTTCTAGTCCTGGTTGGGGTGCCGGATTCTGTCCTGGTTGCTCCTCTTCCAGTCCAGCTCTCTGCTGTAGCCCGGGCAGTGGAAGATGGCCCAAGTGCTTGGGCCCTGCACTCGCATGGGAAACCAGGAGGAAGCACCTGGCTCCTGGCTTCGGATTGGCGCAGCGTGCTGGCCGTAGCGGCCATTTGGAGGGTGAACCAATGGAGGGAAGACCTTTCTCTCTGTCTCTCTTTCCGGAAGGAAGATCTTTCTCTCTGTCTCTCTCTCTTCACTGTCTAACTCTGCCTGTCAAAAAAAAAAAAAAAAAAAGGCAGAGGGACAGAGAGGGAGAGATCTGGTTCACTCCCCAAATGGCCTCATTGGCCAGAGCTGGGCCAATCTGAAGCCAGGAGCCTTGAACTTCATATAGGTCTCAGATGTGGGTGCAGGGGCCCAAGGACTTGGGCCACCTTCTACTGTTTTCCCAGGAGTTCTAGCAGGGAGCTGGGCTGGAAGTGGAGCTGTGAAACCTGTGCTGATAAGCGTGGCTGGCATTGCAGTTGGTGGCTTATCTTGCTGTGCCACATCAGCCCCAAGAAGGGTCTTAGAGTGACCTTCATTTGTTTTTGAGGTGGTGTCATGTTGGTGTGTTAGGACCACGTGAGGAATTTGTGAAAGGATACCAAATTCCAGGCCTCAAATCAGAACATCTCAGGTTGCTCTGGTGGGGACCTTGCTACCTGGGCTTGCACCCACTGATGGAAGCATGATCCCTTCCAGCAGGGTCGTGAGCATGGCTGTAGAGGAAGTATGTTTCTTTGGGTGGGGGGTTTAATTTCTACAGAAAGGCTGGATGGACTTGGTGAGTGAGAATGGTGGCTTGTTTGGGTTGTGTTCTTGTCTCAGGTGCTGTGTTTTGACTGTTCCTTCTTGTTTTCTAGGTATGTAGGAAACCTTCCCAGAATATTCGACTACTCTCCTTTAGACCCAACACAAGATTTCAATACACAGATGTAAGTGCCAGGCAGCAGTTTCTAAGTAAAAGTACCCAATAAAGATCACAGTGGTTATCTCTGGGTTGCAAAATGAAAGAAAAGTTATTTTTTTCTCCTTCATTTTTTGTATTTTTTTAAAAAAATGCTCTAAGGGGAGCCTGTGTTACTTTTATAAGAAAGAAATTAATACAGTTATACTGAGGAAAATTTGAAAATGGAATCTTCATCAAACAGAATCAAATCATTGTGTTTGTGAGTAATCAAGATAAAATAGTTCACCTAAAAGCCCATACGTTTACTGAAATTCACAGGTAATTTTAACGTCTCTGTGGAAAACAACAATGACCTTTTGCTTTTGTTTCTCCCTCTGGCCAGGACTAAGTTAGGACACGGCCTTCTTTCAGGCCAGTATTCAAAGCCTCCCATGAAATCCGAGCTCATTGAACAGGTGATGAAGGAGGAACAGAAGGTATGTGCCCTGGTTGGGCGGGGCGGGCGTTCACGAGGAGGGCGTTTCCCAGCCAGAGTGCGGGTTTCCTGTGATTTGGCACAGGGTGGCTGCACGTTGAGGCAGCCTCATTTCAGAGTGGCAGGGGCCTGTCTGCATGCTCTTAAAAATCGCTGTAAGAATTTTCCAGGTTGGGGTTTGCAGTGGCAGTGGCTTCATAGTTTATATATGTGCCATCATGATCAGTCTTTCGCAACACCCTTCTTCACAAAGTAGAGCTGAGCTAGAAGGATAAGCCTCAGGAAAGTGTAAACGTGTTCCCCTCGGTGACCTCATATTGCCCTCACAATATGTTTCTTGGAGGCTGGGATTTCTCAAGAGGCTGCTTGTTAAGAAACAGCCCTGGCCGGTGCCGCGGCTCACTAGGCTAATCCTCTGCCTGCGGCGATGGCACACCGGGTTCTAGTCCCGGCTGGGGACGCCGGTTCTGTCCTGGTTGCTCCTCTTCCAGGCCAGCTCTCTGCTGTGGTCTGGGAAGGCAGTGGCTAGTCACTGTTAATTGTTAGAATGATGGCAGCCTGCTTGATCTCCTGACCTGCATTTCCCTGTGCCTGCCCCAAGGGCTGCTGGATCCTCCCTACTGGTTGCGTAATTCTGGAGGACACGACTTGTAATCTGCTGCGCCCTTGGAATTCTGCAGTGCCCAGCCTCTGCAGCTGTGTCGGGCAGCCCCAGCTCCTTTTTCTGGCTTTGTCCTGAAGGATATTTGTACTTCACTGTCCCCTGCTCTCCCTTTGGAATATCCTGTCTTGACTTAGTGGGCAAGCTCGTTCAATGTGTTTGACTCCTGTGGTTGCCTTGTAGTCATTTATCCTTTACTCATACCTGTTCACAGAGTGCGAATGGGAAGTCAGTGAAGGCAGCTAGTTGTGGAACTGGAGCAAGCAGAAGAAGGAAACCCATAAGGGGAGCATACAGGGGCGGTGTCAGTGAGTGGGGAGAAGCAAGAGAGTGATGAAGAGGGCCCAGAGGGAACAGAGCATCTGAATGTCCAGCGTGGTGGAGCAGAGCGGGAGAGGGAGGACGTAGGTCCTCAAGGTGCGTTGGTACCCTGCACCATAAGGTGAGAGGTGCCTATCCACCTCCACCAGTGACAGAAGAACCTTGTCTGGGAGGTGGCGGGGGACATGCTGGCTTCAGAGCTGTAGGAAGGGCCTGTCCAGCTTTCTTTTACCTCTGAGATGTTCAAATGGCAGAATTGGCCTTGGTGGTGACTGGGACTGTTTTATTTCAGCCTCTCTGTAATGGTAATAACATCTGTGTATGTTCCATGATTGTTCTTGTGCTTTTGGAATCTCCTCATTGGAGAAAATGTGAAATCAGAAATTGTCAAGTTAGTGATGTTCGGAAGTTACATTTGGTTTTGTTGCTATGACAAGGTTCTTTTATGGTAGGAAAGAAAGAGTTTTTTTTGTTGTTGTTGTTTACAAAAAACATGTTACATGTTCAGTCTTCGAATCTTGACTGCCTGGGGCTTTGTCCCTCTTTCCCCATGGATGCAGTGGCCTTTGTGTGACAGATCTGAAGACCTCCAGGGTCCAAGGCTAGCAGGGGGAACCAATGCTCTATTTCCAGCTGTGTAAGCTATGTAACTTATGCCACATCTGGCGTATAAGCCGTGCTTTGGCGGGCCCCCACATAGTATCTGAATTTCCAGCTTCTCTCTCTCTCTTTTTTTTTTTTTTAAAAAGATTTATTTATTTCACTTTGAAGTCGGAGTTAGAGAGAGAGAGAGAGGGGGGTCTTCCATTCGATGCTTCACTCCCCAGTTGGCCGCAATGGCTGGAGCTGTGCCAATCCGAAGCCAGGAGCTAGGAGCTTCCTCCGAGTCTCCCGTGCGGGTGCAGGGGCCCAAGGACTTGGGCCATCTTCTACTGCTTTCCCAGGCCACAGCAGAGAGCTGGATTGGAAGTGTAGCAGCCGGGTCTCGAATCAGCGCCCATATGGGATGCTGGCGCTTCATGCCAGGGTGTTAACCTGCTGTGCCACAGCACCGGCCCTTCCAGCTTCTCTTTAACAGTCAGAAGCCCTGGTGGTCCCGGGCCCACGATGGCAGATGGAGCTGAGCAGCAGCCCTTCCTTTACATGGGACATGCATGTGACTTGTGACCGCCCAGTACTCTACTTGGGTTTGTGACCCTAGATCTGGATCATTGTAAAATTCTTTCTGGCTCTGGGGTAGCGTGGTCTAGTTCCACAGAGGGAGAACCCTGACTGTCATCCATGCACGTCTTGGTATGGGTGGGGAGGGCTTATTCTGCCGGGTGGGAAATGTGCAGATCTCTGATCCAATCCTTACTGAAGGTTCTCTAAAATTCAAAATCGGGCTCAAGTTGGCCATCTGATTTTCCTTGTGGTCATGGGGCTATCCATTGCAAGCCACCACTTGAGCAAACAACTCATAGCAAAAGTCTCTGCTCCCCTGGGTGGCACAGGAGCCACTTCTGGAAGCACTGGCTGGGATTTTCACCTACAGTTGGTGTAAAGGAACCCGTGCGTGGGACTTCTCTCAGGTATCAGGTGGCCCCGTCCCAGACTGCTGGTGTGTGACTCACAGATGAAGCGGAAATGCCCCAAGAGAGGAGAGTGGGGGTACTGAAGCAGATGGGGCTAGATTATGAGAAGAGCGTGTGACGGAGGGGAGTATGAAGGATGAGTTGGCATCAGGTGACAGAAATGCGTCTTTGCAGGCCCGCCTTCACAAATGATCGCATCACAGCATCACATAAGGCCTGCAAAGGGCCAGTCTCTGCCTGTGTAACCACTTGGGCAGAGGAGTCTAGCGTCACGAGCCAGAGCCCAGCGGTGCAGATCTGGGAGTGGCACAGGCAGTGTGCCCTCGTAGCTGTGCTTTGAGCCACCAGCCTATCCTGCTGCCCTAAACAGTTGTTACAGGACTTGTTTCAGGTTCCCAGTGCCTCTGCGTGGATGTTGATGGGTGGGTGACAAAACGGAGCAGTTAAAGTTTGAATAATTACTAGATGACATGGATTTCTCACCAGTGTCTCATATCTTGGGTCATTTAGAGACTATGCTACTACATTGGTTTGCCACAGAACAAGGTGAAATTTGTTTTTTAATATATGCATGCTTAATTTTTTCATCTGTAAAAAGTTTTAGGTACTGCCATTTCTACTTGGATTTATTGAATGACTTAATATTAAATTGCATTTGCAGTAGATAAAACATTCTCACTATATAATAGACCTTTTTAAAAAGATTTACTTATTGATTTGAAAGTCAGAATTACATAGAGAGAGGAAAAGACAGAGAGAGACAGAGAGAGACACAGAGAGAGAGAGAGAGAGAGAGAGAGAGAGAGATCTCCCATTTGCTGGCTTACTCCCCAAATGGCCACAATGGCTGAGGCTAGGCCAGGCCAAAGCTAGGAGTCAGGAGCTTTTTCTGAATCTCCCACATGGTTGCAGGGCCATCTTCTAGTGCTCTCCCCAGGCACATTAGCAGGGAGCTGGATGAGAAGTGGAGAAGCTGGGTCTTGAACCGGCACCCATATGGGATGCCGGTGTCACAGACAGTGGCTTTACCTACTATGCCACAGGCCAGCCCCTATATAATAGACCCCTTTTCTCTTTCAAAAAATATATTCCTGTGGCACAATGGGTTAAGCCATTGCCTGTGACATATCCCTTATTTGGGTTCAATTCTTTGCTATATGACTTCTGAGCCAGCTCCCTGCTAATGTACCTAGGAAAGCAGTGGAAGATGGCCCAAGTACTTGGACTCCTGGCACCCACAAGGGAAGCCTGGATGGAATTCCAGGCTTCCAGTTGCATCCTGGCCCAGCCCTGGTCATTGTGGCCATTTAGGGAGTGAAGCAGCAGTCGAAGCATGCTCTTTCTCTCCCTCTCCCTCTCCCTCTCTCTCTTCCTTTCTTTCTCATTCTGCTTTTCAAATAAATAAATAAATAAGTAAATCTTTAGAAAAAAGATTACTGATCATTATGCATTCTAAGACAGTGCTTTCAAACATTTTAAAGGTGAATACTAAATACTATTATTTATAATCAATAAAATAATTGTTTTCCAAAGAGTAGTTCTTTTTTTAAAAAAATTCTATTTATTTTATTTTATTTTATTATTGAAAGGAAGAGATTGAGAGAGAAGTGTCCTCCATCTGCTGTTTCACTTCCCAAACATCCACAACAGCTAGGGCTGGGGCAGCCTGAAGCCAGGAGGCTGGAACTCAGTCTGGGTATCCCATGTGTGTCGCAGGGACTCGACTGCTTGAGCCATCATCTACCTCCTCACCCCCTCCCCGGGTTTACACTGGGAGGAAGCTGGGGTTGGGAGAAGAGCTGGGGATTGAAGCTAGGCCCCTGACATGGGACGTGGGCATTCCAGGTGGCGTCTCAACTGCCACACCAAATGTCCTCCAAAACTGCATTTCATAAGTGACTTTTTAATGTGATTTCCCATCTTCATGATGTTTGATGCATAGTTGTCAGTCTCATCTTTTTATTAGCATGAGATAACCAGTGTTCTGCTTTGAGTTGATATAACTGTAGCTCTGAACATCAGATTTTTTTTTTTAAAGTTTTTATTTAATGAATGCATTTTTCATAGGTACAACTTTAGGAATATAGTGGTTCTTTCCCCCATACCCACCCTCTGATCCCGACTCCCATCCCACCTTCCTCTCCCTCTCCCATCCCCTTCTTCATAATGGTTCATTTTTTGTTTGATTTTATATACTGAGGACCAACTGCATGTTAAACACTGATTTCAACAGTTTGCACCGACACACACACAACATAGAGCACAGTTTGAGAACAAGATTTGCAGTTGATTCTCATAGTACAACTCATTAAGGGTGGAGGTCCTACATGGGGAGTTAGTGCACATGATTTGTGTTGTTCCTTTGACAATTAACACTCTTAATTATGATGTCAGTGATCACCTGAGGCGGCCATAAGCAAAGTGAATGTTCTCCTTTAGAGAAACGACTTTTGTTTTCTATAACCTCTGTTTTGCTAGGTTGGACAAATGCAACTTTTCAGATTTTTGAAACTGGAGTAGTAGTTTGAAATACGAGTAGTAGTTCAGGAATGTCCCTTGCCCATCTCACTGGCTTAGGAGATTTGACGTTTGGACCAGGGCAGAAGCTACTGTTCCAAGGTTTATAGTTTAAGGTTAAAAGTTTAAATCAATGGACTCTGCATTTCTGTGTTTTAGGAACAGGCTGAGATGTGTTCTCCCTTTTCTCCTATGTTCTTTTAAGTATCTGTGCAAGTGTTGCTCTAGTGTGAAAATGGCCTCAATCTTGCTTCTTGCTTATTAATTAAAGCTTTAGGCCCTGGGGACTGTGAGTGGACAGTGTCTGGCTGTCTGCCCGGAGTGCTGTGTTAAACAGAAAGTCCAGTGTAAGCATTTGGGAGAGATTCTGAACACCGTTAGTCCTCTCTCTAATTTTAGCTGATCTGTTTTGCAACTGCTGATGGAGAGAGTAAGTACTGTATCCTATTAATACAGCAGGTTCCCTAGGTGGTTGGTATTTTGGAGGCTCTTTGGGCCTTCCTGTTACGAAGTTAGTGGTCAGGGCTAGCCATGGCTGCAGGTGTCCCAGAGGCAGCCCCTGAGGAGAGTGTGTACTTCCTGAAAGGAGGGTTTGACTTGTGGTCAGTTTGTGAGATTTTTAGGCCCATAGGGGATATAACAGGTGATGGCACTGACCCATGGTCAAGTAGGAAATGTACTTTATTTGAGTTGTCTTTTTTTTTTTTTTTAAACCATGATCGTGGTGTCTCTCCTGTCAGGTAAATATTGGATTTTTTTTTCTTTTTAGGAACTATGTTAAGAGTCTGGCTTTTTTTTTTTTTTTTTTTAAGAAAAATAATTTAAATTTGGTATATAGAATAAGGAGTCTCCATGTTTCTGTTGTTTAGCTTTCATAATGACTGTTCTGCCAGCCTGGTTCCATCCATCAGTCCCCTTAAACTCAGTCCTTCCTTTCCTTTTCCATTTTTCCTTTCCCTTCAGTATTTTAACACAAGTTCCTTTTCACCTATAAATATTTACTATGCAACTCTGCTACCTGTTTTTTTTTCATTTAACATCAATATTATGTTAAAAGTTGTTTAACGTGTTAAAAGCATACTGGCAAATTAGCAACCATTTGTTAGTATCACCTATTTTTCAGTTGACATTGAGGTTTTGTTAAAAAGTTGTGTTGAAAGCGTACTGGCCAATTAACAACCATTTCTTAGTATCATCCAATTCCCAGTCTGTATTCAGATTTTTTTCCTGCTGTATCAAAGATATCTTTCTTAAATCCCCCTCAATTTTTTTTTTTTTTTTTTTTTTTGCAAGCAATTGACTTGCTGAAGAGCAGGATTATTTGCTCTAAGATTGTCTAAGGGTTGTCTCCTGGAGGAATAGTTTAATTTGTGTTTTTTTTTTGGAGCTGGTAGTTAGATTTGGAGTTATTTTTTAAATTTAAGGTAAACAAATTTCATGTATTTCATATATATAGGTTTAGGAATATAGTGATACTTCCTACCCTCCCTCCTGCTCCTGCTCCACCCTGCCTCCTCCTCCTTCTCTCTCTCTCTCTCTCTCTCTTTTCTTTTCTTTTTTTTTTTTTTTTGACAGGCAGAGTGGACAGTGAGAGAGAGAGACAGAGAGAAAGGTCTTCCTTTGCCATTGGTTCACCTTCCAATGGCCACCGCGGCCGGCGCGCTGCAGCCGGTGCACCGCGCTGATCCGATGGCAGGAGCCAGGTACTTATCCTGGTCTCCCATGGGGTGCAGGGCCCAAGCACTTGGGCCATCCTCCACTGCACTCCCTGGCCACAGCAGAGAGCTGGCCTGGAAGAGGGGCAACCGGGACAGAATCCGGCGCCCCAACCGGGACTAGAACCTGGTGTGCCGGCGCTGCAAGGCGGAGGATTAGCCTAGTGAGCCGCGGCGCCAGCCCTCCTCCTCTTATTCCCTCTCTTAATTTTTTTTTTTTTTTTTTTTTTTTGACAGGCAGAGTGGATAGTGAGAGAGACAGAGAGAAAGTTCTTCCTTTTGCTGTTGGTTCACCCTCCAATGGCTGCCACGGCTGGCGCGCTGTGGCCGGCGCACCGCGCTGATCCGAAGGCAGGAGCCAGGTGTTTCTCCTGGTCTCCCATGGGGTGCAGGGCCCGAGGACTTGGGCCATCCTCCACTGCCTTCCCGGGCCATAGCAGAGAGCTGGCCTGGAAGAGGGGCAACCGGGACAGAATCCGGCGCCTGACTGGGACTAGAACCCGGTGTGCCGGCGCCACTAGGTGGAGGATTAGCCTATTGAGCCGTGGCGCCGGCCCCCTCTCTTAATTTTTACAATGATCTACTTTCAGTTTACTTTATATGCATAAGTAAAGAATGAAAATGAAATGAAATGAAAAATGAAAAACCAGCACTGTTCCTCAACAGAAGAGATAAGGGCTGTAAACAGTCATCGAATCTCAAAATGTCAATTTCACTCCTATACATTGCAGTTTTGGTACTCTATTAGTAACCACAGATCAGATCTGGAATCTTGATTCCACTCACTCACCTGTTTCAGAACCCTCATTTCTAGTTAGACATGATATGAACGTAGCAGTAGTTGAACATGAGAATTCATAAGACCAGCCTCTGACATCAGAGCTAGAATGGATGTAGGCAGATGGCCAGCTGAAGAACAAGGCATTAGTGTGGTGTGGCTGAGTCTGAGATAAAATGTTCAAACGCAGGACTGGGCTGCAGCCTGGTGTAGAGAGGGACACATAGATAGAGAGGGAGGGGCAGCATTTCTCTGGTTAGGAAGCTTTTTCAGATGACTTCCCAATGACCAACAGTTCTCAAGAAATAACTTGGCTGTTGAACTAAGGATTGAGAAAAGTCAGATGAGGGAAAACAAAGACATGGAGTAGATACAGAAGGGGAGAGGTGTGGGAAGGAGATGAATGAGAGTAGGCCGCAGCCCAAGCGGGGGTTGGTCTTTGTGGTGTTTGTCACCAGGATCTGTATTGAAGCTTCCCAGCTTGGTTGTTGGGCCACATGGTGCCATGGAGCAGCAGCCAACTCTTCAGAGTTTACTGACTTGTGGAACTTTCTAGAGCAGCTGCTTTCTGTGGTCTATGTTGGGTACTGGCAGCCACATCAACTTTGGCTTGCAGCTTGAAAGAAATCACACATCAGCAGCAGGCAGTGGCTGTTGCCATATGTTAATGCCTAAACAGAACATGCACAAAAATGAAAAGATTTACTCCATGTGGTGCCTCCATGATGCTGAGATTGGAGGAATATTTGCTTGGCTGTCCTGTAACATTGACTTCTGAAGTCTTGCTCAGAGTAAGACATGTTATCTTCCCTTTTCTGCAACCAGAAGAATGGGATCAGGTGAGAATCAAGCATGTAAACCAGAAGTAGTGTTAGGACTCTAGAGAGTGGGTGTAGGGACTTTTCTAGCTATGCAACCCTGGATCAGTCACTTAACAACCCTGTGCCTCATTTTCATCATCTGCCAGGTGGAGAGAATTGCCATCACCTTACAGGATTGTGTGAGTTAAGAAAAAATACATGTATAAAATGTTAAGAATTGTGCCTAGCACCTAGTAAGTATTCATCCAAGCACCTGGAATGGTGTCTGACATTTTATCACACTCAATAAATATCCTGCATTCAATGCATGTAGCCATTATGCAAAGATAAGGCATTATTATTGCATGCCTATGTCAGCAGATACCATGTAGATATACATCAGCATTGTGCATAAAGGAGGTTATGACTTCTAAATAGTGTCCAGGAGGTATATGTATGGGCAGTAAATTAATTGTAGATATAAACTGATCTTTACCTAGTACAGGAAGCACATTTGAAGCTGTGTATGTGTGTAAGCTGGTTGTTTATGGCAGGATCCAAGTCTCACCTGCCTAAATGCCATCACTTTGGGGAATTTTCTAAGAGCGGCTAGCCCTGTAGTGTTCCTTCTGGTCTGAAGCGCCAGCATCCCATGTGGGCGCTGGTTCTAGTTAGTCCCGGCTGCTCCTCTTCCGATCCAGCTCTCTGCCATGGCCTGGGAGAGCAGTAGAAGATGGCCCAAGCCCTGGGGCCCCTGCACCCACATGGGAGACCTGGAGAAAGCTCCTGGCTTCTGGCTTCGGATCAGGGTAGCTCCAGCTGTTTCGGCCAACTGGGGAGTGAACCATCGGATGGAAGATCTCTTTCTCTTTCTCTGCCTCTGCCTTTCCTCTCTCTGTGTAACTCTGATTTTCAAATAAATAAATAAATAAATCTTTTAAAAAATATAGCTAAGTGTATGTGTCTCTCATATATGAGTGTAAGCTCCTGGAAGGCTGCAGCCCCATAGTGCTCTGCGTGAAGTCAGCAGTCATTAAATGACTAAACTAGAATGTTTATAGCAAGACGAGAAAGTGCGTCAGAGTTTCGTAAGAAAACTTAGTTTAGAACATATGTGTTGGAGAGGTTTTATATGTAGAGCCACCCCGTTGGCTGCAGCGAGATACATAAAGGAGTTTTCTCATTGTTTGTTGTGTCTGACTGTGCAATTCTGCAAACCCACTGTGGTCTTCGGACTGTGGATACTGTCCTGAATGTCCAAGAGAGCTCAGAGGCCTGAGGCACAGCCTCCTCCTGCTAAGGATGAACGTTTAAGAAAATTGAAGGCATTCGTGGTGAGCCCAGCTGGTGGCCCCAATGGCAGGTTCTGTGGACTTCAGGGGGGGAGAATGGGGCCTGGAAGCTGAGCGAGGGGAGATTTATGGCCAAGTGAAAGGGCAGAAGCCACAGTGTTTGCAAAGAGGGCATCACTTTTGCCTCTAGGCAAACGTGGTGAGGTTCATTTTCTGAGACCTGGTGTGTGCAACAGGGCCCACTTCTTCGTATTTGCCATAAACAGAGCTGATCCTGGAGTCCCTTGTGGTTCTCTTTTAGCTACATGACAGTCTGGTTGCCAATACCACTTGGGAGTTGAAAGACCTATGTGGCATTTCTCTGCCAGACACAGTTTCCCTAGCACTGCGTGTAGTGACAAGGTAGCAGGCATTGGAGTTATTAGATGAGTCACACTTGGAGGGAGTGCTCAGCAAATACCTTTATCAGGTGCCCAGCTCTCTCACTGGGCCCTCAGCTTCCCAAACTGCCTCTTTGGAGTGTCTTAGGCAGATCTAGATTTCCAGTGATTTCTGATAGATTGTCAGTATTTGAAAGTCCAGTTCACATTGGAGCCAGTTTGAAGCTTCTCTCCCCGCCTGAGCTTGGGAGTCTAAGGAAGCAGTCGTGCAGAAGGGTTAGTGCCAGCATTTTCTGGTTCTCTTGTTCCTGCCCCACCCCTTTGCCTTCTCTCCTCTTCTGGCTGCTCCAGAGCTGAGGGTCAAGCAGTGGAGCGATTACAAGCAGGGAGAGCCTTGTCTCATGGCTGATGCAGTTTGGCTCCCTGGTGGCTGTGTCCCATGTCTTCTGTTGAGGCTGGTCTTGCTGGGGACATGAGAGTAGTTCTTGAGAGATGTCCCCTGGCCTCCCCTTTATAAGGACCTTTGCCAAGTGCCTGCCCCGAGCCTCCTCTGTAAACGGACATGGTATGCAGGGTCCTTTCTAGGGGAGTGTGACCACCTTCTGCACTATCCTTTCAGTCCCTGGGGAAACTGACATCAGTGTCCTACCAGAGTACAGAATGGGCTCCCGAGCTGCGCCCTTGGGTGCTGGTTGCACCTGTTGTGCACACTCTCGCGTTGTGGGGTTCTCTGCAGCACTCCCCTGACCTTGGACTGCCTTCAGAGGCCCCTCCTCCCTGACACCTCTCTAGCCTGGGCTGTGATGGACGAGTTTGGCCACCATTAACAAGGCCTATGAGAATGGGCCTAGTGTATGTCTTTTGAAGGTGGGATATTCATCAGGCCATGTCTTTAGTTTTGAGTCAACAAGAAGAGTCCCATTGTACTCTTACATATGGTGGGTAGCGCAGGCCTGGTCCTTGCTAAACGGCCAGTGAATGTTGGCTGTGACCATTTAACTTCAATGGGCTCCAGTTTTCTCATCAGAAGCACAGGGTTTATGCTAAGCCCTGCTCTGCTTGCCACCCAGGGCTGTTACTGTGGACGGAAGTATTGTAAGTCCATGTTATTTTTCTCCTCTAGCCTCACCAGAATGGGATCTCTCCACGCATGTTTAAGGCCTTTGTGAGCAAGAGCCACCCGGAATTCTCCTCGAACAGACAGCAAGATGCCCAGGAGTTTTTCTTGCACCTGGTGAATCTTGTGGAGGTGAGTGAGTCGCTCTGCAAAAATCTGCAAAGGGTCGTGAGCATTATCCACCGTGGCTGGGTCACGGTGCCTCTGCCCATTCGGCCAGAACACCCCAGTCCTCCCCCGTCCGAGCTGCTTCAGAATCAGCCTCTCGGAGGCCTTCCTGCTCAGCCCACTTGATATGACCTCCCCGCATGCCCTGCTTTCCACACTCTGGTCTCTCTGTGCTCCTTTCAGTCTGTGTGTCATAGGAGCATTTGTCATTCGCCATATATATATGCGTACGTATCAAATCTGGTCTCTGTGACAAAGCCCCTTGAGAGCCTTGCGTGGCGTTTGGTGTCCTCCCTGCCACCACTCAGAGATGGTCACTCTTTGCTCACAGCAGAGCTGAATCATATTAAACAGCTTGAAAGGCACTGAGCACTTTTTCATCCTATAAAAAACTTCTGTTTTTTTTTTTTTTTTTTTTATTATAAAAGTGTTCTTTGTGTAAAATGCAGAAAACAGAAAGGAGAAATAAAGATGCCCCCTAATATCAACCCCTGCCAATGGCCATTGCTAACATTTTGTCCATGGACCACTCTAGCTGCTTCCCATGTCACAGGCCGAGGATCCCTTTCCTGCAAGATTTGGAACCAGAAGTATATCAGGATTTGAATATTTTGGGATTTTGGAATATTTGCATAAATTTTACCTATTGAGCATCCCTAATTCAAAAATTCTAAATCTGAAACTTAAAAAAATTAATTATTTGAGAGACAGAAAGAGAGGGAAACAGACCCAGATAGAGTGAGTTCCCAACCACTGGTTCACTCACCAAATGCCTAAAATAGCTAAGGCTGGGCCAGTCTGAAGCTGGGAGAATAAGATTTCTTTTTTGTATAGAATTTTCTTGTGTTTAGATAGCCTGCAAGCCTTCATTTTCCCAGAGCAGTCCTTTATTTTTTCCCCTTTCTCTTCCCTTTGGCTCTTTCACCCTGCCCTTTCTTCTATTTGCCAGTCCTTCTGTGATTTTTTTTTTTAAATTTTATTATTTATTTGAAAGTCGGAGTTAGAGAGAGAGGGACAGAGACTGAGAAAGAGAGAAAAAGGTCTTCCGTCTGCTGGTTCACTCTCCAGATAGCTGCAACCAAGGTTGTTGCGGGAACCAAGGTCTCCTGGAGCCAGGATACAGGAGTTTCTTTCAGGTCTCCCACATTGGTGCAGGGGCCCAAGCCCTTGGGCCATCCTCCACTGCTTTCCCAGGTGCATTCACAAGGAGCTGGATCAGAAATAGAGTATCAAGGACACGAGCTGGTGCCCATAAGAGATGCTGGCATTGCAGGTGGTGGCTTTACCCACTATGCCACACTGCCTCTCCCTCCTGTGGTTTTAATGGCTACATGATATTAATTCACATGATGATCTGGTATTTACTTAATCAAATCTCCACTTTCAGACTTTTGATACATCCCACTGCGTTGTGATTTAAGCTTTCTGGTGAACTGTCATGCCCAGAAAACATGTTTAATAAAGTCAGATCTTTACAGTAGATTTACAATTGATGTTGTAACTTTTATTTGTGACTTAATATTCATAAATTTACTAACTGGAGGAAATCTGATCTGCAGAGGAACCGCATCGGCTCAGAAAACCCAAGTGATGTTTTTCGGTTTCTGGTGGAAGAACGCATCCAGTGCTGTCAGACTCGGAAAGTCCGCTACACAGAGAGGGTGGACTACCTGATGCAGCTACCAGTGGCCATGGAGGCAGCAACCAACAAGGGTAATAGACATGGGCCTGTGTGTGTCTTCTTGGGGGAGACCCGTGTCTTGGGTAATATGGCGTAGGCACTGAAACGTCACCTCAGCAGTACACAGTTGAAGTCTGTGGCCCGTCTCCTTCCAGGTTTCCCTTAGTCCCCATGTGACTTTCTTTTGGGAAGACTCACATGCATCACAGGTTCTACAGAGGCACTATGGATGAAACCCACTTCAGTTCCTGTAAATTTGGCCAACTAGTTGGCTTGAAGTCAATATAATTTCAGAGGAAATGATCAACAATGATCTATGTAGAAGATTCTTTAAGTCATCCCTCATAAATTGTGCTATAAGTCTGAGGGAAATGACCAGATGTGCATTTCTTTTCTTTTTTTTTTAAAGATTTATTTATTTATTTTAAAAGGCAGAGTTAAAAAGCAAAGCAAACAAACAAAAACAAAAGGCAGAGTTGTAGAGAGAGAGGGAGAGACAGATTTTCCATCTGCTGGTTCACTTCCCAGATGGTTGCAGCAGCTGGTAGCTGTGCCAGGCCAAAACCAGGAGCCAGGAGCTTCTTCCAGGTCTCCCACGTGGGTGCAGGAGCCCAAGGACTTGGACCATCTTCTTATTTTTTTTATAGAAAGCTTTTATTTAATAAATATAAATTTCGTAAGTACGACTTTTGAATTATAGCGGTTCTTCCCCCCATACCCGCCCTCCCACCCCCAAATTGTCCCACCTCCTACTCCCTCTCCCATCCCATTCTTCATTAAGATTTATTTTGAATTATCTTTATATACAGAAGATCAACTCTATACTAAGTAAAGATTTCAACAGTTTGCACTCACACATTGGACCATCTTCTGCTGCCTTTCCAGGCACATCAGCAGGGATCTGGATTGAAAGTAGGGTAGCTGGGATTTGAACTGGCACCCATAGAGGAAGCTGGAGTCACAGGTGGTGGCTTAACCTGCTATACCACAGTGCTGGTCCCAGAAGTACTTTTCTAATGTTAGACATTCAAGCAGAGATCTTGAGATAATCAAATGTCGGCATCTGAAATACAGATGCCTCTCACCAGAGACAAATTGTGGAGGCCCATTAGAAGGCTGTCTGGAAATTGGCAGAGAGGACTGGAGAGGCACAGCAGTGTGTAGGGCTCTCTTGGGGAGGTTCCTTCTCTTTCCTTCAGTCTAATTTGGTTCTTCCCAGGCAGAATACTTAAAAGGTATTTCTTGGAATAAACACCTTAGAGCAGAAAAGAGCAAAATAGCTGCTGGATTGCTTATTTCTGCTATTTTTGTAAAGTTCATCAGCTCCCTGGTTGCTTTTTTCCTGTTTCTTGGGAGAAGGAGTCAATGTATTATGTGAGTTGGAAAGTGATTATGATAATGATTTTAAGATGAAATGGTTTCCATTTTTTTAAAATTTTTTTTTTTTATTTATTTGCATGGCAGAGTTACAGAGAGAGAGGAAGAGAGATTGATTCAGACAGATGGAGAGAGATCTTCCATCCACTGGCTTACTTCCCAAATGTCCACAACAGCCAGGACCGGGCCAAGCCAGACCTGGGAGTCCAGAACTCAGTCTGGGTCTCTCATGAGTGTGACAGGAACCCAGATATTTGAGCCATCATCTGTTGCCACCTCGAGTGTGCATTAGCAGGAAGTTGGATTGAAACCAGAGCAGCTAGATTGGGAACCAGGCATGTGACATAGGATGTGGGTGTCCTGAGGGCTGACTTAACTGCTGTGCCAAAGGGCTGCTCCTCTTTGTAGTTTTTTGCTTTTCCTAATGACTATTGATTTTGAAGGCTTTTTATAAATTTGTTGATCACCTGAATTTCTTCTGAGAAGAATCTCTTATTATTTGCCCATGTTTTAATAGGACTTTTTGGTGGGTGTTACTGAGTTTTTTTTTTAAATAACATTTATTTTTTTTAAGATTTATTTATTTATTTGAAAGAGTTACAGAGAGGCAGAGGCAGAGAGAAAAAGAGAGGTCTTCCATCCGCTGGTTCACTCCCCAAATGGCTGCAACTGCTGGAGCTACGCTGATCCAAAGCCAGGAGCCAGGAGGCTCCTCCGGGTCTCCCACGTGGATTCAGGGACCCAAGGACTTGGGCCATCTTCCACTGCTTTCCCAGGCCATAGCAGAGAGCTGGATCAGAAGTGGAGCAGCCAGGACTCGAACCAGTACCCATATGGGATGATGGCACTGCAGGCTGGGGCTTTAACTCGCTGTGCTACATCGCTGGTCCCATCATCTTCTTTTGTTTTGTAACATAAAGGAGTTGACCAGAAAGGACCTTCAAGGTCTTCATAAAATTTTGACTACAGTTTAGTTTCCAGGAGCAGATCTGCAGAATCTTGGGAGGTTCATGGTGTGTGCCTCGTTTTCCCTTAGCATCTACTCATTTGAGTAGGGATAGCACAGAGAGCCCTCCAGACCCATTCCCGTGATAGCTGAGCGTTGTGCTCACAGTGTTGGTGTCATGGATGCGACTGTGGATAACTAAAGTCCTCACAGTCATGAGCTTCCCTGGCCCACACGTGCTCTAAGGATCCTTTCCTGTAATCACAGCTGCTGGAGGATCTGAACCAGACAACACAGAACACTGGGTCTCCTCCTTGTTGGGAACTCAGTGGTAGTTCTTTCTTTCTCTCCCTCCCTTGGTCATTTTGTTTTAGACCAGCTAGAGTTAGCAGGAATGTTTTTATTACTTTTTCTTGTGTATGTATGTGTGTCTGTGTTCCCTTGGCACAATTTTTTTCAAAGATTTATTTATTTATTTGAAAGTCAGAATTACATAGAGAGAGGAGAGTCAGAGAGAGAGAGAGAGCGAGAGAGAGCGAGGTCTCCCATCCTCTGGTTCACTCCCCAATTGGCCGAAACAGCCGGAGCTACCCTGATCCAAAGCCAGGAGCCAGAAGCTTCCTCCAGGTCTCCCATGTGGGTGCAGGGGCCCAAGGACTTGGACTATCTTCTACTGCTTTTCCATGCCACAGCAGAGAGCTGGATTGGAAGTGGAGCAGCTGGGACTCAAACGTGCCAGCTTTACCCGCCATGCCACAGCACTAGCCCGTCCCTTGGCACAATTTAACATGCCATTCTGGCCTCTTCCACAGGGCGGTGGAAGGAGTGCTGGTTGGGGTTTGATGTCCAGCTTTGCCAGTGATTGGCTGGTTTTGACCTTGGGCTTCAGTTTCTTTAGCAAGGTGGTGAAGGGCTTGGGAAGAGGTGAGCCCTGGGTCACTCTTAGCTGTGCACCCCTCTGCTATGAAGGCTTTGTGTTTGGAGGATGATATTTGGGTAATCTCAGGCTTGACCCCTGAACTAATGAAATCCCTAGTTTATGTGCCATTTACATCACACACATGATCTGAACCAATCTCATGGTTCTCTCCTGTCAGTCTCCGAAGGTGAGCAACAAAACAAACCAAAACCGTGAATGGCTCAGTGCAGCCTATTCAGGCTACTCCAAAGACAGCCTTTCTGCAGGCTCATCCAGAGCTGTGATGGGCGGGCAGCAAGTGGGACACCATCGCCCAGCCCAGGAGCCTTCAGGGAAGACTGTCCACAGAGAGTGTTTTCCTTTCAAGACCAGAGTGATTGCAAGTTCATTCTTTCGCTCTTTTACTCAGATGAACTGATTGCCTATGAATTAACAAGAAGGGAGGCAGAAGCCAACAGAAGGCCCCTTCCTGAGCTGGTGCGAGCCAAAATACCATTTAGTGCCTGCCTTCAGGCCTTCTCTGAACCAGACAATGTGGATGATTTCTGGAGCAGCGCCCTACAAGCCAAGTCTGCTGGTGTGAAGTAAGTGTGTGTGTGTGTGTGTGTGTGTGTGTACTTGGGCATGTGCACATGATGGTAGTGGGGTGGAGGTTTGAGAAAGGACTGGGGGCCAGGCAGAGGGGCCGAGTGTTCTGTGAATCTATGCGTGCTTGTTCTGTGTGGTGGGATGGATTTAAGATTCATAGACCCCGGTTGTCATAGATTTCATTTATGTAGGACTTGTCCAGTAAGAGAGGCTTATAATTTATATAATGTACTGAGTGTTCCTTTTTTTTTGTTAAAAACAAAATGCAAAGTTGTGATTTATCCTCTGTTAGGAGTTTGCTCCTTTTCAACAGGGAGATACAACCAAGAGATACCTTGACCCCAAAATGGCAAGAATGATATTAATGAAGCAATTATAAAATTACTCATGACAGGCTTCAGTATTTAAATTCCATTGTGATCTATTTTAATTCTGTAATTAAAGATTTCTTTAGAACTTTGTTGATTGTGTTCCTGTTGGAGACCAGGAGCCTCAGGGCATCTCCAAGTGGACAGATGTCAGGACTCCTGGACATTGTCATGAGATGCCCTATGTGGGGAAATCAAAAAGGTCATGGAAAATGCAATTAAAAGTTAAGTTTATTTTGGTGCAAAAATTTTTTTAAAGATTTATTTATTTGGCCGGTGCCGCGGCTCACTAGGCTAATCCTCCGCCTGCGGCGCCAGCACTCCAAGTTCTAGTCCCGGTCGGGGCGCCAGATTCTGTCCCGGTTGCTCCTCTTCCAGGCCAGCTCTCTGCTGTGGCCCAGGAGTGCAGTGGAGGATGGCCCAGGTCCTTGGGCCCTGCACCCGCATGGGAGACCAGGAGAAGCACCTGGCTCCTGGCTTCGGATCAGCACAGCACGCCGGCTGCAATCACTTGCAGGGTGAATCAATGGAAAAGGAAGACCTTTCTCTCTCTCTCTGTCTCTCTCTGTCTAACTCTGCCTGTCAAAAAAAAAAAAAAAAAAAAAAAAAAAAGATTATTTATTTGAAAGGCAAGAGTTACAGAGAGGCAGAGGCAGGGAGAAAGAGGGAAGTCTTCCATCTGCTGGTTCACTCCCCAAATGGCCGCAATGGCTGGAACTGGGACAATCTGAAGCCAGGAGCCAGGAGCTTCTTCCAGGTCTTCCACATGGGTACAGGGACCCAGGCACTTTGACCATCTTCCACTGCTTTCTCAAGCCATCAGCAGAGAGCTGGATTGGAAGTGGAGCAGCCAAGACTCAAACTGGCACCTATATGGGATGCTGGAACTGCAGGCAGCAGCTTTACCCACCAAGCCACAGTGCTGGAACCACAAATATTTTTTTTTAATTTACATGTGGTTTTTCATAATATACATTCTCATGAACTTTTTGAAGATCCCTTGTGTTTTTTACTTTGTGAGGCTGGTTATCAGATACATAACATTTTTTTTTTTTCCACTTGACACTTTGGTCTAAGTGCTTCCCAGCACCCTTCATATGCCTGCACTTAATTGGAGAAGTGCTGATCGTGTCATGAAATGAGGGGAGATCTGAAAGTCTGGCTCTGGGAATTTCACTGCTTGTAGATATTCTTTGGCCTTCTTTCTCCAAGGTTAAGGCTGAGTTCTCAGGTAAAGGGGAGTCAATGATGGAGAGAGACTGCTGGGTATTTTTACCATGACCTTGAGTAGCAGTCCCACCCAAGTCGTTTATTCTCCATGAAACCCATCCCACAGGATTCCGCTTTGTTGCAGATGATAGGCTTCACATATTAATAAAGGGAAAGCATAACCAATTTATTTCAAAGACTAAACAGAAGCCGTATGTTCTTAAAATAATTTTTGAAAAACTTGATATTCAAATGGGGATTGATAGTAGTTGATTCAGTCATCAGCTGCCCCTCGTTGGGGAAGTTTTCAGCCCAGAACTGCTCAGGTGTGTGTGTGTGTGTGTGTGTGTGTGTGGCCTTGCAGGTAGCAGTCAGTTAGCTGGCATGTTAATTGTGAGAAATGTATTTCATTGAGATTTTTTTCTTTTTTTTAAACTTTTTTTTTTAAAAAAGTTTTATTTATTTATTTGAAAGGCAGAGTTACAGAGAGGCAGAGGCAGAGAGATCGAGAGGTCTTTCATCTGCTGGTTCACTCCCCAATTGGCCACAATGACTGGAGCAGCGCTGATCCAAAGCCAGGAGCCAGGAGCTTCTTCTGGTTCTCCCACATGGGTGCAGGGGCCGAAGGACTTGGGCCATCTTGTACTGCTTTCCCAGGTCATAGCAGAGAGCTGGATCAGAAGTGGAGCATCTGGGTCTCCAACTGGTGCCCATGTGAGATGCCAGTGCTGCAGGTGGCGCCTTTACCCACTAAGCTACAGTGCCGGCTCCACTTCATTGCAATTGAGAAATGTCTTTGAGCAGTAAGAAATGAACACAGTATACGAGTGGTTGAAACAGTCTCTTTCGTCACTGACAGTGAGATGTTTGCCCTGATGCCGACTCTCTGTGGGAGGTGGAAAGCGATCACGGGGTCTGATGGAGTGTCTGATGGAGTGTCCCACATGGAGTGTCAGCTGCAAGTGGGCGTGTTCTGCATTTGCTCAGTCCTGCCCCCTTCCTGCTCTTCAGAAAGTGACATGGTGGTTTAGAGGTGCAAGGTGTGATGTGCTGTCTGGGCCTGCCTCCTCCTGTGTGTGCCCTGCCAGGAAGGAGCCTACTCCACATTTGGAAAAGTCCCATTTTTAAAGTGGACCTGGGAGGTATTCACTTTCCACAGATAGGCAGATTTTCTGCACCCTGGGGTAGTGGTCAGGAGATCTGGATTCTTCCCCGAGTCCACCTCCCTGCCCATCATCTATCCTGGGCCACAGTCACTGCCCAGTGCCCTTCCATCAGCAATGGAGGAGTGATGCTTGCTGACCTGTGTTTCTCCTCAACTGCTAACAAGTATGTGGCTGGAGGCAGTGCTGGCATCACTGTCTCTAATCCTGAAGAGGGGCTTCTGCCCTTAAGGTAGACATTGAAGGTGTTTTTTTCCTTCATCTTTGCAGACACACACGCCCTTGCATATGCTTTTTATATACACTAAAATAATTCGTGTAATTGTTAATAATTGAATACCAACCCTTCTGGGAAGGAAAAAAATAGAGATAATAAAGCAACTGTCATTTATTGCACATTTATGTTAAACATTTCCCATCAGTTATCATTTTTCATCCTCTTAGTAGTAGGAGGTGGGTACAGTTATTCCCCCTTTTACAGATGAGTGAATCAAAGAAGGGACTGATCAGTAAGCGGCAGACTTGGGATTCATTCAGGTTTTGTTGAATTCAAAGTTTAAAGTAGTAACCCCTGTGTTGCTTGTTTGTTATCATGCATTCTCATGCCTCAAGTATTAGTTTTGGGGAAGTCAGTTGAGTGGATTCCTAAAAGATCTTTATTTTTTTAATTCCCATTTTATTAAGTTGGTGCCTTGGTCTTTTCTTTTGTTGGACCCAGAACCTGAAAGACCAGAGGAGGCAAGAGGTGTCCTCATCTTGGTGGATCTTGCATTCTGATGGCCTTTATTAAAAATATATAGCTTTCCAAGGAACATTTTAATTGTATGAATTAATTTTAGGAATAAAAGAGTCAACAGAGCATCATTTATAACTTTGCTGGATTTTACTAATAAATTTGATGTGGCCTGAACTGCAATTAACTAATACAATGTACACTGTTGGGATTGATTTGAGCAGATGGATAGTAAGCAGTTAATACACGTGTGATCCATCTTGAAACCACATAGAGGTGACGAGAATGAATAAAGAATGCTTACCTCACTGACTGACATAAAGTAGGCACACATAACCTGCTTTCTGGCACTCTTAGGTGGGTAGCTACCCGTAATCAAGTTTTGTGTTGAGTTATCCCCTCCACTGCGTCCCAAACTCAGGCTCCCACATTACCCTCACCTCAGTATCACCAGCAGATACCCAGCTACAAACCAGAGAGCAACTGCAGGAGCCTCTGGAAAACATTCATTTATCAATGACTTGCAGTTGATTTTACTGACACGTATTTTCCAGATCTTAATGTAAGAGAAGTTCAGAAAGGTAACATATTAAAATATCATAGCTCCAGATGGAGTTTGTTGGGTTTTGGTGAAATTGAGGATTTGGTCATATTTAAAAAACAAAGATGTTTATTATTGCTTTTCGGAAGATGGACAAAAGCTACTCAGAGGTGATGTGTGTTTTTGGTGTGTGGCCTAGGGTGATAATAAATCAGTTGCTCAGGGAGATGAAGCTGCTGTTTTCTTTCAGCTTCTTCCTGTCACTGCCTACATGCCC
Organism: Oryctolagus cuniculus; assembly: GCF_964237555.1. Taxonomy (NCBI): domain Eukaryota; kingdom Metazoa; phylum Chordata; class Mammalia; order Lagomorpha; family Leporidae; genus Oryctolagus; species Oryctolagus cuniculus. Next base: position 100,067,770 of record NC_091435.1, on the reverse strand, counting down.
TTCTGCCATCCTCGTGGTGGGGAATTTGAAATACAGAAAGGTTATGTAACTGACCTGGAGTAAAATACAGTAACAGGTCAGTTCCGTGTCTAAGGCGTCATGGATCCTTGCTCTTTCACGACAAGATAGACATGCCAATTCCTTAGGTACATACAGTACTTTCTAGTGTGCCAAGTGAATTCATATTATTTCATGCACATTTCACAGACTTGGTGGTGCATTATTAGGAAATACATTTTTTTTAGTTGTGAAGACAGAACCTAAGGAGTATTATTGATATTCCCACATTTTGAGTGAGTGAAGTTGCCCATTCAAGACCCCAATCCTTATCTTTGCCCTTTTTGTGTTCAAGGCTCTGTCCCTGTACTACACTTCTTCTCTTTTACACTAGGGGGCAGCAAGGCACTTGCATTTGTTTCCTGGATTCTGGGACGATGGGTTCCAAGTAAAAGACAATCATTTAGATTTGGAAAGTGGGGTCTAGGGAAGTGTTTTCCAGAATTGCTTGTTTTTGAAAGGCACCTGTAGTACCTGTCTGCAGCTCATTTAAAAACTTAGGTTTACCTGTCAAACCTACATCGGCAATCAGACACAGATGTTTGTTAAAAAACATCAATGGTAAATATGGGGCCAGTGACCTGGAACTGGATCAAGAATTTGGCATACAAATTGAATAGTCTATGCATGCAATTGTGAAACCCTAGTCCAGAGAATTTAGCCTTCCTGAAGATTTAAAGAGGACTCAAGATATTTCCCATAAATATCAAATTTTAAAGTTTAAGGCCTGGATTTAGATATTTTAGATACTTACCACATAATCTGTCTACCATTAGGATACATCCACGTGACTCTGGATTTCAGTGCAGGAGTATTTAGTTAATGAGGCCCTGGCATTTTGGTTAGTGAACATCAGTCAAAGTTCCCATAAACCCTCCTTATGTCAACTCTGTGCTGTAAGATAGTGGGAGTGTTTCAGGACTTGGGGAGCTTTTTCAAACATAAAGGCACTTAATGAATGCATGCCCAGAAATATGTACTGTATATTCTAAATTCCAGCGAGGATTTTAGAAAAACAAATGGTTGAAAAATACTTTCAAAAATACAAAATGTTGCAGCAATGTACAATTAGTAATTTTGAACCGGACCCCAGGTTATTTTCGAGGGACAACATTCTTCTAGGATTCTCATTCTTTTCTTGTGAAGAAGCCAGGATGAATGAGCAGCAGCGAGTGAGTGTGTGCACACTGTATGTCTGTGTTTGCATGTTCTTCCTCTTGCGTCCATCAAGTGGGGTTGTCAGTTGTGCCTCAGATAAGCTTGTGGTGCTTCATGAACTGTGTTCACAATTCTTATTGCTTTGTTTCATTGATATAATCCCCTTGTGTTTCCCAGAACATCTCGCTTTGCCTCATTCCCTGAGTACTTGGTAGTGCAGATAAAGAAGTTCACTTTTGGTCTTGACTGGGTTCCCAAAAAATTTGGTAGGTATCTTTTGCATGCTTTTGCTTAAACATCAAATTAGCCATTTAAAACACATGGCATGTGAAAGAGCCGTGTATTTGGCTGCTACAGACAGTTCCATTTCATTCTTTTTCTATTAATTCCATTTTTCTCTTTTGAATCAGAACATAGGATCAGCACTGACAACAAAACTTACCACGTGCTAACCTCCTTCCCCTGTAATGGGCTTGGGAATAATCAGGTTCTAGGAGTGAAAGTAGGATCCTCACATTATCTAATAAACAGTGCTTCCTAAACTTGACTGTTCATGTATGTGACCTGGGATCTGCACCAAAGGCAGCTACTAATGCAGCAGGTGTGGAGTGGCCTGAGATTCTGCATTTCTAGTAAGCTCCTGGCTGATGCTGGTGCTGCCAGTCCAAAGAACCCCCTCCCTCCCACTCCTCATTGGCAAGTCATTGGAGACACACTCTCCTCTCTCTGCCACTGAGGCAGGCAGATGTGGTTGATGACTTTCACTTAAATCATTCAGATTTTAGGGATAGTAAAACAAATAGTGGGGTGCATTGAGCAGTTGGAAAAGAGATGTGATTTTGGGCTTTCTTCTTGCTAACATTAAAAGCCCTTGAACATGGTTAGATATGCATAAGATATGCATGAGAACATTTTCCTTGCCATTGTCAGTCAATAGAAGGGTTTTATTAGGCTGTCTTCAGTGCTGGGAAAAGAAGTACAGTTTCAGGGGGCAGAACTGAGGGCAAGATGCTGATCACTTGGCTTCCTGGCCGTGGACATTGAGAAGGACCTCAGAGGGAAAGCCAACTTATTCTAAAGGCTTTGAATGGCTTCGGGAACAGTTTGCATAATTATTGGAATTTCTGCAAAGTAACAACAATTTGAGTCAGATTTTATTGACTTGCTGAAATTAATGGAGTCCCAAAGCTTTCTTTAATGAACCTGTAATTTTTCTTTTGAGGAACAGTTGTACTGATTTTGTTGGTCAGATTTTCTGTTTGGTTTTGCTGCCCTCTAGAATGAAAAGAAAATTTTTTTAACCAAACATTGTTCTTTGGGTTGTTTTAAAATAGGATTTATATACCAAGAATCACAAGTGGTTTGGGGACAGTATTTTTCAAGTTCTGTTTTCTAGCTCATATCCATGCAGTGTTTGAATCCATTTTTCATTATTATCATATTCGAGTAAGTGCAATACCAGATCTAGTGCTATTAGACAGATGCATTTTGTCTTTGAATAAATCAACACAATAACAACTGTACATACCCAAAGACTAATACATTCGAGCTACAACTTGATTTTTTTTAAAAAGCCATTGTTGCTTTATTACATTAATAAGAATAACCTCAGTACTTATCATGATCTGAGAAAACACATAAACTACAACCCAGATGCCTCACAACACATCCAGGCTGATAAACTAAATGAAAAGAAGTAGGCTAGGTGTAAGAACATGTGGCTTGCTCTCTTGGTCTTGCTTGAGTAGTCCCACTTTGGCCAGACAAGGGTTAGAAAACAGTTCTCTGCCATCAGAAAAATCACAGTAGCAAAGCTGTGACACTCAGGGGGCATGGGGCAAGAGGGAACTGTGAGAGCTGTGGCGAACTCCTACAGAGGTCATCGCTGTCCAGAGTAGAAGCTAAGGATCAGCTCCTGACTGTGGTTACCATGCAAGAGTGTGCCACAGATGTGTGTTCTTCAAAATAAGCTGGGAATGTGAATTTTAAAATTAAATCTTCTGATTTAAAAGTTAGAATTTGTTGCCAACATTAAAAAAAATGAATCAGAACAAATTTAGACCACAAATGGTCTGTAGGCTACAGTTTGTGATCTTTGGCTTTGTTCTTTCCTGTGTAAAATTCTTGGTACTTTGCCCAGGTTCTCCATTAACATCAAAACAGTCTCCATGAAGCTACCTGTCCACTGGGCTATTCCAGGGAACTGCAAAGCGTCCGCTGGCTCTGCCTAGGGTGCATGTAGACTTAGCAGTGCTGGGATTTTGATAATGGTGGTTGGTTTTTGGAGAGCTCAGTGAATATAATCCCTGTCATTTTGCAGATGTTTCCATTGATATGCCAGACCTACTTGATATCAACCATCTCCGAGCCAGGGGGCTGCAGCCAGGAGAGGAAGAACTTCCAGACATCAGCCCCCCCATAGTCATCCCTGATGACTCAAAAGGTACCATCTATGCCAGGAGAATGTTCTCAACCTGCCCATCTCTTGTGGAGGGATCATCAGGGTCCCTTGGCTGCCTTCCTGGGATGTTAACCCACCATAGAGACACAGAATTGAGGCAAGGCTGTGTCTCTGAACTTTAAGTGGACTTCATGAGAGGCACAGGCCCATCATGAATGTTTGCAATGGACACTTTTTAGGCTTCAACTCCCTCTGTTCCTCTGTTTCCCCCAGGAGAGAAGAGAGGGACTGTATACAGCCTCAGTTGGGAAGAAGAGGTGTGTGTTTCAGTAGGTTCTCAGTCTAGGGGAGCTGTGTCCTTCCAGGGAGCACTTTTGGACAATCAGATAGGGGAATTCAACAGTGGTATTAGTTAGAAAAACCTTAACCACATCTCACCTGCCTAATTTTGTCACTGCTCCATAGTAAGGGAGTATTTTGAGTTTCTCTTTCACTCTGTGACTGCTAAAATGGTCATTGTTTAAAATATATACATTCCTTTTTTTCAAACTTTTATTTGATAAATATAAATTTCAAAAGTACAACTTTTGGATTATAGTGATTCTTCCCCCCCCATAACCACCCTCTCACCGACAAGCCATCCCATCTCCCACTCCCTCTCCCATCCCGTTCTTCATCAAGATTCATTTTCAATTATCTTTATATACAGAAGGTCAACTTAATATATAATAAGTAAAGATTTCAACAGATTGCACCCACAGAGAAATACAAAGTATAAAGTACTGTTTGAGTAGTAGTTTTACCTTTAATTTGCATAGTATAACACATTAAGGACAGAGATCCTACATGGGGAATAAGTACACATTGAATCCCATTGTTGATTTAACAATTGACACCCTTATATATGATGTCAGTAATCACCCGAGGCTCTTGTCATGAGCTGCCAAGGCTATGGAAGCCTCTTGAGTTCACCAACTCTGACCTTATTTAGACAAGGCCATAATCAAAGTGGAAGTTCTCTCCTCCCTTCAGAGAAAGGTACTTCCTTCTTTGATGGCTTGTTCTTTCCGCTGGAAAATATATACATTCTTAAGGAAATGTATAGTCCTCCCAGAAAAAACAAACAATCATGGGCCGGCGCTGCGGCTCACTAGGCTAATCCTCCACCTAGCGGCGCCGGCACACTGGGTTCTAGTCCCGGTCGGGGTGCCGGATTCTGTCCCGGTTGCCCCTCTTCCAGGCCAGCTCTCTGCTGTGGCCAGGGAGTGCAGTGGAGGATGGCCCAAGTCCTTGGGCCCTGCACCCCATGGGAGACCAGGATAAGTACCTGGCTCCTGCCATCGGATCAGTGCAGTGCGCCGGCCGCAGCGGCCATTGGAGGGTGAACCAACGGCAAAAGGAAGACCTTTCTCTCTGTCTCTCTCTCTCACTGTCCACTCTGCCTGTCAAAAACAAACAAACAGACAAACAGTCGCCTCACCATAATTGAGCCCTGAAACAATGTCAGAGAAAAATAGGTTTGATGATGGGCTCAGTTATTCTGACACTGTAAGTTTCATTCTGGTTCCATTTGTTCACATGTTTGCTTTTTATCTCCTACTGAGTTAATTAAATGAATGAACTGATAATGATATAGGACTCTAGGCCCCTCTACCAAAGGTTTTCATGTCAGTTGAGTGGTGAGTGTTATGGGTGACTCTATTCAGGTACAAAAGAAGGGTGAGGTGAGTCCAGGAGGTGTCAGGTAGGATTCAAGAAGTTGTCTGCATTATGTTGTTATCTAATGCTGGGTCAAATGCTAAATTACAGAGAAGGGAGCTGTGCACGAGACATTCTGGGTCCTGTAGTACGGCAGGCTCATTAAAGAAGCTAAAGGAAGAAGAGAGTTAATAAGCATCCGAGAAATTCAGGCTGCTTTATGAATGCTGCTCTTGTTCTCTTGGATGTTCCTGACTGGGGCCTTAGTTTGTAATAACCAGAGTTCTTAGAAATTCAAGGAGAGGGATTATTTAGTCCATTAAGTTGCTAATCAGAACATCATTTTTGTCAGTTCTAAATGCCTTAGGTTTGTTGTTTCCCCTCATTGCTGTAATGAATTTGTGTTACGTGGGCTGATGTGAGATCTGTGTGTGGGTCACACGGTTGGTGACAGTGTGGAGTGGGGGAGTTTCGGGGGTACTCTGGATGGATAGTTTTCTTTCTCTGAAACTCTTGGATGTGGGTTGGTCTCATTTTCTGTTCCTTCTCTTACTTTTCAGATCGCCTGATGAACCAATTGATAGACCGTATGTATCTTTTGAAATGTTTCTTGGTATCCTACAGTTGTGATTAGCATGACACATTTTTCTGTGTGGTTCTATTGTTCTATTCCTGTGTATGGGCAGCTTTTCCCGGGGAGGAGGGGCCGGAAGTGATGCTTTGTCTGTGGGTTGAGTAAGCAGCAAATGTAAATGAATCCTTGCTGATTAGGTGGCCCCTGTGGCTCAGGAGAGTAACCTCCTGAGAGTCGCCCAACCTTGGGTTGAAAACTTGGCTCTGCCATTTTTGACTACCTGACCTACAGTGATTTGCTTTCCACTTGTGTGAATGGGGCTAGTGATGCCCTTTCTTCCCTCACTGGCCGCATGTGTAGGCCTTTTTTATTTTTTAATTTTTCTTATTTAAGTACAATCTAGGAAGTAGTAAAGTCTCACAAGATGTTGAAAGGTTTGCTACATGAAGAATTTCATAGTTTATTTATTGTGGGATTTGTTATGACAGGGCTTTTCACCCTTCACTATGCTAAGGCACATTACAAATTTCTAAGGGGAAAATAGAGAATGTAGATTTAAAAATTATGTGACCCTGGAGACACTATTTTGTGATTCAACAATTTATTTCATAGAATATGCCACAGAGCACAAATTGGAATCACTGTTGTTCTATGTCTCTGTTTTAAAAATTTGACCTTGATAGGATGTATCTTTCTACAAGAGGGAACTTGGGTAAATGCATTTCAGTATAATTTTTGTAGAACAGATATCTCTATTCCTTAATTCTACTGATTTCCAAGAAATTGGGAGAATTTTCAGTAGAGACCTTAGGACATGGAAAATATAAAGGTTATATTTTGTGTTCCTGCTTTTTGTCCTTTTTAGGTATAGTTTAAGAGCACTGTATATGTATAGTTGTACACATCTACATGTACATATATATAGTCACTGAACATATATTTACACACATATGTATACACATAGCTCTATCAAAATCTATATGATATCAGGAAAAGAAAATGAAATCCTCCATGTTTGGCTCAAGTTGGGTTTGTAAAGCTATCTCAGTTATGTCTTAAGTATATAGAATTTTTTAAAAGAGGCCGGCGCCGTGGCTCAATAGGCTAATCCTCCACCTTGCGGCGCCGGCACACCGGGTTCTAGTCCCGGTCAGGGCGCCGGATTCTGTCCCGGTTGCCCCTCTTCCAGGCCAGCTCTCTGCTATGGCCAGGGAGTGCAGTGGAGGATGGCCCAGGTGCTTGGGCCCTGCACCCCATGGGAGACCAGGAAAAGCACCTGGATCCTGGCTCCTGCCATCGGATCAGCGCGGTGCGCCGGCTGCAGCGGCGGCCATTGGAGGGTGAACCAACGGCAAAGGAAGACCTTTCTCTCTGTCTCTCTCTCTCACTGTCCACTCTGCCTGTCAAAAAAAAAAAAAAAAAAAAAAAAAAGAATTTTTTAAAAGATTTATTTATTTATTTAAAAGTCAGAGTTACACAGAGAGAGGAGAAGCAGAGAGAGAGAGAGAGAGAGAGAAAGAAAGAGAGCGATCTTCCATCTGATGGTTCACTCCCCAAATGGCCACAATGGCCAGAGCTGCGCCGATCCAAAGCCAGGAGCCAGGAGCTTCTTCAGTGTCTCCCACGTGGGTGCAGGGGCCCAAGGACTTGGGCCATCTTCTACTGCTTTCCCAGGCCATAGCAGAGAGCTGGACTGGAAGTGGAGCAGCTGGGTCTCGAACCAGCGCCCATATGGAATGCTGGAGCTTCAGGCCAGGGCGTTAACCTGCTGTGCCACAGCACCGGCCCCAGTGTATAGAATTTTAAAAGGTGTTTTTTCCCTTCTATACTTAACATTTGGGCTGTACATTTCCAAGAACTGATTGCTCTCCTGTGATTGCTGGATGTATTTAAAGGCCTTGCTGCAGCTTCCTGTGAAATTTAAGGAACAGCTTTTTGGCCTGTAGACAATGCTTTTCTCTTCAAATTTCCATCTCAGGCGAGGCTACTTGTAGAGGTTTTGAGAATGACCTGAGGCTGAAATGATTCTGGATATACAGTATATCTCCCCCTAGGACCTTGGAGAATTGTTTTTCAGTGCTTGTATTGTGCAGGTAATCCCCAGGATTCCTGTTTCTAGCAAGGATATAAACTCAGCTCAAATGGCTTAACATTTAAAATGGCTCAAAACAAAACAAACTAAAACCATTATTTGTACTTCCAACATAATAGCACCTTCTTTGGGTGGCAGGTGGATAAGGGGTGGGGGTGAAGAGCAGCTAAGGCAAGAAGAGACATAGAGTTTACTTTTTTACACCAGAATATCCTGTTGTGCTCTGTAGCATCAGACATCGATGAGTCGTCGGTGATGCAGCTGGCCGAGATGGGCTTCCCTCTAGAAGCGTGTCGGAAGGCTGTGTACTTCACTGGAAATATGGGAGCCGAGGTGGCCTTCAACTGGATCATTGTTCACATGGAAGAGCCGGGTAGGTGGGGACAATGGAATGCTTTGGGGTCTGAGGTGACCTCAAGGATTTAAGCCTTGGCCCTTTCATGTCTCTTATGGAAGTGTCACCAGAAAATGACTTTTCAGCTCAAATTGTGCTGTAGTAGCAAAGTTACAATCTCTGTCTTTTTTTTTTTTTATTGAGATATAATTAATCTTTCAAGTATATTTTCCAGTGAATTAAAGACCATTAGAAATACGTGGGATATATTGCCAGTTAAGAGATGATGAGGATCTAAAATAGAAATGTGTGTGTGTATGGAGAAATGGAGATGGTTTAGTTAGCTTTTTCTTTTTTTTTTTTTTTTTTTTTAAGATTTGATTTATTTATTTGAGAGGTAGAGTTATGGACGGAGAGAGGGAGAGACAGAGAGAAAGATCTTCCATCCGCTGGTTCACTCCCCAAATGGCCACAATGACTGGAGCTGGGCCGATCTGAAGCTGGGAGCCAGGAGCTTCTTTGGGGTCTCCCATGTCGGTGCAGGGGCCCAAGGACTTGGGCCATCTTCTACTGCTTTCCCAGGCCATAAGCAGAGAGCTGGATCAGAAGAGGAGCAGCCGGGGCGTGAACTGGCAACCATATGGGATGCTGGCGCCACAGACAGAAGGCTTAGCCTACTATGCTATAGGGCCAACCCTGTTAGCTTTTTCTTTTGTTCACTTCATTGAAAAATATCTCATTTACAGTACCATACAAGTCAGCTATATTTTTAAGGGTATATATCAGTGGTTTTAGCAAATTCACTGCATTGTGCAACCATCATCACTGTCTAGTTTAACATTTTTGTCCACCCAGATGAAATCCTGTACCCATCAGCAGTCAATCCGCAATGTCCCGCTCTCCATAGCCCCTGACAACTACTAATTTCCTAATTGAATTTGTGGATTTGCCTATTTTAGACATCTCATGTAAATGGAATTATACAACATAAGATTTTTTATGTCTGGTTTCTGTCACTTAGGGTCATGCTTTCAAGGCTCATGTGTGTTATGGCATAAATCAGTTCTCCATTCCTTTTCATGGCTGAATAATATTCCATTGTGTGGATGTACTATATTTTATTCATCCTTTCATCAGTTGATGGACATTTGGGATGTTTTTGCTTTTATGAATAATGCTGCTATAAATATTTCCATACAAACTTTTGTGTGGACTTATATTTTCATTTCTCTTGTGTTGAATTGTTATACCCTATGTTAACTCCATGTTTAACTTCCAGAGGAACTGCCAAACTGTTTTGTTTTAGTTTTTCCAAAGATTTACTTGAAAGGCAGAATGACAGAGAGGGAGACAGAGAGAAAGAGAGAGAGAGAGAGACAGAGAAATCTTCCATTCTTTGGTTCACTCCCCTCATGGTCTGGGCCAGGCTGAATCCAGGAGCCAGGAACTGTATATGGTCCCCCATATAGTTGGCATGGGCCCAAGTCATGGGGGCATCCTGCACTGGCTTTCCAAGCATATTAGCTGGATTGGAAGTGGAGCAGCCAGGACTTGAACCAGCACTCTGAGATGGGATGCCAGCATCAGTCAGCAGCTTAACTCACTGCACCACAGTGTTGACCTCCTGCCAAACTGTTTTTACAGAGTCAGTGAGCCATGTTGCATTCTGGCCAGTAGTGAATGAGAGTTTCAACTTTTCCCCTTCCTCACTGACTCTTATTATCATCTTTTTTATTTATCCTTTCCAGTGGGTGTGAAGTGATATCTCATGGGGCCTTGATTTGCGTTTTTCCAATGCCTAATGATGTTGAATGTCTTTTCATATGTTTATTGACCATTTGTGTATCTTCCTTAGAAAAACATCCATTTAGATTCTTTGCCCATTTTTAATGAGGTTATTTATCTTTTTATGGTTGAGTTCCAAGAATTCTATTTTTTTTTTTTTTAACAGGCAGAGTGGACAGTGAGAGAGACAGAGAGAAAGGTCTTCCTTTTGCCGTTGGTTCACCCTCCAATGGCTGCTGCGGCCGGCGCACCGCACTGATCCGAAGCCAGGAGCCAGGTGCTTCTCCTGGTCTCCCATGGGGTGCAGGGCCCAAGCACTTGGGCCATCCTCCACTGTACTCCCTGGCCACAGCAGAGAACTGGGCTGGAAGAGGGGCAACCGGGACAGAATCCGGCGCCCTGACCGGGACTAGAACCCGGTGTGCCGGCGCTGCAGGCGGAGGATTAGCCTATTGAGCCGCGGCGCCGGCCCAAGAATTCTTTTTATATTCTGGTTAAAAGTCTTTTATTAGATGTATGATTTTCAGATTTTTTTCCATTATATTGTCTTATCACATTGTTGGTGGTGAAGCACAAAAGTTTTTAATTTTGATGAAGTCCAATTTATCTATTTTTTCCTTTTATTACTTGTATTTTTGTGTTGTATCTATGAAACCATTGCTTGGCCTAATGCCATAAAAATTTACTCCTGGGGCCAGTGTCATGGCATGGAGAGTATGCTGGTGTCATGGTGTAGGGGGTGTCCTGGCTGCGCCACACGTGATCCAGCTCCCTGCTAAGAGCCTGGGAAAAGCAATGGAAAGATGGCCCATGTACTTGGGCCTCAGCTACCTATGTAGCTTCTGGGGTCTTGGCTTTGGTTTGTCTCAGCCCTGGTCATTATGGCCGTTTAGGAAGTGAACCAGTGGATAGAAGGTCTCTCTCTTTCAAAAAAAAAAAAAAGATTTACTCTTGTGTGTTTCTTCTTAAGAGTGTTATAGTTTTGGTTCCCACACTTAGATCAGTGATCCATTTTGAGTTAATTTTGGGTATGGTGTGCAGTAGAGGTCCCTCCTCATTATTTGTGTATGGATATTCAGTTGTCTTGGTTGCATATGTTAAAAGATTATACTTTCCCCACTGAGTGGTCTTCAAGAAATCAATTGACCATTGATTTGGGTTTATTTTTGAGCTCCCAATTCTTTCACTTCATCTATATGCCTATCCTTGTGCCACTGCCAGACTGTGTTGATTATTTTAACTTTGTGGATATGTTTTTTCTTCTTAGACTTAAGATATTGTTTATTTCAAAAAGAAAGAAAAGGAAAAGTCCTGAGTATGATTATTTTCTCTAGATTTTGCTGAGCCACTGACAATGCCTGGTTATGGAGGAGCAGCTTCTGCTGGAGCCTCTATTTTTGGTGCTACTGGGTTGGATAACCAACCACCAGAGGAGATTGTAGCTATCATCACCTCTATGGGATTCCAGCGAAATCAGGCTGTTCAGGCACTACGAGCAACGGTGAGCATGAGAGACTGTGTGTGTGTGTGAATACCCTCCTCTTACCAGAGATGGTTTGCACTTCTGTCAGGAGCAGTTGAGACCTTCCAGTGAGCTTTGATCCACTTTGGATCGTGTGCATCTAACTCTTAACCTCCTCTTGGTCCATAAAGAGTCAGGAACTGGAGCCAGGTATCTAACCCAGGTGATCTGATAGCGTGTATGGAACCACAACCAATGTCTTAATGACTAGACAAAGTAAACAGAAATGTTTTTGCAATGGAGATCTGGTTATTGCAGGACAGTACTTTTTTTTTTTTTTTTCAACCTACCCATCCTTGCCACATCATAATGCACCCAAATGCCACTGGTTCCTTCCTGCCTGTCCTGCCTGGATACCTACTAGGGTCTGTTGCTAGGCCACAGTGGCCCTTGACTGGCTAATGGGAATGTGGCTGGAATGATCTGTTTCCTTTCAAATTTGCTCAAAATATCTCAACCAGAGTTTGTTCTACATGGTGAACGTTCATATGCCTCATTTATTATTATTATTATTATTATTTTAAAAAGATTTATTTTTTATTTATTTGAAAGAGTTACAGAGAGGTAGAGACAGAGAGAGAGGTCTTTCATCTACTGGTTCACTCCCCAAATGGCCACAACTATCAGAGCTGAACTAATCTGAAACCAGGAGCAAGGAGCTTCTTCCAGGTCTCCCATGTGGGTGCAGGGGCCCAAGCACTTGGACCATCCTCCACTGCTTTCCCAGGCACATTATCAGGGAGCTGGATCGGAAGTGGAACAGCCAGGCCTCGAACCAGCGCCCATATGGGATGCCAGCACTGCAGGCCAGGGCTTTAACCTGCTGTGCCACAGTGCTGGCCCCTTATTATTATTATTATTATTATTATTATTATTATTATTATTATTTTGACAGGCAGAGTGGACAGTGGGAGAGAGAGACAGAGAGAAAGGTCTTCCTTTTTCCGTTGGTTCACTCTCCAGTGGCCGCTGTGGCCGGTGCACTGCACTGATCTGAAGGCAGGAACCAGGTGCTTATCCTGGTCTCCCATGGGGTGCAGGGCCTAAGCACTTGAGCCATCCTCCACTGCACTCCCGAGCCACAGCAGAGAGCTGGGCTGGAAGAGGGGCAACCGGGACAGAATCCGGCGCCCTGACCGGGACTAGAACCCGGTGTGCCGGCGCTGCAGGCGGAGGATTAGCCTATTGAGCCATGGTGCCGGCCTTATTATTTTTTGTCTGACTGCTTTGTTGGGAGTTTCTGACTATACCTAAGCAAATCCTGTAACCCATCAGTGAAATCAGAAACAGGAAAAGAGAGAAATGTTTTTATGTTCCATTGGTTTGAACTGCATTGGGTTCAGTTTTAAAAAGTTGTGTTTAAGTAACCAATGTTGGCATCATTAATCCAGGCATTCATTAATCTTGCTTCTTTTCCAATTCTCCTATTTTACCAACATTTAGGGAGAGTAGGGCCTCTAACATAGTACTCATATTGGCACCTCAATATCTTGCAGAGTCATCTGCAGAAAATACAGTTGGTAGAGAGGGTCGTGTGTGCAATCACTGTGGCTCTAGGAAAGGTTACACCTAAATAAATGCCATACCCTTTGGCATTCTACACCCATCGTTATCAGCACCAGGCTCCGGAAATGCTGAGCTGAGAGTGATAAGGGTTTTGGAATGATAATCTGCTGCTCAGAACTATTTCCCACTGAATCCAATCACGGACGTTAGCTGGAGGACTTGCAGAATGTCAAGCTGAACATACATATCACATGTGGAGTCGCTTCTCACATAGAGCATTTAAGACTAATGAACTCAAGCCTCCTCCCTTATCTGCTTAATGTCTGGTTCAAGTGGTCAGGCTTTAATGAAGCCTGAGACTGTGTGCATTGTAAAACTGTTTTATTTTATTAGAGTAATAACCTGGAAAGAGCATTGGATTGGATCTTCAGCCACCCAGAGTTTGAAGAAGACAGTGACTTTGTGATTGAGATGGAGAATAATGCCAATGCAAACATTATTTCTGAGGCCAAACCTGAAGGACCTAGAGTCAAGGATGGATCTGGAAGTAAGTTCCTGCCCGAGAGGCTTCCTGAGCGGTCGTGACTTTTCATTCAGCTCCTGCTCTTCCCTCCCACCACGACACAGCCAGCCTCCCCGTCATTCAGAAGTTAGTGAGGTTCCATCCTCTCATGCCTGGTGTATTTTGTCACCTTGCACTGGGGATCTGATAAAGTCTAGTCCGCTGAGACTCTTGCTGCCTAGCAGAGTGTGTGTTTAAGTTTAGCACCAGCTTTGACTTCCATCCATTTGTTTGAGGTCAGATTTATTCATGGACCATGAAAATGTTTATGAAAAAGAGTGTTTATATTCCTGTTGTTGTGGAACAGTTGAGAATTGATCTTCTCATGATCAATTCCAACTACTTGATGATTTCCCGAGGGGCTGTCTCAGGATGGCAGGAAGAGGTACCCCAGGCCCATGTCCTGCTTTTCAGTAGCATACACATTCCTATCACTGTGTGCCAGTCAGTGTTCTAAGCACTCAGCAGATAGTCTCCACATGGAACTCTCCCCACAGACATCCAGTGAAAAGTAGAGGCACAGAAGGATTAAACACTTTGCTCCAGGTCACACAGCTCTTAAAAAAGTGGAGGCAAGATTCAGATCATCGTTGTGATCTCCTGCCTCTTTGGCTGTCATAGCCTACAGGATGCTGTTCTGGCTCTTTGGCCTGGCATTTGACACCTCTGCTCTCCCCTTTTTACAGATGAAGAAACTGAGATAAAGAAGGCTAGGAGCTTGCCAGGCTCACATTGGTAGGTGTAGGCAGAACAAGGACGCCCCTCTAGACTCTGCCTTGAGAGGCTAGGCCTACAGCCACTGTAATGTGTTATGTCTCAGAGGTGTCAAATTGAACTTGCAATTCAATCATTGTACATTGACATTTGTGCCTTCTATTTGGGAACTTGTAAAGGACAGAGACCATTTTCAATTTTTTTTTTTTTTTTAAGAGCATGGTAGGCAGCATCATTATGGGGCCATAGAAGTTTTTTTTTTTTTTTTTTTTTTTTAAGATTATTTATTTGAGAGGCCAGTGTGGTGGCATAGTAGGTAAAGCCACTGCTGCAGTGCTGGCATCCCATATGGGCACTGGTTCGGGTCCCGGCTGCTCCTCTTCTGATCCAGCTCTCTGCTATGGCCTGGGAAAGCAGTGGAAGATGGTCCATTTGCTTGGACCCCTGCACCCATGTGGGAGACCCAGAAGAAGCTGCTGGCTCCTGGCTTTGGATTAGCCCAGCTGCAACCATTGTGGCCATTTGGGGAGTGAACCAGAGGATGGAAGACCTCTCTCTCTGTCTCTTCCTCTGCCTCTGCCTCTCTGTAACTCTACCTTTCAAATAAATAAATCTTTAAAAAAAAAAAAAAGGTTATTTATTTGAGAGTTAGAGTCACAGACAGGTTGAGGTAGAGACAGAAAGAAAGGTCTTCCATCTGCTGGTTCACTCCCTAAATGGCCCAGTGGCCAGAGCTGGGCCAATCAGAAGCTAGGAGCTAGGAGCTTCTTCTGGGCCTCCCACATGAGTGCAGGGACGCAAGCACGTGGACCATCTTCTACTGCTTTCCCAGGCCATAAGCAGAGAGCTGGATCAGAAGAGGAGCAGCTGGGACATGAACCAGCGCCCATATGGGATGCCTTGGCCTTCTATGCCACAGTGCCGGCTCAGAGGCCAGTTTACTTTTATGAAGCTCCTTGTGTGTAGCACATAAAAAGTACTGAGTAAATAACAATTGGATTTAAATAAATCTGTATTGGCAGCACATGTTTCATAATCATCTATTTGTGCCTCTCTTTGTTAATGGTCTCATCAGACTTAATGTGCATGAATTGATCTAGAGCTGGGAGAGGGAAACTTTCTTCTTTTTTGAAAAAAATGTAAAACAGAGGTTTTGGAAACTCTTTTAATCCTAACTGGATAAGAAAAGGGTGAGGTGTAGTTCTGTTAGTGTCCATACTAGCATGAATGGGGAATGTCCAGCCCGTGGGTCATATAAGCCCACAAAATCATTTGGTCTGGCTCTGCTAAGGCAATTGCAGGTGGGACTCAAAATTCAATAAATCTATATCAGGCTAATTTTTAAAAATATATTATTTATTTATTTGAGAGATAGAGTTACATGCAGAGATCGGGAGAGACAGAGAGAGGGGTCTTTGATCCACTGGTTCACTGTCCAAGTGACCGCAATGGCCGGAGCTGAGCCAATCCGAAGCCAGGAGCCAGGGGCTTCTTTTGGGTCTCCTGTGTGAGTGCAGGGGCCTAAGGACTTGGGCCATCTTCCACTGCTTTCCCAGGCCGTAGCAGAGAGCCGGATCAGAAGAGGAGCAGCAGGGACACAAACTGGCACCCATAGAGATACCAGCGCTACTACACCATAGCACTGGCCCCCAAACTAATTTTTTTTAATTTTATTTTTTTTTAACTTTTATTTAGTAAATATAAATTTCCAAAGTACAGTTTATGGATTATAATGGCTTTCCCCCCCATAACTTCCCTTCCATTTGCACCCCTCCCATCTCCTGCTCCCTCTCCCATTCCATTCACATCAAGATTCATTTTCAATTATCTTTATATACAGAAGATTGATTTAGTATATATTAAGTAAAGATTTCATCAGTTTGCACCCACACAGAAACACAAAGTGTAAAATACTGTTTCAGTACTAGTTATAGCATTACTTCACATTGGACAACACATTAAGGACAGATCTCACATGAGAAGTAAGTACACAGTGACTCCTGTTGTTGACTTAACAATTTGACACTCTTATTTATGGTATCAGTAATCTCCCTAGGCTCTAGTCATGAGTTGCCAAGGCTATGGAAGCCTTTTGAGTTTGCCAACTTCGATCTTATTCCGATAGGGTCATAGTCAAAGTGGAAGTTTTCTCCTCCTTTCAGAGAAAGGTACCTCCTTCTTTGATGGCCCCGTTCTTTCCACTGGGATCTCATTCGCAGAGATCTTTCATTTAGGTCGTCTTCTTCTTCTTCTTCTTTTTTTTTTAACAGAGTGTCTTGGCTTTCCATGCCTGAAATACTCTCATGGGCTCTTCAGCCATATCCGAATGCCTTAAGGGCTGATTCTGAGGCCAGAGTGCTATTTAGGACATCTGCCATTCTATGAGTCTGCTGTATATCCTGCTTCCCATGTTGGATTGTTCTCTCCCTTTTTGATTCTATCAGTTAGTATTAGCAGACACTAGTCTAGTTTGTGTGATCCCTTTGACTCTTAGACCTATCAGTGTGATCAATTGTGAACTGAAATTGATCACTGGGACTAGTGAGATGGCATTGGTACATGCTACCTTGATAGGATTGTATTGGAATCCCCTGGCACGTTTCTAACTCCACCATTTGGGGCAAGTCCGATTGAGCATGTCCCAAATTGTACATCTCCTCCCTCTCTTATTCCCATTCTTATATTTAACAGGGATCACTTTTAAGTTAAAATTTAAACACCTAAGAATAATCGTGTGCTAATTACAGAGTCCCAAACTACTTTTTTTTCTGACAGAGTGAATAGTGAGAGAGAGAGACAGAGAGAAAGGTCTTCCTTTTTGCCGTTGGTTCACCCTCCAATGGCCACCACAGCTGACGCGCTGCTGCTGGCGCACCACGCTGATCCGAAGGCAGGAGCCAGGTGTTTCTCCTGGTCTCCCATGGGGTGCAGGGCCCAAGCACTTGGGCTATCCTCCACTGCACTCCCGGGCCACAGCAGAGAGCTGGCCTGGAAGAGGGGCAACCAGGACAGATTCTGGCGCCCCGACCGGGACTAGAAACCCGTGTGCCGGTGCCGCTAGGTGGAGGATTAGCCTATTGAGCCACGGTGCCGGCCCAAACTAATTTTTAAGTTGATAATTTTGCGTGGCCTGTGGGTGATGTTATAAGTATCTAAATGGCCCTTGGCAAAAAAAAAAAAAAAGGTTCCCCACCCCTGCAAGCCTCTTGTATTACATTTCAGAAGTCACCTTCTTGCCTAAAATAAGGAAAGCTGTACTGGACAAGTTGAGCAGCATTTATGATGTGTTATAAGTGTGACAGTTCACTTCTTCTTTGGTTTTCTTTAATGTACTTTTCTTTGGAGGTGATGAAGGAGAAAACACAGATGGGCTGTGGGCCAGCTGCCAGGGCATCTGGCCTTGAAATGGAGATGGGTCTGACCAGTAGGGTTTCCTTTCTTTGGATGGAGCTTGATGGCACCGCCCACTCTCTGCTCATGGTCAGTAGTGATAAAGAATAGCCACCTCCTCTTTCAGGCTTGGGTGTGCTCCTCAGGGTGACCTGCACGTGTTCCAGGCACGGCTGGATTTTCAGCTGCATTCTTGAATGCACTGTTAGGATGAGAGCTCCTTTTTATATTTTTATTTTTATTTTTTTTGGTAGATTGAAAAGTATTATTTCAGAGAGAGAAACACACACACACACACACACACACACACACACACACAGAGGGGGAGTGCTCCCAGCCATTGGTTCACTCTTCAGATGATTGCAGTGAACTGGGAGAGCTGAAGCTGGGAGCTAGGAACTTAATCTAGGTCTCCCACATGGGTAATAGAGATCCAATTGTTTGAGCCACCACTGCTACTTCCAAAGGTCTGTGTTAGCAGGAAACTGGAGTCAGGAACCTGGTGTATTTTAGTGAATGAAGCAGACTTCCTGTGCTTATGATGCTCCATTTTAGCCTGGGGTGAAAGGAGATAGACAGTAAATAAATGCACCAGGAAGTGTGTGCCATGCAGGTGTTACTTCATGCCACATGGGCAGTAAAGCAGGACGGGGGAATGGAGGAGCCACAAGAGTGAGGGTGGGGGTGACAAGGAGCATTGCTGTTTTATTAGGGTGCTGCAGGAAGCCCTCTCTGATGAGGGACATTGACCTGAGACCTCAACAAAGTGAGGGATGAGTCATGGGGCCTCTGAGAAAGGAGTTTCAGGCAGGAGGGACACGTGGTGTGAAGGCTCAGAGGCTAGAGCATGCCAGGTATGTTCAGGAGCAGCCAGGGTGGCTGGAGTGGAGTAAGAGGCAGAATGAGAGTAGGTGAAGGGACTCACAGACCACAGCCAGAGTCAGCTTTTGCTCTGAGATACAGGAAGCCACTGTACGCTTTCAGGGCAGAATAATGACCCCCGTTTGACTTGCTTTTTTAGAAGAACCCATCTGGCAGCCGTCGGAGAATAGTCGCTAGGGATGAGGGAGGAAGTGGGGGTCCAGTTAAAAGCTCGGTGGTCATAATTCAGACAATAGATATGACTTGGATGAGGGGTTACTAATGGAAGAGGTAAGAAGTAGTCGAATTCTGGGTATGTTTTGAAGGAAATGTTGCTAGATTATGCTAATGGAATGGATGGGTGTAAAGAGTGTGAGAGAGAAGTCAAGATTTTGTCTTGGGTTAATGAGGACTGAATTATTGTAGATTGAGCTAGGTTAGGCTGAAGGGAGAATGCTAAACAAACTAGGAATGGACAAGACCTTCCTCAGTCTGATAAAGGACATCTGCAAAAACCTACGGCTCACATCACACATAGTATGAAAGACTGAATGCTTTCTCCTGAGTCCAGGAGCAAAGCAAGAGCGTCCCCTCTCGCCACTTTTGCTTAACATTGCACAGAAGGTTTTAACCATTGCAAGTATGCAAGAAAAGGAAGTAAAAGGCATCTAGATGATCAAAGAAGAGGCAAAGCTATTTCTCTTTGCACAGGATCTTGTATAAAGAAAACCCTAAAGAATCTGTTAAGAAACTATTAGAATTAACAAGTGGGTTCAGCAAGGTGGCAGGAAGATTAACCTACAAAATCCAATATTTCTGTGTGCTAGCAGTGAACATTTGAGAAGTGTAATTAAGAAAACAGTGGCATTGCTGCCATGAAACTGGATGGGAATACTGAGAAGGGGAGTCTGCAGAGAGGGGAAGAAAAGATGCGAGGTCAGAGAAAAAAGGAGACAGCAAAGGGAGCCGAGGTGGAGCATACAGTGAGGCAGCTGGACAGCCAAGGGAGTTACATCCTGGGAATAAATGTTTGAGGAAAAGGAGGTGATCAATAGTGTGCCATGCTGCCGAAGGGTAGGCTGAAGCCTGAGGATTGACAGTTGAGTAAGTGAATGAGCATGGGTGACAAGCAAGAAAACTAGGGGTCAGAGTGAGAGAAAATGTAATAGTCAGCTTTGGGATAATACAATAATGTAATAAAATATAATAAAAATTGAGTACTAGAAAAATGAATATGCATACCATTTTTCTTATTAAATTCAACATTTGAATATTATCACATGACTGTAAAAGGTTGTAAATGTTACTGTTTCTGTTCTATCTCATCGTAGTCTGTAACAGCTTACTGAGCAGACTGGGGCGGGTATGTGGTACCCACTTTGTGCTGTGTGGTCTAAATTAGTTGAAGGAACATGAACTGAAATTGGTTCCACATGGATTTGATACAGAATGCTGTGCTTAATGGCAGGAGGTATTTGTCAGTGAATGAACGCTGGTCTCACCTTCTGTCTAGAGTTTATTATCTCCTTGTTCAGAACGCTGAAGCCTCAAGTTCAGTGCCACTCAAATTATTCTCAGGAACAAGTCAGAAATATTATGTGGAGCATTATCCCTTCCTATAACTGATCACAAGTATCTATTGTTTCTCGTAGTTCTGACTTTTTTGTATGGTGTTCTGGTCTGAATTGCTTGTTGAAGTTTGAAACAGCTCTGTGAAGCAGATAGATTTTTTGTTTGTTTGTTTAAATCTCCATGAAGAGGCAAGCTCAGGGAGATGGAGCAATTTTTACTTTCATGCTGGGGGGCGGGGGAGCGCCAAGACTGCCATTTTAGACCCACAAATTTGCTGCCAGACTTTGGATGTGGGATTTTTAATCCCCTTCCATGTTTGAATTTAATAGCAGTTGTACTTTGATGATTTATGTCCTGCCTCTGTTGTTACAAGTTTGCAGGTTGAATTTGGTGTCAGTATGAGTGTGTGTGGTCAGCATAGCAAAGCAAATCTAAGCAGTTGCTACATTACACTATTATTATTGGTTTTAAATTCTGGTCTTGATCCTAGAAATGCTGCTTTGTAACCAAGTTGTTTCCTTTTTCATAGTGTATGAGTTATTTGCATTCATCAGTCACATGGGAACATCTACAATGAGTGGTCATTACGTTTGCCATATCAAAAAGGAAGGAAGGTGAGTCTTCTTTCAGAAGGTAATGATATCTGTGATTTATTTAGCACCTACTATATTATATGCCAGCACCCTACTGGGTGCTTCTCATTTGGTTCTTGCATTGGCCTTCTAGGAGGGTGCTTTTTTAAAAATTTTATTTATAGGGGCTGACGCAGTGGCTCACTTGGTTAATCCTCCACCTGAAGCACTGGCATCCCATATGGGCGCCGGGTTCTAGTACTGGTTGCTTCTCTTCCAGTCCAGCTCTCTGCTGTGGCCCTGGAGTGCAGTGGAGGATGGCCCAAGTGCTTGGCCTCCTGCACCCACATGGGAGACCAAGAAGAAGCACCTGGCTCCTGGCTTTGGATCGGCATGGTGCGGCGTCATCGGTAGCAGCCATTTGGGGAGTGAACCAACGGATGGAAGACCTTTCTTTCTGTCTCTCTCTCTCTCACTGTCCATAACTCTACCTGTCAAATAAAAAAAAAGAAATATTAAAAATTTGTTTTATTTATATATTTATTTAAAGATTTATTTATTTATTTGAAGCATTATAGAGAGGGAGAGTGAGAGAGAAATCCATCTTCCATCTGCTGATTCACTCCCCAAATGGCTGCAATGGCCAGGGCTTGGCCAAGCTGAAGCTAGGAGCCAGGAGCTTTTTCCAGGTCTACTGTGTGGGTAGCAGGGGCTAACACTTGGGCCATCTTCTGATGCTTAGCAGGGAGCTGCATTGGAAGTAGAGCAGCTGGGACACAAACTGACACTCATATGGGATACCTGTGTTGCAGGAGGTGGCTTTACCAGCTAAACTATCATGTTGGCCCCAGGAGCGTACTTGCAAGGCCACTTTATACATCAAGACACTGAAATTCAGGGAAGCTGACTAGCTTGGCCTTTCCTAATAAATAGCCATGTCAGAACTTATATTTAATGTCACCCTTAACCATCATAACACGGTGACTTCCAAAAATTATAGGTCTTCAGGAGAAAGTGTATCGTATTTGGAGCCTCCACTGGATTCCCATATTTAGCCAACAAAATAAAACAAGAAAACCAGGATGCACTCTTGAATGTAAATTTCAGATAAATAACAAATGATTTTTCAGATACAGAATAAAATAAACATGTTTCAATTACTGCTTGGGACACACTTCTACTAAACATTTTTTTGTTTACTAGACGTTCAACTTTAGCTGGATAACCTTTGTTTTATCTGGCAACCCTAAATGTCAATGCTGTGCCTCTTCTACAGCCTAGCTTTCCTGCTTCTTAGGTGGGATGTTAATTTTGTGTTTGAGAATGAGATAGTTACGGGAAGGAAGACCATTGCTGTCTTCAGAACCTTCTCCCTTGGTGCCCTTCCTGCAGCTGCCTAACTGAGCTGCCTGTGGGTCAGTCCTCCAGCATGAGAGCAGTGCTCAGGCCACGTGGAGGCTGGAGAAACACACAACTTGGCCTTTTCTGGTAGATGTTGGCCTGCCACTCTGTGCTCCCTGTTGCAGAAGTGGTCTGTTTCCACAGATTCCGTTGGGTTCTTTTATGGTGTGTCTTTTAGTTTTGTCTTCTCAACTTGATGAGTGAAATTAGTGGAGCACAGTGACTGTATTTACAGTGAATTCTTTTCATTGCCAAGCTTGATAACTATTTTAAAAATACTTTTTGAGTAGGGTGGGAAGAATCACTATGTTCCTAAATTTGGATATATGAAGTGCATGAAGTTTGTATACCTTCAATGAAAGGTTTCTAGGTTAAAAAAAGATTAATAGTCTGCATATTATTAAACAGGAACTCAAAATAAAAAATGTACTTTTTGGGGTAGGCATCGGCCTGGCAGTTAAAATGCCTACTGACACACCCATGTTAGAGTGCTTAGGTCTGACCTAGCTCCGCCTCCTGACTTCAGCTTCCTGCTAATGCACATCCAGGAGGCAGCAGCGATGGATCAAGTAATTGGATTCCCATGTGTAGGGTGCTTGGATTGAGTTCCTACTTCTGGCTTCGGCCCCAGCCTAGCCCTGGCCATTGCACATTTGGCGAATGAACCAGCAAATGCGAGCATGCTCTGTCTCTTAAATACATAAATAATTAAAAATATGTTTTAAAGAGGAAAATAGGTGCATTATAATTAAAAAGCTTCAAAATTCATGGTGATGGGTTTTTTAAAATACAAAAAGAAGAATATGTACTTTAGAAATCTTAAGAAAACAATTATCTACATTTTGGTATATTTTTATTTGTTTTGATCTCATTGGAGGAGGGTGTGTATATTTCCATATATACACATACTATATATATATTAAAATACACATATGTATTAACAAAAGCTGCTTAAAGTATCTATAGAGCACATAGAATTTTGTATCCTGCTTTTCATATTATGTTGTGATCCATATTTTATCTTCATATTTTATTGTGGTTACTTTCTCACTTCACCAAATATTCTTTGAAGAAATTTTAATAGTTGTGTAATAATTCACTGCATAGTTTCTTTTTAAAGAGTCATAGTTTAAATTTTTTTTTTTAAAGAAATTAATTAATTTGCCTAGGAGACACACAGAGTGAGAGCACCCACTTGCTGGTTCACTCCCAGAACTGAGTGTGAGAGCTCTGTCCAGGTCTTCTCCATGAGTGGTGGGACCCACTTCCTTGAGCCATCACTGCTGCCTCCCTGGGGTATATCAGCATGAAGCTGGAGTCAGGAGCAGAGCTGGGTGTTGAAGCCAGGCACTCTGACTCTGGATATGGCATCTTAACTGGCTACTTAACCACTTGGCCAAGTGCCTAACCCTGCAGACATGTTAGTTCTGACTTTTAGCTAGTTTTTACCTAAGACTGAAATAAACATTGTATACATAATCTTTGCCTCGGTTTCTCAGGCCACTATGAATTTGTACAAAGGAAATTTTGAGATAAAGACTTCAGCATGTTTAGAGACTCCTATTACATTTCAGTGGCTCAAACATCAAAAAGCACATGTGATTTCCCACCAAGATTCGGTTATTTTTATACCACACACTCGAGTTTGGTGATCTGAAAACATTTTGGTTATTTTAAGTATTGTGCACCATATGATGCCATAACTACTTTCTAGTGTCCTGACACTGACTTAAATCCTTTCAATGCTTCTGTCTTTCGTTTGCAGGTGGGTGATCTACAATGACCACAAAGTTTGTGCCTCTGAAAGGCCCCCTAAAGACCTGGGCTACATGTACTTTTACCGCAGGATACCCAGCTAAACCTCAGACAGACGACTTGGCGAGAAGAAGCCATACACTTTTTAATTTGCCAAAAAAAAAAAAAAAAAAAAGGGGATAGCCAAACATGAATGAATACATGGGGGTATTTATAGTTTATTTAAAGAGCAAGATCATTTGACGCCTTCTGAAATAGAACTGGGAAGAAATTTGTATCAGTGGTGAAACACTATTG
Organism: Oryctolagus cuniculus; assembly: GCF_964237555.1. Lineage (NCBI taxonomy): Eukaryota > Metazoa > Chordata > Mammalia > Lagomorpha > Leporidae > Oryctolagus > Oryctolagus cuniculus. The sequence goes on along the minus strand of NC_091435.1, from coordinate 100,043,519 downwards.
TAGATAGTTTTTATAAATGTTCAAGGAGAGGAGGTTATTAAAAAAAAAAAAAAAGGTATTCTTGTTGCTGGTGAGGCATCTCCCATTGACAAATTCAAAGTGGCCATGTGACCCCAGCCCTCTATTTTGCTTGGGGCCCTGTGGTAGTGGCTTCCAGAGAAATCAATCTATGTGGCCAGTGGTGTGGCCTCAGCTACAATACATGAAAAGCCCACTCTGTTTCATCAGGAGAATCAGCAACTGGGCTGAGCTTTTTTGTGACATATTTTTTTTTCCATTGCGCACAATAATTTCTGACCTATCCTTGTATAATAGAGCACCTGCAATGAGAGGTATTTTTAATTTAAATCATATCAAACTTCATAATAAAATTGTGTGAATGCATATGAGAGTGAGTGTGTGTGAGTGTGTGAGACCTTTGTAGTCCCCTAGAAAATCTGTAAGGGGCTGGCTTGTAAAGGCTACATAGTTTGGTATTTAGCATATGTAGAAAAGGCAAGTAAATATTTTAATGAAACTATAACTCAGGAACAGTTTAAAAAATTAGTTCCCCACCTAGATTTTAAGGATTGAAGAGGGCTGTGTTATGCCTTGCGAAGCTATCAAGAATTCACCTGGCTTGGACACTGATGGTGCAAGGCCAGATGCCCATAGCAGTGCGGTGTTGTACTTTGCCAAAGGTCAATGAACTGTTTTTTTCAGCAGCCCTTTCTCAAAAGTAGAGTGTTTATTTTCAGTTAAAATAGCTAATCTGTTCTCGCCATACCACATGCGGACTGCCTGGAATCATGTTAAGTGCCCCAGATGTGTAGCTTTCCCATCTCAGGCTCTTTGCTGCCTTGACTTTTAGATCTTTGTTGGTGTATCACCTCCTGACTTGCCTTTTTTGCTTCTCTGCCTATGGCCAACAGTGAGATCTTGGGCACTTTAAGGATTTCAGCTGCAAAGAAACTCACGACCTTGTGAAAGACCATCCTGTGCATTCTAGTTATCTTAGTCTTTTAGTTACAACCTGGGATTAGATCAGAGTTTCAAATGCAGTGAGAAGGGAACCATAGCATTCTCTAGCTTTCCTACTGCTCTGCTTCAAATTTCAGAGTCTGGAATTTCTGTTTCAGATTATTCAGACAAATGCAAAAGGATTTATTTCTGTCTACTTAACGTCTAATGTGTTTGGTTGAAAGGATCTTTCTAGAAGCCGTAGGAAATAAGACAGAGCCAATGGATGAATTAAAGCAAGAGACATTAGATTAACATGTGGTGAGTTGTGAAAATCAGGGCTCTCATTACAATCTGGGCCCCTGTCTCACGAGACATCACTTATACCAGGCTAGTGAGGGTTGTAAAGCCCGAGGCTGTGGCCTAGAGACCTGGGTGCTGCTCCTACCTGGCTGTGGACCTTGGGCAAGTCCCACATCCTCCCTGTGCCTCCCTCTTCTTATCTGTACAATGGTGTGATGACACCTGCCCTCTCTTTCCAGTTGTGCTTTGAGGCTACAGTGAGATTCGATCCGATAAACCCTTAAGGAAGAAGGTGTTGTGCCCTGGTGGGTCCCAGTAGAGCATGCTCCCTGCCTTCTCCCATCTGAAGTTTTCTTCCATTGGAAACAAGTGAGATGGGCAGAAGGAGGGAGCTCATGGTGCAGGAATTCTCTACTCCGCTGTGCCCACAGTGTCACCTTCTTGTGTTGACATGGAGATCCCATAGCAGCCCCACTCTCTTATGTGAGTCTCTGACTCCTGTGGAAATCCCCACATTAAGTAGCCTTACAAATACCAGTCCCTTTCGGGCTGAGTATTGTAGAATAAATACTCTAAACACACATCAAAAATGGCTTGTTTTCAATGATCTTACAAAGCAAAGACCTTTTTAGGGGGTGGGGGTGGTTGGGGATTTGGATTGAAATGTGGAAAAAGATAGCATGTGTATTTTGAACAAAAATTTTATAATAAAACTTAGCAAAATCACTGGTGTAAAATCAGTACTTAAAATTATAGACTACAAATTATTTAATTTCAATAAGTAGAAAAGGAAATCTAGCCCTTCTGATGCCTAAATATATTGTAAGAAAGTGGATTATGGCTGCTTTTTTTCTGCCTCACAAAACAAAGGGCTATTTCTACAAGGCTAAGTTTTGTCTATGTGAGATTCTTTATTTCAGATTGAGAGTTGGGGAAAACTGGAGCAAACAACGGGTTTCTTTCTTGGTTAAAAATGTGTTTATATGTGTATCGTAATATATATAAGGCACATTTTGCTGGAATAAAAGTCTGGAATGTATTGCTTAATTTTACACATGTGTATAGTTGAGATTATTTGTGGTTGGAAACTGGATTACTATGTGGATTGTGTCACCTGATTATAAGCCTGTTAGGAGTCCTCAGTAAGAGGCACGGTGGTATAATTGTGAAGTCCTCACTGTATGTAGGTGTCTGCGTGAGAGGTAGCACTTTCTTCCTGTAAATATCTTTTGATATCCATTTGTGTAGAATCCCAATGAATGTGTCTTTGGAAAATGTGATGTATCAAGGTTTTTATTTTGTCAGTTGATCTAAATGCCCATGTAACTAATCCGAAGTCCTCTTTGGTTCAGATTGGGATTTTCTTCTAAGGGAAAGTATGCAGAAAAGACTACTGGAAGAATCGGGGCTGAAAGATGTTTTATGTCAACATTGCTTCAGTGCTTTGGAGCTGACGAGGCTGCCTTCTGGCCCCCACAAGAGAATGTGCCTGCCTGTCCCTGTTGTTCAGCTTGGGTTGTGGGAAATGCAGGGGTGAATAACTGGAGCCTGTCCCTTCTCATGTCATTTCTGTCCTTCACCTGAGCCTGAGCCTTACCTGCAGCTCACAGGGAGCGCTCCTGGGTTTGTACACCGACTCCACCTGTGCAGGTGATGGGGGCTCAGGTGTTTCCTCTCTGGGCCTTTTTCTTTAGAACAAGTGGGTTAGACCAGATAAGCTCAGAAATCCCTTCCTCTGTTTTCATTTCCCTGAGGTTGATACCAGGATCAGGCCTGTGAGATACGAGGGTTCACTCAGAGGTTTCAATGTTGTTTTTGGATCCCTAGAGTTTATACACCGCAGTGCTGGACCTGAGACCTTTTAGTGTCCCCGCCCACTTTCTATCCCTGTTTCACTTATCTTTATTGGCTTTGGTAATCATCCCATTTTTCTCCCCTCTTACAAGTCACAGCTTTCCAGTTCATGAGGTACGTAGCTATTGGCTCCCTCAAGAACAAAAAATTCCACTTAAAGCACCTCCTAGAAAAGCCTCAGAACTACCTTCAGGTACATCTGTAACTTTTATAAGGCTATTTAAGCATTCAAATTCAGTGGCAGCACATAAGTGCTGACAGAGCTGTTACAGAAAGGATGTGCTGTGCATCTCAGAGGCATAACTGTTGCAAAGTCACGTCATCAGTGCAGGCTGTACTGATGGTACCAGCCAGGGCGGGGGACCTGGGGATGGAATTCTATTCTTCAAGTGAGGTAAAAAACCCTAGGTTATATAACAAGGTTCTGTACTCTTCCGTTAGCACATAAGGTTCGTGTAGCGTCAAGAAATATCCCACTTGTAACTCATCCTGCAAAGTTTGCCTACTAATCTCTAGATCTGTGCTATTCAGTATGGAGGTAGGCACATGTGGCCAGTGATCTGCCAACATGGAGCCTGTCCCAACTGAGATTTTGGTGTACATGAAAAATACACACCAGACCTTGGAGGCTTGGCACCTTAAAAAAAAAAAAAATTTCACAGTGTTTTATCTTGATTACATGCTGCAATGATGCTATTTTGGACTTATTAATTAGATAAAATATGAATACATTTGATAAATATTAAAATTATTTTCACCTATTTTTATCTTTTTAAATATTGCTACTAAAAATTATAAAATTGGACATGTGGCTAATGTTGCACTTCTATTGGATGGTGCTGCTCTCGGCCCATGCTTTGTGGGTAGGCAGTGGGTGGGAGTGGGAATTCCGTGATGCACCAAGCAACACAAATATTTTTGCAGGAGTCAAGAGGACTGTGAGGCACAGAACATCTCCCAGAAAGCCAGAGAGTCTTCTACCTAAAAACCAACATACAAGATCCCAATTAAAAAGCCGAAAGTCAGTGAGCCCTGAGCTGCCTTCTTTCGGCTTTTCCTAGGAGCTCGCCCCTTTGCACTTACTTTTCTAGCTCTTCCAGGTGCCAAGGATGTTTGCCGCAGGAGGGTGCTGGGCATATTGGCCTCATTCTAGGCAACATTCTCTTGTGGTCTCCCCTCCCCAGGTATTGTCTGCTCTGTGCAAAGCCGAGTGTGCTGACATCTCGTGCAGATCTCCGCACTCTCGACGTGCCGCGTCTCTCAGCCTCTGCAGAGGCCGAGTCTGTTGCTGTGCCGCCTGCCCAGTAGGCTGTGATGCTGGCTCCTGAAAGAGGTTGTTTTGTATGATTTTGCACTAGTCACAGTTGTTGTTTAAACTATCTCAGTTGTTTTGGGAGACTATTTGCCTGTGTTGGAAAGAGAGATGGATGACTTACTGCTTCGATTGTTTTAAATTAAAAGCTATTCTCACAATCTCATGTCCCTTTATGACTCCTTTTTTTTTTTTCTTTCAAAAAATGCCACTGACAGTTCTCATCCATCAGTGGACAGGTAACTTAAGGTGATGGATGACTAATTTTATTTTTAGGGCTTCTTGGTGGCTACGTGGTCCCTGTCAACAGTGGCTTCTCAGTGATGGCAAAGTGTTACCTCTGTGCAGGGGGGCGTGGCCAGGGCATGTCTTTTAGACTTTCTCTAGGATGGTAAGTCACATAGGGGGGTAAACTGAGACCTTTCTGTGACTCCCTGGCCCTCAGTGTGCTGGTGGCTTCCTTCACACAGGAACAGCAGCATGGACACATGTTGTACCAAGAGACTTCAGCATTTCCAGGATGCCATGTTTCCAGAGCGCAGAGTTCCTGTTACTGCTCTGACAGACACAAACTCAGTGGCTTCAAATAATATGTTTATTAATAAGGTCACAAGTCTGAAAATGTGTCTTATGGGTCAAAATCAAAGGGTTGGCAGGAAACCTGCAGAGGAGAATCCATTCCAGGCTCTTGCAGCTCCTGGAGGTGGTCACAGTCCTTGGCTTTTGACCTCCTAACAGCACTGGCCTCACTACAGCTTCTGTTTCCATCCCCTTGTCTCCCTGGATGGGGTCTCTTGCCTTCCTCTTATAAGGAGCAAGATTATATTGGGTCCATCCAGACAGTCCAGAATATTCTTCCATCTCAAGCTCCTTAATTACATCAGCAAAGTCCCTTTTATGAGGTAAGGCAACACGCTCACAGGTTTTGGGGATTAGAATGTGGATATCTTTGGGGAGCATTATTTTGCCTACCACATAGGATCATTAATTGCTTTCAAAAACGTACCCATTTAATGCTCAAAGTTTTTTTAAAAAATGAAGCTATATGTATTTAAAAATCCAAGTAAATATTTGACTTCAGTGCTGTGTCATGTTTTGGTGAGAGGGATATGAAGAGAAGGAAATGATTCAGGCAGTGAAGGATTGTTTATTGTTCAGAGACCTGTGATCATTTTAGGACAATGTTTGCAAGTCAGTTGCTACCTACATGGTATATCCCATTGTGTCTACTCTACTGGGAGAGTGTATGTACTGATGAAATGTCGGTCCTGCTTTTCAATATAGTCAGTGACAAATTTCAATTAGTGGGGAACCTTGATATAAAACTGAACTATTCTCATCCCTCATGTAACTAGTTGTAAAAATCTATGAGAAAAACATCATTGTGATCAAGAGGCAGGGTGGTATAATGAAAAGAGTGGAGACAGAGCTGAAGTCAAATTGTGTTTCCTATGTGACTTTAGTCAACAATATACTGAGATTCAGTCTTCTCAGCTGTACAGTGGGCATAATAGTACCTGACAATCCAGTGGGCATAGGACATCTTTTTTTTTTTTTGGACAGGCAGAGTTAGTGAGAGAGAGAGACAGAGAGAAAGGTCTTCCTTCCGTTGGTTCACCCCCAAAATGGCTGCTACAGCTGGTGCGCTGCGCCGATCCGAAACCAGGAGCCAGGTGCTTCCTCCTGGTCTCCCATGCGGGTGCAGGGCCCAAGGACCTGGGCCATCCTCTACTGCCTTCCCGGGCCACAGCAGAGGGCTGGACTGGAAGAGGAGCAACCGGGACTAGAACTCGGTGTGCCGGCGCCGCAGGCAGAGGATTAGCCAAATGAGCTGCGGCGCCGGCCAGGACATCTTTACATCACCATTTAGCTCATACTAAATTTTGACCCTATGGAGGTATTGACCCTTTGTTTCAATTTAAAAGTTTTTTTTTTTTTTTAAAGAATTTACCAGTATTAATGACTTTTTCCAAAAGTATTTTTTCTGGAGATAATTCCATGAATTTATTTTTCACTCTCTATATACTATTCATCATTTAATAAATATTAGGATCTGTGTGCTATCTTCATTTTTCTAAGAATATATTTGTAAGCATAGTAGGTAAGGTCCCTGACCTTGCTGGGTTTATTTTCCAGCAGAGAGACACATGCTGAACATAAACAATCAGTAAACTATATATATGTTCTGGTTAGGAGATGCTGAGTGCTATGGAAAAAAGAAATTGTAGAGCACGGGTGGAGGACAGATTACAAGAGAAAGGGTCCTTGTGGAGGCATCATTTGGAGGTGAGATTTGGACGTAGAGTTGAAGGGAGTGAAGGAGTCAGACAGGTAGATGTTTGGGGAAAGAATGTGCTTGGCAGAGAGACGACCTGGAGCCGAGACCTCACAGTGGTGGCATGTCTGGTATGTCAGAGGAGTAATGAAGGGGCCAGTGTGGCTCCAGAGAGTGGAGTGAGGGAGAGAGTGGTGGGAGAGAGGGTCAAAGAGGAGCCAGAGCACCCAAGCCTGGAGGGCTATTGGAACAGCTTGACTCCAGAGTTCAGTGGGGAGTCGTTCTAGGGTCTTGAGCAGAGCAATGACCTGATTTAAATTCTTGTTTGGACGAGGTGGTAGGAGGACAAGGATAGAAGTAGGACTCCGTGGTAAGCAAGGTCAGAGGATGATGGATCGGATGGGGTGGTAGCAGTGAGGGTGGTCAGATATTCTGGATATATTTTAAGCTAAGACCAGCGGGGTTTTCTGATGTAGGATGTAGAGTGTGAAAGAATGAGGCTGACCCTCACATATTTGCCCTGAGCAACTGAAGAATGTAATTGCAGTTAATTAAGGTAGGGAAGGTTTGGAAGGGTTGGGGTGCTAGTGGTGGAGCGAGATGATTGGAAGTCCAGTTTGGGACATGCAGGGTTTGAGATGTCTATTAGGTGTTCAATAGGAAACCAGGTGTACAAATCTGTATTTTGGGCGAGAGTTCTGGACTGAAAATAGAAATTTGGGAGTTAGTGTTGGTTAGATGAATATTTGAAGCAATGGGGCTGTTTACGATCACCAGTGGAGGGAGACAGGAGATAGAAGGAATCCATAAAATGAACCCTGAGGCACTTCAACATAAAAAGTCAGCGAGCAGATGAGCCTGCAAAGGAGACTGAGAGGTGTGACTGCCAGGGAGGAGGAAAACCAGGAGAATGGTGCCTGGCGTGGAAGCCAAGTGAAGATGTGTCGTGCAGAACTGAGACTGTCGGTTAACTCCGACAGGTGAAGTAGGATGAGCACTGAGAGTTGACCATGAGATTGATCCATTTGGAGCTCATAGGTGACTTCCACGGGAACAGTTTTGTAGAAGCGGGTTCAGGAGACCATGGGAGGAGAGAAGTTGCCAACGATGAAGGCAGAGGATGGTTGCTGGTTGAGGAGGAGGAATGGGGCCATGTGATTTTTGCTTCTAAATGTGAGAAATAAGATGGTCAAATAGAAAAAGGAAAAACTGACACTATAGGAGAGAGAATTGCTGGTCCCAGGTCCCCTTGAGCATACAAAGGTGTGGGGGACCTGGTGCCAAAGTGGGGAGCTGATTGAGGCAGGGGTGTGGAGAGATCTTGCAGCAGAGTGAGGAAGGCAGGCAAAGACCAGGAGCGCCCGCCTGCCGGGTTAATTTCCCCAGTGAAGCAGGAAGCCCGACCATCAGCTGAGCGGGCGGAAGGGCAGTTGGGGATTTGAGGAGAGAGATGTGATATAGTTATTTAACTACACATGCATTTCCAAGCTTTTAGAGTTTCCTTTATATTTTTTAAATGAAATCTGTGTAATTGATATTAATTGTGTCAATTTTATGACACTTTTCAGTTAGTTTTCAGCTCTTATTGAATCTTCCTTATTATCGTTGGCTGTTTGCAAATTCCTTATTGCAGCCATTATTTCTATTGGGTGCAGCTTTCCTAGGTCGAATTTTGCAAATTTAAGTGTTGTCAAACAGATTTTGTTATTTTGTCAAGTTTCAATCAACAGTGGAGCCATGTTAGCTCTCTTGTTGGTTACTGCCCTCGAGCCTACTTCTTCCTGGGCCAGATTTCCCAACTTTTAGTGTTAGATGTGTTCATTGTGTATTTTTTAATTTAGATGAGATGTTTCCCCTCACTGTGCATTTTTTTGCTATTACACTCATTATTTGTGGTAGTATTACTTACAAACTGCATAAAATTATCAGTAAGGCAAAACCAGTGGACATGGGTGCCCACTGGGGTTAAACAGCAGGAAACAAGCAGCCTCAGAATCTGGCACGTGGTAGGTTTGGGTAAACATTAGCTTCCTTTCTGTGTCCACTTCAAAGAGCTTGGCCCGAGGAAGCTGCACTGCCTGCTCTCCACCCATCTGGACTCATGCAAGCAAGCTCAAGCACTAGGCACACGGAGGACCAGTAGTTTACTCAGTAAAAAGTACTCAGATTAGTTCTGATTTACTGAGATGATTACCAGGCGGCATTATTTATTAGGGAATGTAGGTGAGAAAGCAAGGAAATGTGAGCTCTCAAGGGTTGGGTAAGGAAGATGTTACTTTAAGGAGCCTTGTAAACAAATATAAAGAATGCTCCATTCGGGCTGGCGCTGTGGCATAGTGGGTAAAGCTGCCACCTGCATCCCATATGGGAGCTGGTTCCAGTCCCGGCTGCTCCACTTCTGATCCAGCTCTCTGCTATGGCCTGGGAAAGCAGTAGAAGATGGCCCAAGTCCTTAGGCCCCTGCACCCTTGTGGGGGACCTGAAAGAAGCTCCTGGCTCCTGGCTCCTGGCTCCTGGCTTTGGATTGGCTTAGCTCCATCCATTGTGGCCATCTGGGGAGTAAACCAGCAGATGGAAGACCTCTCTCTTTCTCTTTCTCTCTCTCTCTCTCTGCCTCTGCTTCTCTGTAGCTCTGCCTTTCAAATAAAATAAATAAATAAATATTTACATAAATATTTTTTAAAAAATATTGCTTTAAAAAAGAATGCTTGGGTTGCTTTTATATACACAGAAGAGAAGCAATTATTTCAGAAAATCAATATACACATTTGAGAAGAGGAGGTAGGAGACATAAAAAGACTAGAGTTCTCCCAGGGGTGAGGGAAGGCATGGATGGACTTTGACTTCATATGGCACAGCAGGAAAGCAAGAAAGATGTATGATGGATTTTACAGAGGAAGAAACAGACTCCATCAAGGCTCAGTGCTGCCTCAAATCAGAGGAGGGGCTGAAGAGTGAGAAAGGGGTGCCTTCATTGCTGTCTTCATCTGAGTCTGCCCATCCCTCAGTCACCAATCAGCTCCTTAAGATCTGTGTTTGGGGAATGTTTTAGGAACATGGAAGCTGCAGCTTCCTGTCCTTAGGACACCTCTGTCCTTTGCCCCCACCAGCTCCCACTCACCCTGCTGCTCTCAGCTCTGGCCACCTGCCAAGCTCATTCCAACCTTGGAATCTTACACCAGGCCTCCAGGAATGTCCTCCCAACTCTCCCTGGCTGGCTGCTTCTTGGCATTCAAATCTCTGCCCCTATGTCACTAAAGAATTCCCTTTCCTGACTACCTATAGATAAAGGAGCCCTCACTCACTCTTGGAATACATCATTTACCTGTTTTTCCACTCTGCAGCACAGAGAATTCTTATTGGCTAAAATAGTTCTAAGTCTCCTTTCACAGAAATCTACATTCTTCAAGGACAGTTTATTTTTCCTTTACTTGAAATTGCGTCTCACATCCAGCACAGTGCCTGCACATAGTTGATATTCAAATGCCTATTGATTGACTGGTCCTCTGCCCCCTAACAATACCCTAAAGCGAAATGTATCTTAATATGTTTATTTTAGAAAAATCACAAGTTTCAATTTCAGGTTAGATAATATTTTATTCTTAAAAATTAACCAAGGAGGGAGATTTTTAAATTGTGCAGTGGCAGACTCATAGAATGGCAGATGTCCTAAACAGCACTCTGGCCTCAGAATCAGCCTTTAAGGCATTCAGATCTGGCTAAAAAGCCCATGAGAGTTTCTCAGACATGGAAAGCCAAGACACTCTGGCAAAAAAAAAAAACAAACAAAAAAACAAAACAAAAAAACAAAAAAAAAACCCACACAAAACAAAACAAAACAAAACAAAAAAAACAAACAAAAACCTAAATGAAAGAGCTCTGTGAGATCCCAGCGGAAAGAATGGGCCATCAAAGAAGGAGGTACCTTTCTCTGAAGGGAGGAGAGAACTTCCACTTTGATTATGGCCTTGTCTAAATAAGATCAGAGTTTGTGAACTCAAGAGGCTTCCATAGCCTTGGCAGCTCATGACAAGAGCCTTGGGTGATTACTGACATCATAAATAAGGGTGTCAATTGTTAAATCAACAACGGGAGTCAATGTGCACCTATTCCCCATGTAGGATCTCTGTTCTTAATGTGTTGTACTATGTGAATTAACGGTATAACTAGTACTCAAATAGTACTTTATACTTTGTGTTTCTGTGTGGGTGCAAACTGTTGAAATCTTTACTTATTATATATTAAGTTGATCTTCTGTATATAAAGATAATTGAAAATGAATCTTGATGAAGAACGGGATGGGAGAGGGAGTGGGAAATGGGATGGTTGCTGGTGGGAGAGAGGTTATGGGGGGAAAAACTGCTATAATCCAAAAGTTGTACTTTGGAAATTTATATTTATTAAATAAAAGTTGAAAAAAAAGTTGTGCTGTGTATGTAAAAATGCATTCCTGATTTCAAGATAACTTACGCAAGATCATGTGTCATGATATTCCATAAAAGGAGCTTTTGGGCCTGGTGTTGTGGTGTAGAGGGTCAAGCTGCCGCCTGCAATGCTGGCATCCCATATGTCCAGTTTGTGTCCCGGGTTCTCTACTTCCAATCCAGCTCCCTGCTAATGGCTTGGGAAAAGCAGCAGAAGATGGCTCAAGTGTTTGGGTCCCTGCCACTCATGTGGGAGATCTGCAAGAAGCTCTTGGCTCCTGGCTTTGGCCTGGCCCAGCCGTGGCCACTGCGGCCATCTGTGGCGTGAACCAGCTGATGGAAGATCTGTCTCCCTCTCTCTCTGTAACTGACTTTCAATTAAATAAATAAATATTTTTAACAAGGAACCTTTTATACAGTAGTACAGATTGTCTTCTATTGGATTTGAAGTAGTTTTGTCCCCCAAATTCCATTCTGAAATATTCTTGAAAAGACCTTGAAGCCACAGACAAAGTTTATTTGAAAACATAGTTTAAAATTGCACAAATATAAATACAATTTAATAAGGTGAAAAAGGGAAGGCATGCTTCCAATAATAGTACAAAAATACTACCTTAATCTTGGTACTTTGCAAATTCTAAGCCATCTGATTAAATTAAACACATCAATATGATCAGGGGTTATTTTTATAATAGCAATTTTATTTCAAAGAGCAATGCAGGGAAACGCTAGGATGAAGACTTAATACCCAACAGAGTTGTGCTATGATACATATTTCACTAAGTCACAGTTACAGTATCACATAGTATGCCAATAACTTTAAAATCCATCCCCTACTGCCATTAATTTACTGTAAGTTACTTAATTTGGGTTGGTACTGATTTAGAATTTCATAAACATTTACTGTTAAATTTTTTTCTCTGTTATCTGTTTTAGCTTGAATATGAAATCTCAAGATTTCAAAGGAGCATGATGAGAGAGAATTACAGAATTAGTTTCAAAGCAACATTTGTAGATTAGATATGCAATATTCATATATAAAATATATAGAAATGTCTTTTCTAAATAGTTAATAAATGCTTATCATAGCTTGTAAAAAGTTCACTAAATTAATCAGGTATTTTTTAACCAATGTAAACAAATCTGGGCAATGAAAATTGAGAAGGGAAGATATATGGGGAAAATGAAAGGAAATTGGTAAAAATTCAGGTTTGTCTATTTCCTTTAGCTGCTGGTAACACAGGCATGAACAGTTTCTCACATGGCACACTCTTTTTATAGTATCCATGCAAAAATGTTACATATCTCAGAGAAAATGCCACATGCCTAGTTTAGTGTGGACACCTCTTAGTCCTTTTTATATCATACCATTTCCCTGCCCAGGAAATTAACAAATAAATCCCAAACTATACACATTTTATTGTTGAGCAAAGAAATACCCCATCTTTTTTTTTTTAAATCTTAATATTACTTTCAGTGCAGGTTTCTAAAGTGACCCCTGGAATCAGTCACGGTTTGGCTGTGACACTGTGACATTGCAAGTTAGCTTTTTCTTTCAGAGAAGGCCCTGAGAAAACAGCTCTGAGGTTGGGGCACTTATTTCCAGAGCGGGTTACTTGGTTATTTTGGTATTTCTGCAGAGGTTGCAGGTAGTGGAAACCTTGCTCAAGGCAAAGGACTACATGAGAAGTTGTTAAACCTCACACTTCAATTTTCTGATTTTTCTCCTCTTAACTGTTCAGTGCCCCCACACAAGGGCCCTTGCTATGTGTTTGGGGAATTCTGTCTTTGAGCTCACGTATATGTGTGGGGAACTGTAAGGGTGTGTGAAGGAAGTAACAATGCTATCATTAACATCAGACTCCACTGTCTTACTAAACTTTGCTCTTTCCATTTCTGGTCACCTCATAAAATAGTGGCTACAAAAAAAAATGCAGTGAGCGCACTTCTGAGTTTGTTCTGAGCGACATGAAACCACCTCACCACCCCTGAATTTCAATTTAGATCCATGGTCAACTCGTTTCTCAAGGGACATGGGTCCAAGTCCACTGACCATATAAATTGGGCAGTGTCAACACAAACAATGCTGTGATATCCCTAGACCTCAATGTAACATTGTACCATCCCTGTCTGTCATTTTTAGAAATTAAGGCACCATTTATACTTTGCCTTATGAGGGTCTTCATGTGCCTGAAATTACCCCAACCTCCTCCTCTTATTTAGCATGTCAGTTTTTCTAGTTTATTCCTAAACTTTTGGAAAAAATCTGAAATGCATTATTGAGAAATTAGAAGCACAAACCTTTATATTCTGAGGCAACCAACACAATTCAGTTTAGTAACATTTACACACATGGATTTGTTTTAGATTTGGATCTGTTGTGACTCAACTGGTGTTTAAAAAATTAATTTGGCACTGGCTGCAACACTGTCCAACCAGATGTGTGCATATCTGTAAAGTTTGGTGTGATAGCATGAAAACAATCTCAACAGTAAAGTAATAAAAGCAAATAGAAAAACTATAACACAAAATTCGTGAAAATGTTCCCTTGTTCAGGAAGAAGGAAAAATAAGCTAACCTATGAGAATCAATCATGCACTGTGTAAATTTACATTCAGTAAAGTTATCTTGCATGCTTTGGTTAATATTTAAGTAAGCAGATTTGCAAGTACTGATGCATGCAGTATTTTTGTACCTGAGGTTATATATGTAGGTTTTTAAAAATTGCCATTTTTTTAAAAACTAACTTTATGCCAGAGTTCATCTATGAACACTCCTTAAAAATATATATGTATCTACTTCTTTGTTCAAAACAGTTTAATTTCAACCAGTTCTATAAATACTGAGATGACAGGAAATTGTGCAGTAAAATCTGGATAGGGGATGAATTTGAAATTATTTTATAAAGTTGAACTAATGCTTGTGCATGTAAAATAATTTCTAAAATAAGAGGGCTCAGAAAGATGGCACATGAATCACACCCTCCAACTCCAAATACCCTGTTCTAGATTGCTTTTAGAAGTGTTTCACGGTATAAAATAATAACCATTACTGTGACATCTAACTTAAAATACAGTCCAGTCTTATGAAACAGATTCAGGGGCAAATGGAGAAGGGGCACCAATATTCCCAATGAGCTTGCAGACAGTTATGGTAAAGAGTTTGGGATGCCTGTCCTACATGGGACTGGCGATAATTGTGTTCAAGTCTTGCTGTTATGACTTATCCCTACAAGTCTTTAGTCCCAAGACTCGACATAATAGCTCTCTTCAAATAAAAGAATGAAGAACGAGGCATAAAATGTTGAAAGTGAATGTGTTCTGGACATTCCTACCCGGTTGGGTATCACTAATTTGCTATTCTGATGGGAATCCAGATTGGCTAGGAAAGCACAGTTCATAGTTTCTAGTAAAGTTGCCTTGTAGACAAGATCTGCCTTTCAGATCAAGGACAATGACCTTGGAAGGAGGTCCAGGAAGGAGTAACCAATATAATTGGCTCAGGAAGAGGGTCCTTTACTTCTCTTCCTCTACTCTAGCCCTCCTCCTCCTTAGCAGCACAGAAATGGTTGTACTTTGAAAATTCAGCAATGATCCCTGGGTTTCTCTGCATTTTCTAAGCAACTGCATGGCTCTTCTAGTACAAGACTACCACCCTCTAAAAGCTTAGGCTCTTATTCATTATACACACACACACACACACACACACACACAAAGGAACTCAAAGCATGCCCAGAGTTCCTGCTAAGGGAACCAAGGACAGCTTCCCTTTCAAATGGTAAGAGCAAATTAAATGACAATTTCATGCCATGAAGATGAGATGCACAAAGCAATTCTGCCTTAAAAATGTGTCTACACTTTTAAAAAAGATGTACGTGCTGTTCACAATAAATACTGTCCTAAGTTTTGCTACCTAATCTTTGATGGTGCTGTATTTCTATAAACTTTGCCTCACTTTTTAGTACTGGTTTTTACTTAGCAGCAACCAAGTTAAACCAAGCTATTTCTTATTTACACTACATTCAGACTTTAAACTGTTACTGACCTCATGTATGTGGTACCAGCAAGGCCAACACAACGTCTTGTTGTCATTACTGCAAATCCAGTTGCTGCTGGAGGCATAGAATGACGTCACACAGAGGATACCTGTAGGCTCCTTTGAGTCATTTGTTCAGAGGTTCCTAATGGACTAGATTCAAGTCAACTAACTGGCCAGTCAGGAAAAACACAAAGGCTGTGAAGAACAGAGGCAGGCAGAGATGGGATTCTGATCTACCAGGAGTAACAGTCAGCTATTGTGGCCTCGAGGCTGGCCCCGGAAGACCTTCTCAGTCTGGGTTTCTAGAATTCTAAAATGTGAAAGACACCATTCTTGAAAATATTGTTGAGCCTTACTTTGCATCTAAGGGATCTGTGGGCCCAGCCTGGATGGCTGCCCTTGCCCCATGATGAATGCTTAGCGACTGCTCTCTGCTGCTCACCTGGGGCCGTCACCTTGCCCCTGTGAGCGTTCACAATGAGTATCAACCTGGTACCCACCATTTACAGGGCCTCAACTCTTTATCTTTACAAATTAGAGTCTGTTATAATATATAGAAGCCTCAAGGACTTGTGGTTTTATGTTAACTTGAAGCTCTTCACGACCTGGAGACTTCAAAGCAGCAGAGGAGGGGATTTATACCTGCACTTAACATTCAGTTTCTCAGCACGTGTGCATATTTCACCCTTAGTAGAAGCTAATTCTCCAAACTGCTATGATCAGATTCTGTGTGTGTGCACACATAATTATGACCATTAGTGAAATGAGCAACTATTAACCAAAGAACATGATGAAAAAGTTGGGACTAGACTACTCTGTGGAAGGTTCTGGAACAAGGAAGGAGACAAGGTAGGAAATGAGAACAAACACTGGTGAAATTTGGTTAGCATTTTGCAAACAATTTTTTCTAATTCTTTAAAAAATGTATCTTTCAACATCATTAAGCCCCAAATACACACAGCATTCTGAAAAAAAAATAAGTGAAAGGTTGCTAATGAAACAAAACACCACTGCCAACAGAAAATTCCTGATACTTGCTAAATGTTCAAGATAATAAGACCCAAATGGGCATGCATCTTTCCTATTAAACCACTGGCATTCAACGAGATTCAGTTAGAAAATGTTAATCTTCTATCACTTAGAATGCAAGAAGGTGAACAGTGCAGATTATTATGGAGCTAAGAAAACACATAATTTTTAGGAAAATGTATTTATCACTTTTAAGAAACATCATTTAAAATATTAACAGTTTAAAAGGAATATTATTGTGCAGGGCAGTTAGAAAGCCAGTAAAATATGACGCTTAAGCAAGTTAATGCAAACTCAACCGAAATCATGGTCTCTTCAAACTTTCTCCCGGCAAGACAGACAGTACCTTGTTTCTAACTTAAGTTCATAGAGTCCCAGAAAGCATGTGCATAAGAAGATCTGTTTTAAATGTATATACACCCTGTGTCATACCAGTTTTAAGAAAACACTCTTTCAAAACCCTACACTATGAAAAACGATTTCAGGAATTTTTATTTGGTCCATTGATCTAACAAGGTTGAATTCTCAAATCTTTCACCCCCAAGGTAAAAATTGGAGCAACAAAACAAAACTCCAGCAAGGCATACATAAGATATTAAAGTGCATATATACACTCCCAGAAAAGTTTTGAATGGGAACAGCAAAAATTTCTAGTGCAAAAACTGCTTTTGCCAGCAAAGCTTTCTCTTTCTCTCTCTCTCTCTGGAATCAAAGGGCTACAGAAAAGTTAAAATTGGAAAAGGTTTAAGCAATGCCTGTCTTTAGTCAAGAGTTAATATATGTGCATGCACCAATGGCCCAAACTATGTTCAGTCTTGCAAAAGGGGGTTTCAGGGAATAGTTCTGAAACAGCCAGGATTCCCTAATCTGAGGCAATGCTTATTCCATGTGTTCTGAGAGCAAGTTCCTCAGATAAGTCATCAGCTGCAACTGTGGACAAAACACCCAATGAACGGTTTTGCAAAATGCTTGCCACTTGTGACGAGTATTCGCGAGTCTCTCAATTCTTCTTTTGAACCTGACCTCAACTCTACATACAACATTTTGTGCTTTTGGGTCTGAACAGAGACTCGGCATTGTCTGTAGGAATTAATCCCCTTGGGTTATATGACCTTGGCCTTTTGAATATCTGATTTATCCTTTTTGAAATTCTTAATAAAATAATTTTTAACTTCTCAGTACAGTTACACAGAAGAGGGATTATTATTTTTTATTTGTTTCTTCTCCTTCAAGGATCCAGGTTGAAAGCTCTTAGGAGGACATCCAGGTCACCAAGGTTAGCCGCCTGGAAGAGTTCCGGTTGGTCCATCAGAGACAGTGCGATTCTGAGGGCAGCCCAGATATTCCCGGAGATTGCAGGATGAGGAACTTGCTGTTGATTCCTGCTCTTTCTTTGCAAACTGAGGGCGGTGAGAAAGTTGCTGACCGCTTCTCTAAGAGGGTAGAAAAACACATTTTAAAATTGCAACAAATTACAGATAGACACTTAAACCCAACAGGTGAAATTATTTTAGTGTAAAATACTAAATCATCTCTCCATGGCACTTTGGATGGTCAGATGAACAACGCTCTGATTTATTATTCTTTTGTGAACACTCATTGTTAAA
Organism: Oryctolagus cuniculus; assembly: GCF_964237555.1. Taxonomy (NCBI): domain Eukaryota; kingdom Metazoa; phylum Chordata; class Mammalia; order Lagomorpha; family Leporidae; genus Oryctolagus; species Oryctolagus cuniculus. The sequence continues at coordinate 100,025,738 of NC_091435.1, read as the reverse complement.
TGGAGTGAAATCAGGAAGAAAAAAGCTGAAAGCAAATTTTATTTTGAGAATTTCACGTGGGAGACAAAAGAATAATAGCAAAATCACTAACTCATTAATGCATTTGGTTTCCCCAGCACCAGGAATGATTAGCAGACTTCATCCCTTTGCAGATGTGATTTCTACACGTAGAGCTTAGGAGAAAGGCTATAGAACTGCTCAGAAACAAAGCAGTCTGTTTTTCTTATTAGTGACAAATGCAGAATGCAGCTAGAGTGAGATTGACTTATTATCAGAGCATCTGGGCTTGAATCCCAATTATTTAGTCTTAGCAAATTTCTTATAACAGAAGTCATATTAAAACCTTGTGAGTGAGGCCAGTGTTGGGGTGTAGCTGGCTAAGCTACTCCCTGGGACACGGCTCCACTACCAGTCCAGCTCCCCAGTAACGGACTAGGAAAAGTAGTAAAAGATGCTCTTTATGGTAGTATGTAGTAGGTTTTATTAATTTTAAATTAATCTTTTTAAATGTTCTCAGTTTAATTTCTAGTATCATAAACAGGAGAGTATTTTTAAAATTTGTGGAAAAATAGAATTAAAAGATAAATTTATTTTGGTCCAAATATTTTTGAATCTATGCATGTTTTTTCATAAGTATTTCCATGAACTTTCTGAAGACCCCTGTTTGCAATGAATTTCAACAATTTCAGCACATAATAAATTTACCTTTTTTTAAATAAATTTATCTTTTAATTCCATTTTCCACAACCTTTTTGAAGTACCTTCAGAAAACCCATGTAAACAAAGCCCTTGTGTTTCCTAATACTCATTAAAAGTGGAAAGGGATTCTAAGAACACAAGGTTTGAGAAGAGTTGAGTTGGATCCTTCCAACTCCCATAGTTCAAGGCTGCTCAGGCACAGGTGTAATTGCTGGGTCTGTTCTCTTCAGCACCTCCATGAAACCCCAACATCATATTCTGTGACAAACTAATCCTGGCTAAATTCAATTACACCACTTATTTTGTATCTGCTTTACTTTTTTCATACACTTGATCTCTCTTATCATGCAAGGTAGTTATTAAGCATGTGGTAAGAAACCTTGAAAGAGAGGCCAGATTTCTAATTTCAGGGCACATTATCTAGGCATTTGCTTATCTACATTGCTAGATCTTCCTGACAGCAAAAAGCAGAAGGGTGCTGTCTGTAGCAACGTGAGTAACGGAGTGAACTGGGTGCTCTAATCATCCTCTATTCTGGTTTTCTTGTGATCATGCAAGAGAGGATTTATAAGAAAATGACCACAGGAATCTACTGTACAGACCCTTTCTGCTCCCTCCTCACAGGGTGGCAGCTCTAATGAGACTCTCCCTCACTTTTTTCTCCTAATCCTAGACTCTGGAGCCAGGAAGATCTTGGAACCCCCTCATTCACCGGCTGCTCCCAGCCCCTGGATTGTGGCAGTGGTCTCAGAGAGACTGGAGAGTAACAGAAGGCTCTGACTTGTTGGCCTTGTCAAACAACTCCAGGTTTTTGCATGAAGATATTTGAAACCTCTTCCCAAACTTGTGAACTCAGAGTCTTTTGGGGAGCCCTGATGATTATACATGTGTATATGTGAACGGCTTACAAATATTTAACACACGTATGTATGAACAGTTTCTTTATTAAATTTTTTTTTGACATAGAGACAGATGGATAGAACTGCAGTTCACTGGTTCATTCACATGACCACAACGGCTAGGGCTGAGCCAGGCAATTGTTCAGATGCCAAAAGAATGCCAACTACTTACGTAGCTCTCTGGGAACTTAAGTAAATAAAACCATAGCAGTAAGGATACTAGTGATGAATAATCATAATAAGAATGAGTAAGAATTGCTGTCTAAGCAGTGGGCATCTGCTCTGTTAGGCAATACATTTATCCTGTACAGCAGTCCTGCAAGGGAGTTATTATTCTCTCTCTCTCTCTCTCTCTCTCTTTCTGTCTTTACAAGTGAAAAAATTGAGACTCCACGTTGTATACCCAGAGTCATAAAATCAGTAAATGGCAGAGCTGTGATTTAACTGAAGCTTGTTTGATTACTACCAAAGCATTGTTCTTTCTGAGAATTAGAAAGGGATTACATTTTTTTGGTAGGGTTAAAACTAACCTTTAGTTCTCATTTTTCCAATTATGAAAGCAATACTTGTTTACTTAGGAAATAAAAAAAGTAGAAAAGGAAGATAAAAAAAATCATACTTTCATTACCCAAAGAAATAAACCTCATACAGAGCCCTGTTAGTGGGAGAAAGAAAAGATGTGTACCTGCATGATATCGACAAACGGTGAGATTTGAATGAGAAAGGCAGTTTAAACCATGAACCTACCAGTTTCCCCAGCCCCAATTCTATTAATACATTAGATTTAGAAACCAGGACTACTGCCTTTGCTTTTCCAAAAACTGGTTCTGGGACCTTCCTAAGCCCTTTTGCAGTGTTCCTCATTCATGCCCAGGGTTCCTTTTATTCTTAACTTAAAAATGAAAGATTGTACTGTGCATGCTTATTAAAGAGCTGCCTGTGGGGATGTCAAAAACTCAGATAACTCATCCTCACCCAGACTGATCAAATCAGAATCCCCAGGGGAGGGGTGTGGGAACCCAGACTTCCCAAGAGCTCTGGTGATTGCTGCTCTCTAAAGCTAGAGACCCAGATGGGGCCGGCGCCGTGGTTCACTTGGTTAATCCTCCGCTTCAGCGCCGTTATCCCATATGGGCACCGGATTCTGTCCTGGTTGCTCCTCTTCCAGTCCAGCTCTCTGCTGTGGCCCCAGGAGGGCAGTGGAGGATGGCCCAAGTGCTTGGGCCCCTGCAACTGCATGAGAGACCAGGAAGAAGCACCTGGCTCCTGGCTTCGGATTGGTGTAGTGCTGGCCATAGTGGCCATTACAGGAGTGAACCATCGGAAGGAAGACCTTTCTTTCTGTCTCTCTCTCTCACTGTCTATAACTCTACCTGTCAAATAAATAAATAAATATTAAAAAAAAATAGCTAGAGACCCAGAGATGCAGGTGTTTCTGCTGACAAAGGCCTCGGGGTCTCAAAGTCTGGTGTTCACCCTCAAGGGAAGGAGGGGGAACACTCCTACAGCAGGAGGAATTTTTACTTGGAAACACTCTTTCTGTTCATTCAACATCAACCCTGAGTGAGGCTTTGGGTTCTCAGGCTGTCACCACATTTCACCTGTAGGCTCCCAGGTTGATGCAGCTGATTCCCAGGTTGTATCTGGACCGGATGAAGCCTGGCTGAATCTCCAATGCTCGCGTGTAGGCCTCCACCGCTTCCTCGCTGCGGTCTCCATTGGCCAAGGTCGCCCCAAGACGGTTCCATAATGAATAGTCCTGGAGACAAAATGAGAACTCTCTAGCAACCCGGACAAGCCACGGGGACAGAGTATTGCCATATGTCTGCAGAGGAGAGGAGATAGCTGGAAACTGAGCCAGTGTTCATGGACAGGTACCATGTGAGGTGAATTACTCAAAACTTTTTATAGAAAACTTTGTGAAACGACTCTCATTCATTAGAGTAGTGACCATTTGATGCTGTCATTAATTGATGTTGCTAATGCAGGCATTTCAGTATTAGCAGCCAAAGTGGCATGTCATTAGCACTGATCACTTTAAACCACTGGAGTTGGAAATAAATAGTAGAGGCAATGTGGAGAGTGTGGCCTGTGAAAACATGCTACAGAGAATCGTGGGGTGTTTTGCTGCTCTTGCTTCCTTACCTCTGGCCGAACAGTTAAGGCAGCGTTAAATGCATCAATTGCTCTATTAAATTCTCCACTCAAGTGGAACAGAACCCCCAGCCCTGTCTGTAGATCAGGGTCGATCATATCTCCATTTTGGTGGGCAGCTTCCAGATACAGTTCTTTCACTCCTTCCAGAACGGAGCTACCAAGAGAAAAAAATTAGATTTGCAATTCAAATAGCCTGGGCATAAATGATTTACTATTAAATCTCGACACTATTTCAAGAAGTCTCTCTTCATACAGATTGGAAAATTTTGCTTAAAATATCTTTGCTTAATGGGAGAACTATGAATACTGAATATTAAAAAATAGATGATTTTCATGAAATATTTTGTCACGCACAGATTCAGACTGTTCTAAGTAAGGTCTTCACAAAGACAGTTCAGCTGACCCTACAAGTACCAAAGTGAAAAGCCCCACAGCTGCTTCTCAAGGCCTTCATGAGAAACAACTTAACATCAGGATTTACTGTGATAGAGCATACAATTCCTAGAAGAAAGGACTTTCATTTTTCCTCATTCCTAATCCGTTGGCTTTCTAAAATTTGAAGCATCACTTCAGGTGAATTATATGTCTAAAGCATTTGGCTTTCACATATGGGACTCAGATAAATGTTTGCAAGTGCCCACTAGGTGGGTCATGCGTCCGAAGATTGGATCTGGTCTCAGCATAACTATTTCTAATCAGCACTGCTCTGCTAGCAGAATGCGGTCCTCTAAACCCCTCGGGAGCGCGTGGTGGCGGGATCTGAGGCTGATTAGTTACCCTCAAGGTGATGAATTCTGTATATGGGTGGTTCACTGCTCTCTGTAATACAGTGGAAAGGATACCTATCAACCGGGGACTTGGACAACCGTCGGGTGAGACCCGGAGATCCTTTCTTGCTCTTCACAAGGTATTTGTACTTTGGATTTTGCTTAATCCAGTTCTTGAGAGCGTCACAAGCATCCTGCTGATGGCCAGTGTTGGTGTAACTCACAGCCAGAGCCATCAGCGCTTTCAAATTGTTAGGCTGTAATTCCAAGCACCTGAAAGAAGGCAAAAACAGACTCAAACAGGAGAAACAGGAATCAACTTCAGATTCTTTTGAGCCAACATCTAGCAGTTCTACAGAAAATGTGAAGATTTTGTTAATTAAAGATCACAGAAGGATTGTTAAGTTTGTTTATGTCAAGTCCCTGCAAAGCACCCTGTTTGTCCATATGAGAATTGTGACCTAAGCTTAGTTTTGAAAATGTTACACCTAATCCTGATGATTGCCAGGTTTGGTAACTTTAATAAATGTCTTTAAAACTACAGGAGCTGTGCCTAATTCCTGCACAAAATTTATTAGTAGTTAATCTAGGGAGTTACAGGGGATATCATTTTTTAAAATACTTCTGTTTTACTACTAATATATTAAATGCCCTTATCCCCAAAGAAAACTGACTTGAACCACATTTGGACATCCTAAAATGAAAGATTGTACAATGTTTGCAAAGGAGAGGGAAAGGTCTGTGTTTCCAGACTACTGGGGTACTGAAGGAGGCGAGGACTGCTCAGCCTCATTCCATTCTACAGCCCCCTAGCAGGGGCTTTCTGAATTTTGAAGTGCATGCAAATCATCTGGGGACCATGCAAAATTCAGATTCTGGTTCAGTAGTCCTGAGGGAGGGTCCGAAGTTGTGCAGGTCTGACAACCTCCCACATAATGGTGACCTGGTTGTTCCAGGATAAGACTGCGTAGCAAGCCCTCGGCAGTACCTAACACCTCAGTGCAGGTCCCAGCCTCCCAGAAACTATCCGACAGGGCAGAGAAGTTCTTGACTCTGAATGTACATTGGAAACACTTGGGGGGGGGGATTTTTCATCTACTAACTCTTGGCCCCCAGCTCCAGTCAATGAAATCATAATCTCTGCTATGTGCTTAGGCATCTTCTTTTTTCATTTTTTAAAATTCTACTGCGATTTTTAATGCAGGATTAAGAACCACTGGCCCAGAGAGTTCCAGACTTGAAGACAGGAGCTGAGGGTATAAGTTATGACTTTGTTACATACTATTTGTTTGACTTTGACCTTTCCTGTTCCCAAATTCTCTATGAAAAGATTCTCAAGGCACCAGGAGCCATTATACCACCAGATACCAATGGAATCTTGAAATCTAGGATTCTAGGATTGCAAAGCTCTAGAATTATGAGGATATAGAATTCTTACATTCTAAGTTGCAAAACTCTAGGATTTATACCACACACACACACACACACACACAGATACATATATGGAACATATGCATTAAACACACACACACACATACACCCATACCCACATATACTTTTCCTACAGAACTGCATTAAAAGTGCTTACAGGAAAGAGGGAGGGAAAATAGAGGTATATTTGGTAGAGGCTGTTTTCCAAGGTTTAATAGGGACTCTAATCAAGTAAGGTGTGCTGCTACACCTACCCACTGTTTCCACCTCCCCACCCCAAAGTAGTCGAACTTTTAGTCAGTATTTTGAGTACACTTTTCTTTAAGGAAACTTTCAGGGGCTGCAGAAAACTAAAAAGCTAGTAAGAATTCATTATAGCCATTTTAACTGTTGTTAATGTAGGCTTTCTTTGGTGGTAGTAAACATTAATTCATTTGCATTCAGCAAACTCTGCTTTAGGAACATTATTTTATCATAAGTTCTTATTTTCCAGAGTTAAGGGTGAGTAATAGATATTGGCCATCTCAGTGCTTATTCTGGCTGAACTGTCTCTTTTTTTTAAATAAGAATTTTATTTATTTGAAAGTGGGAGAGAGAGAGAGAGAGAGAGAGAGAGTCCTTCCACCTCACTCCTTAAATGCCTGGCTGAAGCCAGGAGCCAGAAACTCTACTTTGGACACTCACTGGGTCCTTGCCAAGGATCCTGGTTTTCTCATTGTGAATTGTATATAGTAACCTACCAGGGTTAGTATATCAAGTGATATAACATACACGAAAACACCTCATAAAACACAGCATTTACAAATCTAAGATGACAACTGTGACGTTATTTTGGGGGAGTGGACTGTAGTTTTATATTAATGTAATGATTGTTTTCTGTAATGATTTCTATATCTTTTAAAAATTCCAATATTTTAGTCCAGAATTTCAGGTCAAAGTTAAATTTCATTTCACCCTAGTCATTTTGACAGGGGCACAGGTACCTGGGCTGTCTTCTATTGCCTTACTAGGTACATTAGAAGGGAGCTAGATTGGAAGCAGAATATATGGGACTTGAATCAGCTCTCTGATATGGGATGACAGCATTGCAGATGGTGGCTTAACCTGCTGTAGGTTAACTCTAGCCTCTTGGCCAAAATCTTTACATTGTACTTCAATAAGGGTCAAAAGACAAATTTAAAACACAGCACATCCATTAACAAGTATCCACCAGGCCCAAGATTTTGCACTTAGCTTCATCTACCTCTGGAGGGCGACAATGGCTGCTTGTTCATTTTCATTCTCTGCTTGGGTTATCCCCAGGAACTGCCATGCCTATGAAAACAACTGATGTTAGTACTACAAGACAAAGCAGGATTACTGAAGGGCTTTAGGTGGTGTGTTTACCTGTGACAGATTCCCCAAGAAGAGCAGCCTGACTCAGAGGTGAGAACTACAAAAAGGGAAAAGACTACATGCATTGCTCCCTTCAAACTCTCTTATGGCATGTAAGTCAAGATTCTCCATCATTATTTCCAAACTCAGTATTTTTCTTTCCTGTAATCAAGTACTATGGAAACCTCTGAATTACTGATGTCATGACATTAGGTATCTTAAAATCTAAATCTAAATAACAAATATACAACTGTGAGGAAAAGGGGTAGAAACATAACTCCAAAATGTAGCTGAATAAAGTTTACAATGGACATCTTAGGATGTACAACATGAAATTAGCTTGTAGAGATGAAAATCTAGCAGTTATTAGAAAAGGTCACCAAAAATTTAGGAACCAAGAAAAGCAAAACTCTCCACAGTGAGTTCACTCCTCTAATGTAATCACAGTTAAAATGTGTAAAGCACATATAAAATATAATCAAAATGTATGTGTAATTTTATAGTCTTCACTTATATTTTATATTGTGTATTAAGCACTTTTTTTCAAATTAAAAAATCCTTATCTTTTTAAATTGAAATTTTGTTGGATTGATATCCTGTGACTTAACTAATTTCCATATTGTGCTAAGGTTGTTTCCTATCCTTTGCTATTGTAAAAACTATGAAGAACACCTTCAAGCAGATAACCATTTTTAATATCTAGAATGGAACTTTTTAATATGGCATAATTCTGTCTATACACTTAGGAGAGCAATATGACTTACACCATTAGAAAAGTAATATACATGGGAAAAACCTCATTATAAGAAAGGGTTTCACAAAGTTCTGGAAAAGTGGAATTAAAAGATGACATGAATTTTCCATGAACTTTTTGAAGCCCCCTTGAACACACCATCCTCAAATTTGCTAAGGGTAGGGATGTACTACTGTCTTAGGAATTTCAAAATGTTTGGGGCGGGTAGGATTCTCCTATTCTAGAAATCAAAGTTACAGGCATTTTAAAACAAAGCTATAGGAAGGCACATAGAGTCATTAAAGTTGTATTAGCTTTTCCCCTCCTGGGTTATTATTATGCATACAATATTGACTCATAAAATACTGATCATTTCCTCCCGGAATATCAGGTTCTTTTTAATCTTTCAAGCACACATAGGGCAGCCTTTCTTTTGATTTCACCTTCCATGTAGCTTAGAGTCCTGCTTAGGAAAAGCCTAAAGAGACGCTCTTTCTCCAGGGGCTTCTTTCCAGCCCTAGGCCACGGTGTCATCTTCACTACCCACAGAGCATTCATTATCTTGTCCTGGGGGTCTCTATGGATTCAGGAGTCCTGGGCCCTTGCCTGGGGTCCATTAGTTACCAAGGACTCTGATTTTCTCAGTTATGAATCAGGGATAGTAATGTATACTTTACCCTCCCAGGGTTAAGGTATCAAGTGATGCAATATACATGAAAACATTTCATAAAACACAAATCCAAGATGGCAGCTGTGACATTATTTTAGGGGGAGTGGACTGTAGTTTTATATTAATGTAATGATTTTTTTCTATACCTATTCATATATCTTTTAAAAATTCCAACATTTTAGTTCAGAATTTCAGGTCAAAGTTCAATTTCATTTCACCCTAGTCATTTTGACAGACAAGACATTAGGGCTTTAACTAGTAATTAATTTACTTATGATTCATATGCAAACTCAATAAACCAATAACAATGAAGCCTAACTGTTGATGTGCCGGACACTGAGCTGAGCACTTTATTTGTCTGAACTAATTTATCCTCACAACACCCAATGAGATTGTTACCAATTCCGATTTCCACTTTGCAGATGAGGAACAAACATGAAGAGTTTCAGTGATTTGTCCCAGGTTACACTGCTAATGGGCAGGACAGGGATTTTAGTCTACTCAGGATAGCAGAGCCTAGAAGTGTAATTAACCCCTGGTCTACATTGTCTTCTCAGGATCATTTATACCTGTCCCTAAAATTTCTGCAGGTTCCTCTGGGAATATCCCATATTGGATGATTCCTTAAGATTGCAAACAAGAAGCCTTTACACCCTTGCCACTATCTTATTACAGGCCTGCAGAGGTTTGGAAATTGAATAGACTCAGACAGAGCTACAGAACCTCTTTGGGAGCCTTGAACACCTCTGCCTCCAGTCACCCTTTCTATCTCAAGAAAGAGATTTTTCTAAGGTGCAATCTGACCGGACGCCTCTCTTGACAACAATCTCTGTGTGATTTCTCATGACCTTCAGATGGCATGCAACTCTTGCCTATTTCTTCTCATCTCCCTCTACTGCTCTGCTTTCTACCTGACAGGTGGCTTCCTGCCCCTCTGCCTACCCACGCACCATTCTCTCTTAACAACCCAGCTCTCCTGTTATCTTTGATCTTCCCCACTGCAAAACTCAGCTTTGGACTCACAGCACAGAAGACTGGGTTAGGCGTCCTTCTTTCTGCTCTGCTGGTATCCAGTGCATCCTGGGACATGGCATTTATTACATTTCATTGACTTGGCTACCTTTTCCCCCAGACAGACCATAAATGTGTCTTTTCAACTGTTATATTTTCCCAGCTTCTCAATATCTTAAGCCAGGACCTGGCACAATATTTTGGGATACGGTGTATGCTCAGGAAATGTTGAGTGAGTAAACCGAGGATGATTCTTGGTGTGACCTGAGACCAGACAAAGCTACACGTTGCCCCCGAAAGCAACTTGCTAGCTTTCAGGTTGGCAGTTTTGATTTTTCATTTCCTGCCCTCAACCTTTATCTTTGGACCCTGCAGGCACTGTAGGTAAGAGACTTCCTTAGAAAACAAGTGACTATGTATAACTTTCAAACAAGTATACTAAGCCCAGTGAACTCCTTTGGGAGCCTTTTCACCGTGAAAAGGCTTCCCAGCACAAGCCTGGCCCACCGAGTCTCCCTCATTGGCACACGCAGCAGGAAGAAGGGGGATGGCACCTCAGCATCTCCAGGGTCCTGCAGAATTGCTGCCTCCATGAACAGGATGGTGACTGGCAGGTCTCCTTCCTTTAGTCTCTTCAGACCTTCTTCAAACGCTCCCGGCCAGTCCTTGAAGGGGTTCTCAGTGTGAAAGTAATATCCCTGCAACACAGAGCGGGGGCTTACACAACCCACTGCTTCATCTCGCCTTTCTCACCTTCAGTAAGTTCTCTTCAACTTTTAACTCACTTATTTAATGATTTTATGCAATTTAAACTTAAATGAGTACTTTTCCTTTTAAAAAATTATTAGTTTCTTTTTTTTTAAAAAGATTTTTATTTATTTATTTGACAGGTAGAGTTACAGACAGTGAGAGAGAGAGACAGAGAGAAAGATCTTCCTTCCATTGGTTCAGCCCCCAAATGGACGCCACGGCCGGAGCTACGCTGATCCAAAGCCAGGAGCCAGGAGCTTCTCTCCTGGTCTCCCACGTGGGTGCAGGCGCCCAAGCACTTGGGCCATCCTCCACTGCCTTCCCGGGCCACAGCAGAGAGCTGGACTGGAAGAGGAACAACCGGGACTAGAACCCAGCGCCCATATGGGATGCTGGCACTGCAGGCAGAGGATTAATCTAGTGCGCCACCGCACCGGCCCCCAAAATTACTAGTTTCTAATTATGAATGTAGTAAATTTTAATGGTATAAATTTTATTACCTTGTATAAATTTTTAAAATGTTTTTAAAAGATTTTATTTATTTATTTGATAAGTAGAGTCACAGACAGTGAGGGAGAAAGACAGAGAGAAAGGTCTTCCCTTTGCTGGTTCACTCCCCAAATGGCCACAACAGCCGGAGCTGTGTTGATCTGAAGCCAGGAGCCAGGAATCAGGAGCCTCCTCCAGGTCTCCCATGTGGGTGCAGGGCCCAAGGACTTGGGCCATTCTCCATTGCTTTCCCAGGCCACAGCAGGGAGCTGGATTGGAAGAGGAGCAGCCGGGACTAGAACCGGCATCCATATGGGATGCTGGCACCGCAGGAGGAGGATTAACCTACTGTGCCACAGCGCTGGCCCCCAACCTTGTATAAATTCTAGATGATACCAAATACTACAAAGAAAACCACAAAAAATTACTCATAATGCCACACCTAATTATAACCACTGTTAATAATTTGGAATCTGTTTTCCCACTTTCCTACTTTCTTTATTCTTTTCATTTTAACCATTTCCCCCTAATATTTTGAAAATACTGACTCTTTATAGAAATATTTTTGTAAAGTGCTGCCTACCTACTCCCCAGAAATATACCACCTACTGTACGTGGGTACTTCGGTAAGTTTGTGGAAAAATGGAATTAAAGATGTTTATTTTAATGTGAAACATTGAAATCATGCACAGTTTTTTCATAATATGCATTTTCCATGAAACTTCTGAAATCCCCTTGTTCATCTTTTTATTATTATGCTCTTTGGAGAACTACCAACCATTGCAGAACCACTGGGACTTCCTGCATAACACGGCCGATTGCTCACTGCACTGGACCTTTTCTGGGGCTCCTATCAGGGGAGACTCGTTGAGAAATCCCCTCAGGACTTGACCTGGCAGTGGGAGCAGCGCCTTTTCCATTAAGTTTCTTTGAGGCTGTGCAATGATGGCCTGTGAAATAGCAGCTGTAAACCCCATTCCTTCCTTGCCACTGACATCACTTCTGTTGCTAACACACGGACAGGACTCACATGACTGGCATTGTGGGATAAGCCCCATTCTTGTTCCAACCCTAAATGCCAGTTCAGCAACTGGCCAGCAGTCAGGATCCAAGCTGCAGTTGGCTGCCAAACTATCTGAATGCTGATAAAAATAAGAGTGTTTCCTTCCAGCTTGGCTGCCTCCACACATTGGATTATTCTGTTTCCATGTATTAGTATTTCCTCTAGGTCAGATTGACATTAAGTTGTGTTTTCAATTTTCGGATTTTTGACAAAGTAGTTATTGACTATAAAATGTGATCTGAAGAGGTTGAGAAAATAGGTGAGCTTTTGTAAGAACAGATTCTTACCTTCTCACTGGCTGAGATTGTCACTTGAGTCTGGGATTCTTGGTTCTCAGATATCCAGTTTCTCCTGGCCATTTCTTCCCATTCTGCTTGCATCTTATCCCAAAACTCTGTATCTGACTAGGAGACAGGAAAAGTGAAGAGAGGTGAGTTTAAGAATATGCTACGTCATGTGGTTCATTCCCAGAGAAATATTTTTCCTTGCAGATCAAAAAATGAGTGCAGAGGAGAAGGGAAATGTCCAGAGTGGCCACATCCAGGGATACTCATGGGTGAAGAGCTTCTGGAGGGTACAGAGTGCTCAAGGTGTTGAAGTGGACTGGTCCTGACTTTCTCACATCGGAAAGTAACTACTATGGAAGACTCAGGATCACATGTACAATTCAGCTAAAAATCCACTATAGAAGCTCCTAGACTTATGATGGCATTATGTACTCAGAAACCCATCAACAACTGACGATGTAAGTTGGAAATGCATTTAATACACCTACCCTACCAAACATTGCAGTTTAGCAACACAGGGCACAAGGATATCGGTTGCTTCTCTTTCAGATCAAGGACTGATTGGGAGCTGAGACTTCTGCTTGCTGCCCAGTATCATAAGACAGCCTTGTATCTCCTATCACTAATCTGAGAACAAAGCAAAACTCAGAATTTGAAGCACTGTTCCCACTAAATGAGTATTTTCATGGCACCACCGCAAAGTTGAAAATTTGTTAAGTAAAACCACCTTGAATGGGGCACCATCTGTACTCATGCAGTTTCAAGTGTGGGCCCCAGGCATACATTGGGAAGGGTGCTCTTAGGGAATGAGGAATGAACACGACTGCTTTGAGACTGTCTGGGCAGTGATCTGGAAAGCCAGTCAGCTATGGAAAGGGAAAGTAACATGTTGATCCTGCTCTCTGTGCCAAACACTGTGCTAGGAGAAAGCAGACCCAAAGAGTTATCATGTCAAAGCCAGGATTCACAGGATCCACACTGAACAGCTTATGGCAACTTTGACCTCTTGGTGCTAAAAAATTAAGAACCCTGGCTCTGGGTGTGAACTTGACTGATTCCTCTCCAAGACCTTTTCTATGGCAGAATGATCTTTTGAAAGCTTTGACTTTGTGGCCCCTCCCCCATTACATCATCTATAAGGGAAACAGGCTATTTTTTTACTTCCTGGGAGGTACATGTTTCTAGACTGAAGCAGAATTCTACAAGAGCTGTCGCTGGTTCCTTTTCAGTTAGGCCTGAAGAGAGTATGTTAGGTGGCCCAAAGGGGGAAAGTAGGAATGAGTGTTTACAGAATTTAAGAGAGCTAGGGAACAGTGCCACGGATAGGGAAAGAGATGGAGGGTGGTGGGATCTGCTGAGTGGTACTTATAGGTGGTTCCCAGGCCAGCTGGCCTGGCCTCAGAGAAGGATGGCTGATGGGGGGCATAGCTGTGGAGGGGCAATTTGGGACCCCCACATGGCAGGGAAATAGAAACTGAATTCCAGTGAACCACTTTGGCTTGGATGGCAGTTAGCAGTGGCAGTGCAGACAAGAGGGTCGACGCTGCCCTTGTTTTCCAGCGCTCTGTGAGTCTCCTGGAGTCCATGCCGCAGTCTAAGTTACCTACAAGTTTGCTGAGAGTTATGTTTGGAAACAACTTTATTAGTATTTTTTAAAGAAAAAGCAACAACAACAAAAAAGAGATATCCCTTGCATATCTGTATCTAGGACTGGGTTTCACACTTTTAACTTGGGAATCTCTTTCTGTGATTCTAAGTCCTGTGACAACCCTATCAACGTGACCTTTTAATCCTCCTGGTCTGCTCTAGGATGGATGACCTGAAGCAAGAACTCTGCCTTCCAGATTGCTCTGAATAACCATGACCTATCTCTCATGGATACCAATGTGCAGTGAATATGAACCACGCTGGGGTGATTAATCCCAAACTGCTAAAGAAATAGTCAGTCTCCATCTCCTCCTTTTCTATGCTCAGAATGTTCACTGCTAGCCTTGAAGTAGGTTCTGTCCCTTTGGTGGGAGCCTTCCATCCATGAAGGCTCAGGGCAGCAAAGGCCTTGACAACTCGTAACTGAGACGCTGGAAACACAGGAATGACTGATGGCAGTCCCGTGAAGGTCAGCAATAAAATCCCAGATTTCTTTTTGCATGAATCTTGCTAGTACAATGTCAAATTGTGCAGACAGAATGATCTCAAATATATAAATGCAATGGCTAGATAAAAGATGCGGAGACAACACTCTCCCGTGTTAATATCACTCTGGAGATGAAAGGAGCTGATGGGAGATGTTTTTCTTGGTTCTTTTAACTTTTCATGCTTTCTGATTATTCTATAACTTCTTAAAGTTGGGAGTACAACTTACCTGCCTTAGACATGAAGAAAAATCTATTTGGGGAACTTTACATTGTTTATTAATTTCCTATATCCCCCCTGGGGGATGTAGAGGCAGAGGACTTTGCATACTTCCTAAGGCAGATACTTTCCCCTGTTAGGAATCCTTGAAATTCAGGGCAGGTGTTTAGCATAAGGGTTAAGACTCAGCTTGAGACACTGGCATCCCATATCAGTTCAAGTTCAGGGTCCACTTCTGATTTCGGCTTGCAGCACAGTTTAAAGCCTATTGTATGGGGCCAGCACTGTGGTGCGCTACCATCTGCAGTGCTGGCATCCCCATATGGGCACCAATTCAGGCTCCACTTCCCATCCAGCTCTCTGCTATGGCCTGGGAAAGCAGTAGAAGATGGTCCAAGTCCTTCGGTCCCTGAACGCACATGGGAGACCTGGAGGAAGCTCCTGGCTCCTGGCTTGGGATTGGCGGAGCTCCGGCCATTGTGGCCATCTGCAGGGTGAACCAGTGGGTGGAAGACCTCTCTCTCTCTCTCTCTCTCTCTCTCTCTCTACCTCTGCCTCTCTGTAACTCTGCCTTTCAAATAAATAAATTAATCTTCAAAAGTTATGCCTTCTGAATGAAAGAATGAAAAGTATTTATATTGTACACACCTGAGTTATAAAAGATTATGTCTTCTTACCTAAGGTTTCAGACTGGAGCAGTGGCTGGAAAACAGAGCCTCAGCTGAGGTATGGCTGCTGGGCTCCCATTAAATGAGATACCCTAGGAATCACTGTTACTACTCAAATAAGTTACTGCTGACTAATTAAAGTGCATGGCACAGCATTCATTTAATTACAGAAGACTACTTTTAGCATAATCAATTTTCATCCAGTCTCAGAATCTAGATTTCCTTCAGGTAGCTGCAATTAACACTGTGTTTTTTTCTATTTTAAATCAATTTTAGAGAACCTTGAAAACACACTTGAATTTTAAACATTAAAGACATGACTGAGGGGTTTTTATTTTTTAATGATTTTCTAATTTTCCTGGGATTTTGGTAGATTATTTTTATACTCAGCATGTAACAAGCTTAGGTGTTACATCAGAAATGAGTGATTGCTTGCAATTCTTTTCCATTTTTTCAGAACAGCTTGTAGGTAACAATAGCATATACTCATAAAAACATGAAGTACACAGTATGAAGGTTGAGGGAGAAGGTTTCTTTCCTGGGTTCAAGTTATCTGAGTCCTGTTTTGCTTACTTTTAAAATGAAGACATAAATAACAACTTTTTATTATGATGACCAAATGAGAAAATGTATCTACCAAACACATGGGGGATGCTCAGGAAGAACAGATGTTCTCACTGGTGTTTTTGTACCATTGAGAAAAACATGAAGAATGAACATAAGGTTACCCAGAATCCTAAAGGTCAAATGTACATGTTGGGAAATCCTGGTGTTTTAATTTGCTGTCAATACATTTTCTTCTAGAAACTCTCCCTGTCTTCATTTACATTTTTCCTTACACCTAATTATTCAAAAATAGGAGCAAGGTTAATAAAATTGTGTCAAAGCCTCTCCAAGTACTGTTATATGGCAACTAAAATGGTTTTATTAGAGGCTGGCATTGTGGCACAGTGGGTAAAGCTGATGTATGCAAGCATATGGGATAAACTCAATAAGGTTTGTGAGCTGGACGACCATGCCTTCACCACTCCCCTGTGTGATCTCATCCCCCTATCTGACCACACCTGTGTGCCGCCTGCCAATCAGGCTACATGACCACGCCCCTTTGGAAGTGGATAAAAGGCCTGAAACACGGTGGGCCTGGCCCTTTTCCCCTTTTGGCTTTTTTCACCATTATGCCCTTGTTGCCCCACCCTTTTGGGGCCTGTGGCCTTCGGGCTGCCCATGCTCTCTGCCTTGACTTTGTTGCCTGTGATAAGCTGCTAGCAACTGCTCTTAACCAAGCGCTAGCTGCACATGGCTCTTGACCTGCTAGTCTGCTTGGTATGGCCCCAACTTAATTTCCAGACTTTCCTTTCTCCCTTAAAGCCCTCACTCTCTTATGTATTTCTCTTACTGAATAAAAAGCTTAAAAACTTATCATGCTGCCTGGTCGATTTGAACCAGTATTCAGAATTCTTCTCAGAATACGTGGCAAGAACCCACAAAGCTTATTAAAATGGGAAACGCTGATAAGAAAATTGGTACCAAAGCCACCACCTGTGACAGCAGCATCCTATACGGGCACTGGTTCATATCCTGGCTGCTCTACTTCTGATCCAGCTCCCTGCTAGTAGACTAGAAAAAGCAGTGGAAGATGGTTCAACTATTTGCACTCCTGCCACCCAAGTGGGAGACTCAGATGAAGGTCCTGGCTCCTGGCTTCAGCCTGGCCCAGCACTGGCCATTGTGGCCCTTTGGGAAGTGAACCAGCAGATGAAGATTTCTCTCTTCTCTCTCTCTCTCTCTCTGTAACTCTGACTTTCAAATAAATAAATCTTTAAAAAAACAGTATTTATGAAGAGTCCTTTATAACATAAAGTAGTCCTTGAGTTACAGTGGCTTTTGATAAATCGTTTGATGTCAATTATAGAAAAACAACACTGGGGAAAAGGTTGTAGAGAAATGCCTCAACAGCACTGCATTTAAGGGATGGGAACTTCCCTTGTACTCCTTGTACTTTACAGCATTTCCCAAAGGTTCCATTGTTAGGATGTGTTATTTTGGTGGGAAAGTAAGACTTGGTTAAAATGAGAAGCTTCCTTTCAATTTCAGTTCTTCCCTGATGTCTTTCTTAATGACCCCTTATTAGCTCAATTGCTGCCTCGGAATGCTTTCAACCCTGACATTCTGTACCAATGCTGTGGAAGAAGAGAGGTATGTAATGAGAGCTGCCATTATCCTGTGAACTTGGGCAAGTCATTTTAGCCCCTGGGTGCTTTATCGTTCCTCCCTTGTAAAGTGAGAAGACTGGGTTTCCTACCTCAAGATTCTTTTATTACTCAGATGGACTCAGATTAAAATAAGGGAGAGGGAAGATTTTAGCATAAGATCACTTTTTACAAGGGTGCCTCTTGCCTGTTCACTGAGTTTCGAAAATTGTAGCTCAAATTATTTCCTCCAAAGCATATTTGATGTTTAAAAATTTCTATGAAAGGCAGAGTGATGGAGAAAGAGGGATAGACAGAGAAAGAGATCTTCCATCTGCTAGTTCATTCCCCAAGAACCCAGGGTCCTGGAATTCCAACCGGGTCTCCCATGTGGGTCACAGGGGCCCAAGTATTAGGGTCATCATCTGCTGCTCTCCCAGGCTCATTAGCAGGGTGCTGAATCAGAAACAGAGCAGCCAGGACATGGACCAATGCTCCCCTGTGGGATGCTGGTACTGCAGGTGGAAGCTTACCTTGCTGTGCCACAATGCCAGCTCCCATATTTGACATTATTTCCTTCACTTTTTTGATTATAATACTGGAAAATAAAATACTCCAAGAACAGTGCAAAATTAAATATTAGTTAAATTAAAATATAAAGAACAATTAAACAGCAATTAGTTTTAGAACAAGGGAATTTTTATGAAATGAAACATGTTATTAGTTTCAATTTGCCAGTTTAGTTTAGTTACCCTTGAGTTACAATAGAGGAAATTTTCGATTTTGTGTTCAGCCATAATTGTTTATTAGAAAGTTCCTGGGGTTTTGTTATAAAAGAATTGATCAATGTGAGATTACATGCCAATTCTGCCTGTGAGGAGTTTGCCTTTCTTTTTGCCTCTTTAGAGTTCTATTGATTAACTGTCATGGTATCAAAACTGAAAAAGAAAGAAAGAAAGAAAGAAAAGTCAACCAGTTCTGCATATGCAGAAGACAGTACCTCTGTTATATAGCAGGAATGAAAACCAGCACACAAGTTCCAGTAAAGTATTTACCACCACAAATATATTTTGTTGAAATGAAATTATGTGCACATTAGTTTTGAGCCTCATTGTCCTTTGGGGCCTGTAGCCCAGGCTGGCCTGGAGTGGCCAGCTCGTGTTGGATCCTGAAAGATCCCATGTGGCTGTCCAAAGAACACATCCTATTTGGGGCTGCACCCTGACTGAGGATGGGTCAGAATGAGTTTGAGCTCTGTGTGCAGTCCTCAGTGGCCTGTGTAGTGACAATCATTGACAAACTGGAGTTTACTCAGTCAGGCAAGAGTGACCATGAGCAGGTGTAGTCCCGCTGACGAAGAATGAGTAGGGGAGCAATTTGCCTGCTGGAGCGAAGCTCGGAAGGGTGGTGAGAGCTGGGCACGCCAGCTCAGCCTGGTTTTTCAGACAGCAAAATCAGATGAATGAATGGCATTTCCAGGGGACAGATTTTTATCAAATGCAATACAAAACTTCCTTAAAATGGAATGGGCTCCCTCCTTCTCAGAAAGTTGGTTTACAATATCTTCAAACAGGGACGCAAGGAGCCATGTGAGGAGTGCTGGAAAGACCATTCCCAGATCAGATGGAAGCTTGATGGATCCTATGGGTCCTGACAACTCTTAGTATCTCTAGTTGCACGGTTATTAATGAACTGATTTACTGAATCATACAGGATGGCTCAAAATTAATAAATTTCCCACTGGATAAGAAATGGATGTGTCATGCATTTCCCTTTCTCCATCTAAACAGTAAAGAGAGGGAAACACATGGGCTTTGGCCTCAAGAGAATGGGATGGAACCCTGGCTATGCCCATGTCCTGTGACCTTAGGCAACTGGGTTCATCTCTCCAGTTATCTGTAAAATGCAAAAAATCTTCTCTTATGATCATAAGGATTAAGTGAAGCAATGTATATGAAGTGCTTAGAACTTGTAACATTTGAAGGCTAAGGAATCTGGCAGTCAATGGTATTTTATTAGTAGTAAATGAAAAAGAGTATGTCCCAGGATGGAGAGAGGAAACCATGAGATTCAGAGTGTTGAAAAAATAAGAATAGCGGCTCAATGGGCTAATCCCTCTGCCTAGTGGCGCCGGCACACCGGGTTCTAGTCCCGGTCGGGGCGCCAGATTCTGTCCCGGTTGCCTCTCTCCAGGCCAGCTCTCTGCTATGGCCAGGGAGTGCAATGGAGGATGGCCCAAGTGCTTGCACCCTGCACCCCATGGGAGACCAGGAGAAGCACCTGGCTCCTGCCTTTGGATCAGCGCGGTGCGCCAGCCGCAGCGAGCCGGCCGCGGCGGCCATTGGAGGGTGAACCAACGGCAAAAAGGAAGACCTTTCTCTCTGTCTCTCTCACTGTCCACTCTGCCTGTAAAAAAAAAAAATAAGAATACTGTCACCAGTACTCAACACAGATTTTTCTGGTTGCCTCTGTGATGCACTTCTTTTTTTTAAATAGTTGGCTATGGTGGCAGATGTCGGCTGGTTCTTGGACAGCAAGCCTGAGGCTCTCACCAAACAATGCACCAACAGGGTCACTGCACAAACATGGGGAAGAAAAACTGGAAATGATGGGAGAGCAGGAGAGGGCACAGGAGGCTGAAGATAATGCAATACAAGGCTTGAGCAGGATGTTGGAAAGAAATCAGAACTATTTCTAATAGAGTCTAAGGTCATTCTCTTCTTTGCTTCCTCTTCTTCCTCACCTTGCAAGGGGATAAAGAGGCATGGAGATTAAAGGACAAACAGCAAAACCTATTGTCCAAATGGGAAGGGATCACTTTTCAAAGGCTTTCAGCATGCTCTGTAGCTAATGAATGCCTTTGCAGAATGGCATTGTGCATGATTACATCTTCGGTCTTGGCTCCAGTGGTGTCTGCATTCACACAACAGAACTGCTGCCAATGTGCACTGGGCTATGCCCAGGGTTTCCTGCTGCTTTGGGACTAAGGTTTTGTGGGGCTAATTTTTCAGAGGCTGGTTGTTTCCTGCAGGCCTCCTGGCTGCCGTCTGGGAAAGGAGGGCTACTTTACCACAGGCTTGAAGAGATGAGGAGACGGTGCTTGCGTTTGAGCCTCGTCTCAGGCTCCCTGTGATGACAAGTCATGCGACAAAGGAAGCCAGCATGTGGACAGTGAATTCCAGCAGTGTGACTCAGTTACAGAAGGGGTGTCTTTTCAAGAAAAAGCCACATGGAAATTCTCTATTTGTTTTTGAAAATAAGGTGTTAGACAAATCCACTAAATTCAGTGTTTGTCATTGTTCTTTGTATTATGGGACTATTAAGTAAAACAAGATAAAAACATCTAGATGTTGATGTTCCCCTCAAGAAGTTCACCCTCTGATGATGAAATAAAAATAGTGATAATTAGGGCCAGCACTGTGGCATAGTGGGTAAAGCAATTGCCTGAGACACCAGCATTCCATATAGGTGCCAGTTCGTGTCCCTGCTACTCCACTTCCAATCTAGCTCTATTCTAATGGCTGTGGAAGATGACCCAAGTGTTTGGGCCCCTGTTAGCCACGCTGGAGACCCGGAAGAAGCTCCTGCTCCTTCAGCCTTGTCAGGCCCCGGCTGTTGCCACCTAGGGAGTGAATCAGTGGATGGAAGATCTCTCTTTCTCTGTCTCTCATTCTCTTTTTGTGTAACTCTGAATTTCAAATAAATAAATAAATCTTTAAAAAGTTGATAACTATAATTCAGGATAGGGTGAAAAATATAATGTAAAAGAGATGAAATTGCTGCTCCATGTCACACTTTGAGTGGTAAATGACGGAGCCAGAATTCAAAATAGTTTACTCTTTTCTAGTTTGGCAGATTGTGTCTTCCCCAAAATGACTTCAGCAGCATTTCTTCACACTTTGCCACACCCCTGAAGAGCTGGAATCTGCTGTCCTGTCTTTGAGCACCTGCCCTGACAAACGGAACGCAGTGGAAGTGACCTGGTGTGACTTTTGAGGGTAGGCACAGAGGGTGATAGTCTTTGGTTGCCTCCTCCTCTTGCTTTGGGGAACTCTTCCTTGGAATCTAGCTATTATACTGTGTGGAAGCTCAAGCTCCAAACAAAGGCCTCCTGTAGGTGTGCTGGCTGTCAACCCCAGGTCATCTCAGGTGACCACCAGCATAACAGTCTGACGGGTGAGCAAGCATCTCTTCAAGTGACTCCAGAGTGTCACCTTGACCCCAGGTTTCAAGCCACCCTGACATCTTGTGGAACAACATGAGCCATCCTCTTTAAGCTCTTTCTGGAGTACATACTTTTAAGTAAAGTAAATATTGCTGTTAAAAGCAACAGGTGTTGGAGTACAGTAGCATCTCCTTATCCATGGGGCTATGTTCCAAGACCCCCAGTGGATGCCTGAAACCATGGATAGTACCAAAGCTCAAGATCTGCTGTGTTTTTTTCCTATAGTTACAAACCTACCATGCAAGTTTATGTTGTAAATGGGGTCCAACAAAGCCTTATCAACAATAACTCAGCACAAAATAGAATCATTATACTGCAACAAAAGTTTTGTAAATGTGGTCTCTGTCTCTTCAAAGAGCCAAGATGAATACTAACATTTTGGGGTCATGGTTGATTGCAAGTTACTGAAACAGGGGGATTGGTAATTTCTCCTACCTCCATAGTAACTGAATGAATTATGACTACTGTACAGTCAGAGGACTGGAGCAGAAGAGGAAGACGGGACTTAGAGAAGGGACCCTATGACCGGGGGGCTTTCTGAGAGTCTGGCAGGCTAATGAGGTCTGTGTGAACATTTTCCAAAGGAGTCTTCTAGGAACAAAGAGTTCTTTGGTCAACTGAGTTTGAGATACTCCGGGTTGAGTTAGAGGCTGCCAGACTTGGCACAGCCTCTCCTTGACCAAACGCCAGTCAGTCTCCTCCAGCCCTCTTCTCAACTAAGTCTCAAACGTGGGCTTCCATGTGTTTCAGAGTCCAGTTTCAACAAGAGTCCTCCTCAATCAGTGTAGACAAAAGTCTCCATCTCTGTATCTGATCATCCTCATGTCTGATCAGGTTCCTCGTTCCCTGCCATCACCCAGGAGACACCTGCTCTCCCAGCCTTTCTTCAGCAAGACTCCCGTCAAGGCAGTTTAATCAGAATCCCTCTTATCCTGGACGTTTCCTTTGAGTCATTTCCACCCACTGACGCCCCCACCCTGCTTCTGGCAATCTGTCTGTATTTGTCTCTGCTATATTTGGAGCTGAGCCCAGCTCTACACTGAGGTCTTTTTTTTTTTCCTATTGCAATAGTTCCTGAGTAAAATCTGTGTCCACTATTTTAACAACTCTCCAGCTCTGTTTTCTTTAGCAGCAATAGTCAAGAGTCACTTTTTCTCCATTCTCATCCTGGGTGCCAAATTTTACAAAGAAATCCAGATTTCAGAGGCCCGCGTTGTGGCATAGAAGGTTAAGCCTCTGCTTGCAATGCCGCCATCCCCTAGGAGTGCTGGATGGGGACACGGCTGCTCCAGTTCTGATCCAGCTCCCTGCTAATGAGCTTGGGAACGCAGTGGAAGATAGCCCAAGTGCTTGGGCCCCTGCACCCACATGGGAGACCAGGAGGAAGCTCCAGGCCCCTGGCTTAGGTCTGGCCCTGGCATAGATGTTGCAGCCATTTGGTGAGTGAACCAGCAGATGGAAGCTTTCTCTCTCTCTGTCTTTCCTCCTCTATTTGTAACTCTGTCTTTCAAATAAATAAAAAATAAATCTTTAAAAAATGCAGATTTCAGATATTTCATGAAGATCTGCTACCACATTTCTAGATACAGCAGCGTTTGTGGTACATGTGATCTCCACTTTATTCAATCACTACCAGGTCTTTATCTTTACCTGGCTTGTCCCTAACAGTAACAGAATTTGTAACTTCTCTACAGAAGTAAACAAGCTGCTCACTTGTGAATTCCCAGGACCTTAGCAAGGAACATGTAAGGGGTGGATGTAAGCAGTAGTGCTAAGTATATTTTGCCTTGAACCGTGTGTGTGTGTATGCATATGTGTGTGTGTGTGTGTGTGTGTATGTATGCTCTCGTGTGTGTGTGTGTGTGTGTGTGTGTGTGTATGTGTACAGGGTTCTATAGAATACGGCTTGGGAAATGCTGATACAGAGACCCAGGATGTGAGCATTTAAAATTTCACAAGAACAGAGAACTTGGTAGAATACATTTTGTGTATGCTGAAACCGGCTCACAGGGATAGGAGTTTACAACACTGTTTTTATGTGATTGTTTTCAGTGAAACATCTCCAATTAAGCAGCAGGTTTTCTCATCCTCACATCTGCTGTGTGAATCAGAATTCTTCAAGATTTTGTTGTTTTTATTGGTCCGGAAAGGGAAATGAAACCCAGAATGTGAAGGGAAGAATTAAAATAAATCTTTGTTTGTTTGAAAAGACAACTCAATTGAAATATTTATCTTTCCAATACTAACTAGTCACTCATAATGACCTTGAAACTAAATGTAATTATGTATAGAGAGTGGAAAAAGACCAGAGCAAACATAAAAAAGTGAAAACAGTTAATTTATCAGCGTGGTGGGATTTCTGGGTAGTTCCTGACCTTTCTCCCCCAATTTTTAGATTTGCCATATTGTTGCTTCTGAAATGACTCAAATAAGAGAAAATTTCTGATGGAGAAATTATTTTCTGTTGACCAGCAAATTTTAAGTTCTATGGTTGTTTCAGGACTTGCAAAACTAATAGCATCCAAATGTTGCCACGTATTGGGAATAGTGCTTAAAAGCAGGTTTTTGGAGTTAGACAAGGTTTGAATCCCAGCTCTGACATTTGAAAGCCCTGTGACCTTGAACAAATTACTGAATCTGTCCCAGTTTCCTCTCCTTAAAGTTGCCGGATGGGGCTGTTGTGAGCACTGAGTGAAATGATGAATATAAAACACTTGGCTTTGCCGGCACTGTGGTGTAGTGGATAAAGCTGCTGCCTGCAGCGCAGGCATCCCATATTGGGCGCCAGTTCGAGTCCTGGCTGCCCCACTTCTAATCCAGCTCTCGGCTATGTCCTGGGAAAGCAGTAGAAGATGACCCAAGTCCTTGGGCCCCTGCATCCTCATGGGAGACCTGGAAGAAGCTCCTGGCTCCTGGCTTTGGATTGGCACAGATCTGGCCATTGTGGCCAATTGGGGAGTGAACCAGCTGATGGAAGATCTCTCTCTCTCTTTCTCTGCCTCTCCTTCTCTCTCTGTGTGACTCTGCCTTTCAAATAAATACATAAATCTTTAAAAAACAACACTTGGCTTAGGGGTCAGCGTTGTGGTACAGTGGGTTAAGCTGTGGCTGCAATGCGAGCATCCTTAGAGTCCTGCCTGCTCTGCTTCAGATCCAGCTCTCTGCTAATGCTAAAACAGCTGAAGGCTGAAGATGGCCCAAGTACCTGGACACTTGCCACTCAATAGGAAACCTGGATATAGTTTTGGATTCCTGTCTTTGACCTGGCCCAGCTCTGGCTGTTGTGGCCCTTTGGTGAGTGAACCAGTGGGTGGAAGATCTCTTTGTTTCTCTCCCTCGCTCTCTGTCATTCTGCCTTTCAAACACAAAATCAGAAAAACACTTGGCTTAGAAGGCAGAAAGTGCCACCTATGGGGAGCATTCACAGCTACAAGGAAAGCAACTTTAGAATGTTTAGGAATAAAATATTTCCTTCCTCCTTCCTCTTCCTTTGAAGCTGGGGAAGATTGCCAGAGGGATTAGTTTTGATGTGATCTCCTTTGTAACAAAAAGAATTAAACTGGCTATATCTAATGCTCATATAAGTACTAGCTTCCACTTAGTGGAAACAGTTTTTTTCCCCTTCGGTCCTAATGGAATATTTAAAGAAAAAAACGGGGTCAGTAATTTTGCCAGGAAAAGTTCAATGCCTGGCTCACTCTGCACTGATATTCCGACGGCCTCCTTTTTCTCTGTGACTGCCTGATTGTCACGATGATTGACCAGATGTGAAGATACAGCATGGAACTGATTTCTTATCCTGAGGCTACTGGGTTAGGAAAATGGCTGAAGCTGTTTCTTTGACACCGAAATCAAACTGGATGACTCAGCAGCAGGGCAGGATTCTGAAAAGCTGCCAGGAGTTCCCCAGCCCTGGATCTAGTAGTATTGGTATCGTGTGGAAGGTGAACACGTGTATGCTACTTTAGCTAACATCCAGCTGTTCATGACTGTGTGGAGCTAGACAATTTCTGTTATCCCCACCAATGTCTTAAAAAATTCCAGATGGCCAAATCATCCCACATTCTGCTCCTTGTGTATTGATTTATTGGTCTGTGAGGACTAATTTGGACAGAATTAGAGAAATATTTTCTCTGCCAAAGATACCAGGCATTGCATCTAGCTTTTTGGCAGCCACTGCCTCATTCCCAGCATCAAAACACAGATGAAGAGAGGCCCAATAAAACGCCAGGCCAGAGATTCTAATGGCCCAGGAAAAAATTCACTGTCTGAGCTCAGTTTTCTGCAGAACCTGACAAACAAAGGAGAGGAAGCTATGTGTGGACTGAAAACCTTCTATTTTCAGTTACTTGACAGTATTGGCAAGATATGCTGGACTTCAACAAAATGATATATACCTGTATTGGTCTCAAGAGCTACTAAGTGATTCAAAAAATTTTGAAATGCCACACAGAACACTTTTAAAAAGAAATACTTATATGTACAAGATAGTAATGCTTTTCTAATGTCTTTATAAAATGGATTTTTTCATATAGAACTTCCTTGACTGGGGTAATTTATGAAGTTTAAAGGTTAATACCTTCTGAGATGGGAGAGGGAATGGGAGGTGGGATGGGAGTGGGGGGAAAGAACCACTGTATTCCTAAAGTTGTATCTATGTAAAAATGCATTCATTAAATAAAAAATCAATAAAAAAGTTAATACCTTCTTAAAGTATTACATATATTCTTACATTTAATCCACTTATTCAGTAAACATTGCTGACAAATTTTCTAAGTGGTAAGCAATGTTCTAGTCAGCAGGGTGTAGCAATAGAACAGATGCTGGTCCTGTCACTGGAGTGTGTAGTCTGGTGGGGCAGAGACAAACGTAATGGAGTTTTCCAAGGTCTGGCAGTAAAAGTGGAAGTAAGGGTGCTTTGGGAGTGGAGGAGAGAAGCCAAACTAGTTTTGGGAGTGCAGAATCTTCTTGGAAGCAGTAAGAACCAACTGAGACTCGAAGGATCAGCATTAGTTAGGTAATGAGGTGAGGTGAGGACTTTCCTGGTAGGAGGAGCAGTGTGCGCAAAAGCCATGAAGAAGATTATATGAGCTATTCAGGGAGCTGATAATTTGTTATTATGCTAGTGTAGACATCAAGGCAGAAGGTGTCAGAGCTGAAGATGCAGAGGCAAGAATAATCCAGATCATGAAGGATTCATAAGGTTAGGTCAATGAGTTTGGACGTTATTCTAAACACAAGTGGAAAATCAGTGTTCAGTTCTCCATGTCAGAAAGATTACTTTGGCCAAAGCCAGCCATTCCATCCTATTCTCCATGCGGAAGGCAGAGAGAGCAGGTACGAAGAGTTATGGCTGTGTTTGTAAGAAGTGATGGTACTACAGTAGGTTGTTGGCAGTGGAGATGGAGAGAAATGGGTAGATTTGAGATGTATTTGATAGCATCAACAGAACTTGGGGTTTAATTAGATGTGCGCATACTGGGGAGTGTGGAGAATGAACGAGGAGGCTTCTCACAGAGGATCACATTCTTAGACGTAGGAACAAAAAAGGTGAAACAGGGTTGTGAGCAGGAGCTCAGAAGTAGATGTGTTCGTGAGTGCCTTTGGTATGCTCAAACACTGAGAAGGTTGTGAGCTACGTGGGATTTGGTCTCAGAAGACAAATCAGAGCCAGGGATGTGGATTTTGGAATCACCAGCAAGTGACTGGTATCATGAAAGGGATGCACTTCACCCATGAGATAAGGTCAGATAGGAAGAGGAGACATCCTCATGTTGTACTCCAAGAATACCAGCAATGAGGAACAGGCAGAGTGACAAGAAATCAGAGGGCAGGGGGAAGAGTGGATAGGCAGAAAACTCTATGGAAGGGAATCATTGAGAGAAGAAAGTACTGAACAGTGTCAAATGCTGGGGAGAAGCTAAATTAGGCAGAGCATGTCTATGAGAATTCACAGTAATGGACACGATCATCCTGTCTAAAGCGACATACATGGAATAGGAGTGGAAGCTACATTAATGTTGTATTTATGAGATACATACAAGTAAATCAATAAAAAAGAAAGAATAAAAAGAGCAAATGAGAATAAAAAGATGGCACACACCATTGTAACAGTAAATTACATCTTTGCAGGGCTTGTGGAGTAACTGAAACTATCTATGAAGTAGCTCAAAAGGCCCCTATATTCACTCAACTGACTTTGTTTCTCATTCAAGTTTGTATATGTGTATCTACCTATTTGTCTATATACATAATCTTTAATGTTAAACTAATTGCCTTATTTAAATGGTAGCTAAAATAAAGTATGGGAGAGAAATGGGGAAAGGGCTGGCCATGTTTTCTCTTCCTGTTAATTGTCTCATAGAATTGGATATCATGGAAGGAAGGAAGGAACATAGGATGGAAGGAAGAAAAGAAGGAAGAAAGAACTCTTAGGAGAATCTAGTCCAATCCCTCCTTATGGGGATGAACTGTGGGAAGTGGAGCAGAAGAGTGTGGTAGTATATGGCTTATACCAGGTGGTTGCAATGGGAATAGAGAGGAAAGGGTGAATATGAGAGGTTTGCTAAATGAAGAAATAAGATGACTTAGGGCAAAACTGCATTACTTCTTACTAGGATTGCCATCTTAAAGTTGTATAGTTTTTAAAGAGCTATCCAGTGTATTGAGGTGTTTGAGTTTCACAAGTGACATGTCCCAGGTCACTAACTAGTTAATAATAGAACCAGGGCCAGAACCCTTATTTTCTAATTCCTATTGTACTCTTCTCATTAATGCAGCCTTGTTTCCCCTCATCCCTCCCTGCATTGCTAACCTGTCCTGAGCTTTAAGGATCAATCAGTGTTGTTACTTGGCAAACATTATCCTGGTTGAGCCAAAAGAGCAGAACAGAGCCCTTCTGTTTGCCTCTTGTCACTTAATTTTCTCAGACAAACCAAGTTCATTCTGTTCAGAAATACAAGGTCACTGATACTGCTCTCAGTCCCTTTTCTATCAGGATTGAAGGAAACTATAATGGAATGTTAAAATGGGACTCTTTCAGTCTAAGTTTTGGCTGAAGTTCCAAAAGAATGAAAGAAAAAAAGAATGAAACAATGGATGCCCAACTCTCTACGCAGGGCTTGTTAAAGGAATGGAAAACATTTATATGAGTAGACACATATGTACATATAAGTTTTTCAACATTTTACCTACAACCTTTATAAAAGGCCTAGAGTTGAGGAGGCCATGAGACAACCTTTCTGTGAAGAGAATGGTAAAAGTTATGTGTTTCTCACGGACCAGATTTCAGTCAGCAAGGCATAAGGTGACCTTGGTCTATCCTGGATTCTACCTCCAATGCCTTCCTGGGAGGAAGACTGATGACAGACTCACTGGATTTACAGTTGGATACTCCCAGCAGGGACCTCTGGAGAGACCCACAAAAGCAGAACGAGAGATATGCTTGTGTTAAACATTCACAACCACAGTGGGCTTATGCCACGTCATATATGTACCTACCACACAAGGCTGGACTCCTTGCCCTGCACACTACTGCTCTGGATGCCCCTGGCGGGCTTACAGACAGTGAGTGGGGAGCAGAAGTGAGGAGCGAAGCCAGGAGAGAGAGGGCTCACTGGGCAGCTTCCCTACCACGCAGGATCAGGCCTAATGGAGCTCCTCGCTTGGGGAGGCAGGAAGCTCTAAACAGTGGACATGGAACTAAGAGTCATGTGATTATCACAGAGGGCTGGATATCTTGATTTTTGAAGCAATACTGTTCTTGAGACCAAAAGTGTCAGAATGACTTTTTATCATCTTATAGTGACTGGAGGAACCTGGTACTGTTTTGGGTTGAATTGTGTTCCCCCAAGTCCTAACCTTTGGAACTTACGAATGTGGCCTTATTTGGTAAGAGGGCCTTTGTGGATGTCATCAAGTTCAGATGAGGTACTTAGGTTGGCCCTTAATCCAATATGATTTCTACCCTTATAAGAAAAAGGAAACTTGG
Organism: Oryctolagus cuniculus; assembly: GCF_964237555.1. Classification (NCBI taxonomy): domain Eukaryota; kingdom Metazoa; phylum Chordata; class Mammalia; order Lagomorpha; family Leporidae; genus Oryctolagus; species Oryctolagus cuniculus. The sequence continues at coordinate 99,995,984 of NC_091435.1, read as the reverse complement.
ACACAGGGAGGAGAGGCCACGCGAAGACACAGAAGGAAGAAGGACCTGTGAAAACGGAGGCAGAGACTGCAGTGACCCCACCACAAGCCAGGGATTGCCGAGGGCTACCGGAGCTGGACGAAGCAAGGAAGGATCCTCCTCCAGAAGCTCTGATGACAGCATGACCCTGCAACCACCTTGATTCCTGATTTTCAGCCTTCAGAACTGTGAGGCAACATGTTTATTTTGTTTGTGATGCTTTGTTATAGCTGAACAGGAAACCAATGAAGGAGTGAACCTATGATCTCAGTCAGAGGGCTAGGGTAAGACTACGCTCATGCTTGGGGTCTGATTGGGTTGTCTATGGTTAAACAAACCTTCTGCTCTCAAAGGTTTCTGGGGAAAAAAAGTCAGATGACAAAGGAACTTAAGAAATATAGTTTCCTGGGGCTGGCACTGTGGCGCAGCAGGTTAACATCCTGGCCTGAAGCACCAGCATCACATATGGGCACCAGTTTGAGACCTGGCTGCTCCACTTCTGATCCAGCTCTCTGCTGTGGCCTGGGAAAGCAGTGGAAGATGGCCCAAGTGCTTGGGCCCCTGCACCCATGTGGGAGACCCAGAAGAAGCTCCTGGCTTCTGGCTCCAGATTGGCTCAGCTCCGGCCATTGTGGCCATCTGGGGAGTGAACTAGCGGATGGAAGACCTCTCTCTCTCTCTCTCTCCACCTCTCTCTGTAACTCTGTCTTTCAAATGGATAAAATAAATCTTAAAAAAAAGAAATATAGTTTTCTATGAGAAGAAAAAAATCAAGAGAGGAGCGGCTATAGATGTGACAGCAAACTGGAAAGTAGTACACAAATAAACCCCTGTTAGCAGCCACACACACACACACACACACACACACAAAAAGGCTCTCATCCTATCAAGTTCTGCCGTAAGTGAACTAATAGCCAAAAAACCCAGTGCCTGACAGGTACTCAGCAAATGCTTGTTTAATGACTGGTTTCCTGACATTGCTGAAATGTGCCCTTTCTTGAGTTCTTTCTCATGTAATTCCTCACATGGGCTTACCTGCATGACTTCCCTTTTTATAAATGTGAAAGCTGATGTCACATCTATTAAATAGCTTGTCCAATAAAAATGGCTTATGAGTGCAGAACTGAGATTTGAACATGGGTCTGCCTGGTTTCCAGTCTATGCTTTTCCACTCACCATCATCAGAGAAGTCCATGAAGCATTGGATAGGCATCCAATGACCCCTGGCCTCACTTGAGTTCAGGTTCAGAGAACTATGTCTCATTTGAAATGATTTCTATGAATTTGGATACAAGAGTACATTTTCTTGGTAATTTTGGTTCTTAAGAAAGGTAGTTGGAAAATTTATCTATAGAAAATCAGGCCAAGAATATCTGTATATCTGATATAAATTTCATATGCTTTAGACCCTAGACTCTGTGCTATGTTCTTGGGCTACAAAGCTGATCCCAAGGGGCTCAGAGGCATGTGGAAAGAAGTGCTTGGGGTATTGAAAAGATGTGGACACTTGTCTTGCAGCTATCATTCTCTGGCAGGTGATCTCAGCCAAATCAAATGACCTTTTCTCATTTCCAACTGTTTGGAGGGGATTTTCCAATTGATTGAAGTTTGAAGCACTACATGCATGTGAGGTGGTGTCATTATCTTTTTAAATAAAAATATTTTTCTTATATGATTCGCATGTCCCCAGAGATGTGTAACAATTAAGTCGAAAATGGTTGTTGCTAACTAGCCAAACACAAAGTACGGCTGCTTAACTTCCGTGAGGACGAAACAGCTTTAGCAGCTTTTCTTTTTTCTCTTGGAGACGAAGCTTGTGATTTATTTTTAAAAGGATGTTTAGAATCTGAAGAACATTGCTGACTCCAGAGAAATGTAAAGGTCAATTGTTGCACTGAAACGATGCTCTCACAATATTTGAATAATTAAAAGGTTGTTTTCAGAGATAATTGTAGTCTCACACTTTAACTAAGTATTTAATTAAAATAAACTATAAACATGCTCTGTTTTCACATAGAGAACTCCCTAGAGCCTACTAACTGTCCAGATGGCAGGGAATAGGAGGATCAAAGCAGATTTAAATTAGGGATCACCTAAATTCTCAAAACTAGATCTAAGTGGGTTTTAAGAGTTTATTTTAGGGGCCAATCCTATGGTGCAGTGGCACAGTGAGTAAAAGCCCCAGCCTGTAGTGCCAGTCTTCCATATAGTCCCCGGTTCAAGTCCCCGCTGCTCCACTGCTAATGTGTCTGGGGAAGCAGCGGGAGATGGCCCAAGTGCTTGGGCCCCTGCACCCATGTAGCATGTAGGAGACCCTGAAGAAGCTCCTGGCTCCTGGCTCCTGGCTTCAGCCTGGCCAACCCTCCGTGATTACATCCACTTGAGGCGTGAACTAGTCGATTCTCTCTCTGTCTTTACCTCTCTCTCTAACTCCGCCTTTCAAATAAATAAAACAAATCTTTAAAACAAAAAAAAGAGTCTATTTTACAGACTTCTTAAAACTCTTTCAAAATATGAGAGAACAAGGACTTTTATTTCATTTGAGTTGGTATTTCTTGATAAAATGCTAATTTTTAAAAATACATTAAAAATATGACTATGGTATAGGCAACTTAGAAAAAAATACATGAACAAGAGAAAAAATAAGCCTACTATTTTACTATTTAGATAAAACCACTTAGAGTACTTTCGCAGATCTTAGTTTAGATTTTTTCACCTGGGTTTACATGTAAAACCACTGCTTATGCACTCCAAGTCCAAGGGCCAGCTTTTTCTTCTCTAAACTCCAGTTTTTTCATTTATAAAAAGGAATTAAAATACATACACGAAGGAATTAAATATGAAGAGTACATTTTATAATACTTTTAAAATATTTAGTAGAGTGCTTGGAACATAATAAATGCTCAATAAATATTAGCTATTGTCATTATTTTATTTTTAATTTGTGAAAATGGAAACCTACTGTGCATGTGAGCTCATAACTTTTTATTAGGGACATATTTACATGTCAAAAAATATGCGACTATGACATCATTTTAATGATCACCTAGTATCCCACTGTCTAGATTTATCTTAACAGATTCTACCTTCTCCTATTATTGCTATTATAAAAACCTTGGTCATATATCTTAATGCATGTGGGTGATTGTTTCTCTGAGATTATTAGGGAATTCCTAAGTCAAAAGGCACAAACATTTTGAAGGTTTTGATATTTATTATGAAATTGCCTTTCAGAAATATACTATATGTTGATTCTTCCACCAGTGTTGAGCATTATCATTTAAAAAATTTATTTGCCAACATGACCAATAATGAAATTGAATTTCTCTTTAATGCAATGCAAGTATTACTGGTTGTTAAAAAGTTTGTAAATTGGTTGTTAAAAGTTTGTGGGAAGATTTTAATTAATTGAATATATTAAATGATGGTAAATAAAATTGATAGGAGGCCATTGACTTGGACTGAATTCTTAAGTTAGGTCCCATGAGACCAAATCAAAATAGAGTCACTCATGTTAACCTTCCATAATTCCAAACCAAAACTAAGTTGTTTATATGACTTGCCAAGAAATCAAGAGCGAGATCACCAGATTTCCAAATAGGCCAGTTCAACCAGTATGATAAGGACGTGTTCTGATATAGTTTCCTCCCCATAACAGGATTTCAAGGCAAAAATGTTTTCAACACAGGCTGTTAAACATGTTGGTTGTTATGGAGACTATGGTCTCTAAACTAATCAGCTAATGTACTCTCTGATAATCTTATTGCGGGAAGAAGCTTTCTCATCTGAGAAGGGAAAATCGACTCTCTTTGGTGGAAGCAGGAGGGATATATTATTATGACGCAGTGTTATTGATTTTCCTATCCCTTTGACCTTGAGGTAAGGAAACATAAGAATTTGACTCTAAAAAAGGATTAGGGAAAAATTCCAGTTCCAAGAAGATTAGTAAGATTAGTTTACAAAATCAGCCATAGAGTGAAAAGCACTTGACATGATTTAGAGGTGGGTATTTTGCACAGTGGCTAAGCTACTGCTTGAGATATCTGCATTACATATCAAAGTGCCTGGAATCAACCTACTTCTAATTCCAGCTGTTAATGCACACCCATGGAGGCAGCAGGTGATGACTCAAGTAGTTGGTTCCCTTCTACCCATTGGGAGACCCACATGGAGTTTCAGGCTCCTAGTTTTGGTCTGGCTCATTCCTGGCTGTTGTGGGCATTTGGGAGATGGAAGGTCTCTTTATGTCTCCCTCTGTCTCTCTGTTTCTTTGCCTTTCGAATAAATTAAAAAAAAAAACCCAGCTTGTTAGTCAAGCTTTTGCAAACTTAACTACTAGGTCACAAATTAAGAAGCATTGTTACTTAGTCATTGTCTGCCAAAGAAAATAGGGTAGAAATGTCCAAAATGAATGCTAGACGACTAACTCAATAACCAAATGTAGTTACTGGGCTAATATCTTACACCGAAAAGGGAAAATATAATTCTTTGAGTACATCCATAGAGGACTGAATTCTACCTTCCAATGTGGCAGAAACTTGCATGACTTCTGCCCTTTGTCCTTCCTTGGCAGTGAACACAGTTTGTGGTTATATATACCTGTGCGCCATTCTTGGGAGTGTAAATATGCAGCATACCAGACATTCATCCTTGTTGTTGTAGTTTCTAGTCTAGGGAAATGATGTAACAATAAAAAAGAATAATATAATTTCAAGTGTCTGGAACATCACGGGGGGTAGTAAGGAAGAACAAGAGGGTATGACAACAGGGATAGAACCATGTCCCAGGGGCTTTAAGTCAATATTTTGGATATTATTTTGTCATGAAAATTGCTGCAGATTTTCATCAGGGAACTAATAAGACTTTAGGTAACCCTTTCAGATAACTTGGAGTGTTGTGGGAGTAGACCCTAAGGGAGAAAGGCTGGACGCTGGGAGACCAAGCAGGAGGCTGTGGCAGCAGCAATTCCAGCCTGCCTGAGGTTGCTGTGGAGGAAGGTTTGAGCAGTGGACACGACCGATGGGGTTGGACTCCTTTAGTTTGGAGGTTGGTCCAAATGACCTCTTGCTAGGTTGACTGTGACACAGCAAAGAAAGCAAAAGTGTCACTCAAGATTTTGATGTGACCAGACTGTGGGCTATTGCTGACTGGGGATAGGGACTGTTTTGGGGGATGGCATCAAGAGTTCAGTTTTAGGAGCAGGTGTTTGGCACAGTGGTTAATTGCTGCTTGGGATACCTGTATTCCATAACAGAGTGCCTGGTTTGAGTCTTGGCTCCTCTGCTTCTGGTCAAGCTTCCTGGGAATGCACACCCTGGGAGGCAGCAGGTGATGCCTCAAGTAGTTGGGTCCCTGCCATCCACAGGGGAAACCAAGATGGAGTTCCCAGCTCTTGATTTTAGCCTACCCCAAACCTGGATGTTGCAGGTACTTGGGAAGTGAATCACAGATGGAAGATCTCTCTCTTTCTCTGTTTTTTTTTGTCTCTCTGTTTTTCAAGTTAAAAATAAAAAATTAAAACAGTGTGAGATTTGTTAAGTACAACATGGATATTGGACACTGAAGTGTCAGCATCAATAGGCAAATGGAAATTCAATTGGGGATCTCTGAGGAGAGATCAAGCTTGAAAAATTCTATTAAGAGTCATCAGGGATTAGGTGGTGTTTATATCCACAGGACTGAAAGGGAAGACTAAGGAGGAAATGTAGATAGAGAAGAATTGACACAAGTGACAGAGAAGGAGACTGGAGAGGACTGGCCAATGAGGCTGGAAAAAAGCCAGTGTTTACAAAAGCCAATTGCTTAGCACATAGTCCATGCTCTGGACAGATCTGCTGAAGGCAAGCGTGCCTGGACTGGCTTCCACCTCCTCTTGAGGGCCTCTGTCTCATATGCCCCCATACCTCCATCCCATCCTGCACTCCGGCCACACGTTCATCTGTGCCTCTGTGCATTTGCACATATCCTTCAAATGCCTTTCTGCTCCTACTCCCTCTTCCAAGTATGTGTGTGATGCTGGCTCTTCCTTCAAGTACTGGCTCCTAAGAGAAACCTCTCTGTCCCTACCAGGCCGGGTGAATCCCCCTCTTACATGTGCTCAGAGGACTGGGGCTTACATGTGTTACAAGTACTTAATGTGTTGTATTAGTATTAGGTTTCTTATTTTCTACCAGATTTTGAGCAAGTTGAGGGTGGGAATGGTGTTTTCAATTCCATATCTCTTATGCCTACCCTGGGATCTGACAGATAACAGCCAATTAACAAGCATAACACTCTTTAAACAAATACACGAATGCCTGACTCAATTAGCGGGGAATCATTCAACTTCCTACACTACTTGAAGTTGTTCTGCCTTGGTTATGGATTACCCCCAAATTCTCTGAGCCAGTTTCTCGGGGTTTACCAAACCCAGAAGCAGGTGGCACAATGCACTGAGAGCTTCCTATTTTGAGCATCTATTACTGAAACAGAAGACGCCTTCTGTACGTATCACATACATATTTTATAGAAGAGAAACTTCCTTCAGCAGGGCTTTAGGAATGCAGCCATTTTCCCACAGAAACAAGTAGCTGTTACTGGTGGAGAGGAGACAAATAGCCTACGGCACGGCTCAATGCACGTCATCAATGTTCCTTGGCAGTCAGAACAGTTTAGTGGATTCACGTAAAATGCTCCTGCTCTTTTGAAAATGCTCCAAAGATCCTGTGAAAAATGTGAAGAGGCCCAACAAGCTGGAATAATTCTACTGAGTCATGGTGCTGCTTAGGTGGTCTCAGTCTTTATGGAGGGGCAACATTACACATGCACCATTAAGTTCTCAAAGCTGCCGCAAAAAAACAGGTGTGACAGAGACATGACGTGGAATTAAGCCCTTCCTGCCTTCCGATTGAGTCAGGACTGTCATCAGAGTTCTACAACCAGAACGAGTAACTGTTTCTAATTTCATTTGCAAATAACTGGGCATCGCAAGAGGTCACAAGGGTTCACATTGAATGGTCACACACACAAGGAACAAATTGAGTCTTGGCGTTAGTGTTAAGAGCTAAAACAGGAATCTATTTAATGTACAATTAAGAGGAAGGTTCGTGCTCACATCATTCATCCTTCCTGAATATGGGTCAATTGTAAATTGAAATAACTGCTTTGTCAGTAGCACAGTATTTTCAGTAATTTTAGTTGAATCTTGAGCGTCTATCCAGAATACGTCTTGTCCTTTGTAATTAGTTTTGTTAAAATCTGCTAACTTCAAAAATGATAGTAATGATACAATGAAAAAGGGACAATCACTGAAGAGTAATAGAAAAAAATCTGGGGAAGAAGCAAAATGAAGCAACACCAAAAACAAAAATTAGAGCATTGAAATTATCCCAACCTTAAGAACTTCACAGTTCTAGGAATGATTTTGGCAGAAACTGGAAATATACTATGGAACAATGCAACAGTGCAAATGTGCATTTGTCTCCTCACTACTGAGCCCTGGAAAGGGATCTGTTAGGTAAGGATGTGGGAATGAGAGAATTCAGTTAGGATTCTAAATGACTGAAACTGGTGAAGTAGATTCATGTGACTAACTTAACATCAAATCCAGTCGTACTAGATGCTCTCTTTTTCCATCATGCCTTAAATTGCTGCAGCAGAAGTTTAGATTCTACATCAAGAAAATATATTCTGATTGAAATGGTTGTGAGACATTGAAATGGGTCATCTAGGACATTCTGGAATTTTTTTTTCTTAGCAATTGCTAAAAATAGAACCGATACAGAGGAATGGCTCTAGGCGATCCTGAGGAATCACAGATGCACAGACCATCATAGAGGAAGCCAGCCAGAGAAATCTTCTCATCCAGAGATTTCAATTCTGTCTGCACATCAAATCACCTACGGATCTTTTCAGACTCCAAAGCCCAGGCCATGTGGCCAGGACCAATTAGATCACAGGTAGTTCCAACAGCAGGCAAATTAAGGTGCCATTAATAAAATATCATGGTCTCACGATGCATTTGAAGAAACTAGGGCACAAAGAAGAAAGGTGACTTCTAAGACTGCTGGCGCAGGCGTGGTGGAGGACTAGAACCCGAGTCTTCTGACTGATATAATACATATGGTATGTATTAGAAGTAACACATTGAGAGTAGGGACTCCATTTTGGAGCACCTAAGGCTCCATCTTCAGAGAAAGCACCCTCACCATGAGAATCTGTTCTGAAACTCCACCGTGAGACTCTGGTCTGAAACTATGATCTAAAATGCTCAGACAATAGCAGTCCACTATAGCACAGTTGGCAAAGCAGAGAAACCCTCAAGCATGATCGCTCATGCTTAAAAACAGCTAGTCTACACCTGGGTTAATGATAAGATTGTAATTTGTCTATGTCCCACATATGATTTAGGCCAATACCTGGATTAATGTCAAGATTGTAACTGGAACTGTTATGACTGTAACTGGTATTGTTAAGATTATAGTTGATATTAGTTTCGCATAGGCTTTAGGCTACCTTGACCCCAGAAACCATGTATTCCCCCCTAGTCCTAGCAACCATGTATTCCCCCTCCCAGTTTTGTAGTTTTTGCCTTCATAATCTCTGTTGCTTTGGGCTTCAGGATTGAGAGTTCTCTGGGGCATGAGCCTACTCTTGGCCACCAAAAATAAAGGACTCTAAAATTTATGAGTATGTGGCGCTTCTCTGTCAGCACTTTCTCATGCACAACATATTAAGCAAACAGCATATTTTTGCAATATTAATACATCATTGTATATGATTAAAACACTATTGAAATTGCAAAAAAAGTCGCTCAATCTCACCATTAATCATTATTGTTGGTTTACATTTCCTTCTACTCTTCTCTCAGAGTCCTGATGAATTTTATAATCTTTGTAAAACTTCGGATCATCTCTTATGAAAATGACAGTAGGCTTCCTCGGAAGCTGGAGAGCTAAGGTGCAGACAGTGTTTGGGGATACTGGGTCATATGTCTGCCTTTTCATTCCCTCCCTTAATGGAAACACAGCAGGAGGGTCCATTTTTCCTGACACTTTATTTCAGCTTGAGAACAAAATGGGTACAGGACAGACTATGTGAGTTATTCCTGGATAATGAGGCTGTGCCCAAGTGTGAAAGGTCTATCTTGTGAGGTTTATGTCACCAACAGGTGTGCACCCAGGAGAACTCCGTGGCTAGACTGAGAAGTTGCATCTGCTTCTGCTCATGTGGTCGCCTCACTTTTACTATGCTTAGGTCCTTGCCTGAATAAATTAGGAACTTGCTCTACCTTTACAGGGGTCTCTGTATATTTGAATGTGCATGTGTATACATTTGTAGGAGTGTCCTCAATCTTTCCAGGAAATCTGAAAGATGCAAAACTGTTATTTTGAATGGGGTAGATCTTTATTATTTAATCCAAAAAAAATCACTGTGATTTGGTGGACTCATAAAATTAAACTTCACTGATGAGAGAAAGGGTTCTAATTTTGAAGACCATATTGCATCATCATACTAGCTAATTAAAACTAGCATTCATTATATGAGGTGTTATTTCAGACTGATTCTTACATTTCAATGTGTGTTCATGATATGTACAGAACAAATGCTTTAGTATCAAAAAATAGCTCATTTTGGAAAGGAAGACTATAGAAGACCAAGTTGGTCATAGACACAGAAGTGGTTAACTGTGGTTAACTTTAACGAAGCTTTCTCAAGTGTGCTCTTTATTGACTTTTGGGGCTACGCAAATGAGTTCAAAAAATGCCCTGCTGCGCTTCCAGAAACACATCTGAATTTACTTGGTGGAAAGAACTCAGATGGGTTTCACTTGTTCTGTGAAAATGAAAACGTTTTCCACTTTGAAGCTGAAGGACAGTGTGATCGACCTACTTTCCTTCTGTAGTCAGATTAGGTGGCTTATCCCAAACTGAAATCTGCATATTTACAAGAGATATGAAGAACCAAGAAACAGCATATTTGACCAACCAGGGTTGGGCTGGGGCAGTATCCAGGAGCCAGAAACACAATCCTGCACCCATGTGGGTGCAGGAATGCAAAGACTTGAGCCATCACTGTCTCCCAGGGTCTGTTTGGCAGTGAGCTGGAGTCAGCAGCCAGAGACAGGAAATGAACCCAGACATTCCCAGGTAGGACATGGGATTTTAACTGCTAGGCTAAGTGTCCACTTCCTACACTAATTCTTCTTCATTTAACAAGAGCTATTTATTTACTTATTTTGAAAGGCAGAGTAATAGAGAGACGGAGAGAGAGGAGGAGGGGAGAGAATCTCCTCCATCTGCTGCTTCACTCCCAAATGTCTGGGCTAGGCCAAAATCAGGAGCTAGGAACTCCATCCTGGTCTTCCATACAGCAACAGGGATCCAATTACTTGACCCATCTTCCACTGCCTTTCCAGGTGCATTAGCAGGAATCTGGATAGGAAGCGGAGCAGCCAGGACTTGAATAAGCATCACCAGTGTTGTAAGGCTGTGCCACAATACTGGCCCGTTCTACAATAATTCTTATCCATCACTTATGTTTGTTTTTTTTTCTTTTAAAGATTTTGTTTATTTTATTTGAGAGGTAGAGTTACAGACAGTGAGCGGAAGAGACAGAGAGAAAGGTCTTCCTTTTGTTAGTTCACTCTCCAAATGGCTGCAATGGCCGGAGCTGCACCAATCTGAAGCCAGGAGTCAGGTGCTTCCTCCTGGTCTCCCACATGGGTGCAGGGGCCCAAGGACTTGGACCATGTTCTACTGCTTTCCCAGGCCATAGCAGAGAGCTGGATTGGAAGTGGAGCAACCAGGACTAGAACTGGCATCAATATGGGATGCCAGCGCCGCAGGCAGAGGATTAACCTACTGTGCTATGGTGCCGGCCCATAACTTATGTTTTTGGAAGTCAAATTTTGTCTGTTTAAAATGGGAGAAAATCTAATCGATGTGGAGCAAGGAACTTTGCATTTTCCCATGAACCCATAATACACCCAACCTTTAGGTGAGCTATCCACATTTGAAATGGGAAGCATGTTAGCTAACCATAAGCTAAGCTTTAGGAAATTCGTATCTCAAGTAGCTAATCTCACATTCCTTCAATATCGCCTGAAGAATATGCTCATGTATTTTCAGAGAGTTTTCTCTCTTTTGGATATTGAATCTAAGTCAGAATGATTTAAATAGTGTTTAATCCTTTAATCCCTTCCACCTGCCTGCAGGAGGTAATGCTGTCATAGACCGGAAAAGGAAATGTGAGGCGGGGCAGGAGGTAGATAATCTTCCTGGTGGGGGGGCACCTTGTCAGCAGTTTCTTACCCAATCCTGTATTAAGGAAAGCAGTTTGAGAACAGTCTCCAACTTCGTCATTTAGTATTTCTAAGGTGCCTGACAGATCCACAGTACACACATGGGAACTAGCTTCAGGGGAAAGCAGAATTTCCACACGGAAAGCAGCTGTGAGTCTATGTCCCTGGAACTGGTGTAGCTGTGGTGTTGTTTTGAATATGGCCTCTCCTTGTTAAGGAGCGACAAAGAAGGTCACTGTCTTAGCCTGTCTGGGCTGCTATCACAAAATACACAAAATATGCAAACTGGGTGACTCAGAAACAATAATTTTTGTATCACAGTTCTGGAGGCTGGGAAGTCCAAGATGAAGGTGCCAGCAGATTCAGTGTCTGGTCAGTTCCTCACTGGTGGTGTCTCCTAGCTTCGTCCTCACATGAAGGACGTCACGAGGCTAAGCCTCCCTGGTAGGGCACTGCTTCCATTAACGAGGCTTCACCCTTATGACCTGGTCACTCCCAAAGGCCCCATCGCATTATCTTATTATCCCCCTGCAAAATGTTATCTTGAGGGCTGTGCCCTTGGCCAAGAAAGTAGCTTTGAAGGCAGCTGTCCTGAAGAGAGGTCTAGGGACTGTGCAGAAGGAAAGGCAAGTTCCAGATCCGATCCTTGCTTGGTTCAAGGATTTCTTGTTCCTAAGGAACACGAACTTAAAAAAAAAAAGCATTTATTCCAGCTCCCTTGGGGCTCACAGGGGACAAGTTGAGGACCAGTTAAAAATGGGGGAGGGGGTTGAAAAATTCCCAGTGAACAGGAATGACTCCAATGGTTCTGTGCTCCACAGGTAATCTTGCCGTTTCATATGTGTTGGGGATGGAAATGGGCAGAGAGCAGTGGAGCAGAATGAGGCCAGGGACTGTACGGAGTACAGCAATGCAATGGTTACCTGTTGCTGCTTAACAAATTACATCAATAAGTAGCAATAGAAACAGCAAACGTATCTCGGCAGTTCGTGAGCTTCAGGAATTTGGGAGGGGCTTAGCTGGAGGATTTTGACCTCATAAGGTCTCTCCTGAGGCTGGAGTTAAGCACTGGGTGGAGCTGCAGTCACCTGTAGATTCCACAGGATCTGGAGAATCCACTTACAAGACGGCTCACTCATGTGTGGACAGGAGGTGCCTCTCTGGCTGTTGGTGGAAGCCTTAGTTCTCCCCGTGCGGGCTGCTTAGCGTCTGCACCACACGGCAGCTGGGTCTCTCCCAGAGGGGGTGATCCAGGGTAAGAACAGGGAGGAAGCAAGAGGACCTTTGGTGACCTAATCTTTAAAATTACCCATGATAACTTCCACTTCAAGCTGTTTATTAGAAGTCACCGAGTGCAGCCCATTCTCAAGAGGAGGTAAGTTAAGGCCCACGATTCGCAGGGTGGGTCAAAGAACCTGTGGATGTTTATATTAGCACAATTGACACCCCAAGTGAAGCTCAAAGGGAAGAGAACAGGGGCCAGGAGGACAGCAAAGCCCTGGAATCAGCCTCAGCACATCAGTCCAAAGCATTTACAGCTGTGCTCCCTGCGCTTCCCTCTGGTAACTGTACTTTTCCTTGTCTGTCCCTCCCCGTTCTTCCTCATTTACATATTCCCTTCCTTCTTTTAAAAATATGCTCACAAAAATACTTGCTCAGGATAAAAGTGGAACTGCGAAAGCATTGCTTAAAATGCACAAAACAAGCATTGTTAATAACATGGGAACTAGGTGGAATTCGTTTTCTATTAGTCAGTACACCTTAAGCACCCACTAAGAGATGCTGAGACAAAATGCATCAGAGGAATACATTGTTCATGTGTTCATTTATTTAGCCAGCAACAATCTGTGGGGCTCTGCTCTGCACCAGCCTCTCTGACATCGCTGAGAACATTAAGGAGGATGAGCCATGGTCCCACCTGTCTCACAATCTGGTGTGAGACGAGGGTGTGAACCATTAACAACCATACCATGGGAAAAGCTGGAATGAACTCCTAGTCTGCATTTATCTGTGATTCTCTTTCAATAAAACTGTTTGTTTATTTTCATTTAATTGAAAGGCAGAGTGAGACAGGGGAGAGAGGGAGAGAGACAAATAAAGGAGGGGAAAGAAACAGAGAGAGAGAATCAGAGAGAGAGAGAGTGCGCGAGCAAGAGAGAGCAAGCTCTTCACTAGTGATTCAGGTTCACTCCCTAAATGCCTGCAACAGCCATAGCTGTGCAAGGCTGAAGACAGGAGCTAGGAACTCCATCTAGGTCTCCCATATGGGGGGCAGCAGGAGCCCAAGCAATTGACCCATCACCTGCTGCCTCCTAGGATATGCATGAGCAGTGAGCTGGATTGGAAGCGGAATGGCCAGGACTCTACCAGCGCTCAACCCACTGCACTGCAACATTTGCCCCTATCTGCGATTCTTTTCTTTAATTTGGCCTTAAGGAAAAAGATGGTCCTGTTTAGTTTTTATTATTGCTGGTACCCTGAACAGTTTAATTGCATATCTATTGAATTTGTTACTAAATCATGTATTCTAAAGGTTGAAACACATAGACAGACTGACAGCTAAACGTTGGCTCTTTCCCGGTGTATAAGGGTGATGAAGGAAGTATTTTTGGTTTGCGGTTGCAGGTGTACTGAATCCCCGTGTGACCTTCTCTCTCCTCTGCAGATGAAGCACAGTTCTCTCTAGGGATCGCCTTCTGGGAGGCAGCTTGGGGCCTTTCTGAGCTCTGGATTTCCTTCTCAGCTTCTCCTGTCTGTGTTTTCCTGTGCACCCTTCCTGGGCATTCGCTGCAGCTGACAGTGCATTCAGGATGCTGACTGTGAAAAAAACCAGGAGAAGCTCCTCTCCCTTTTGTTCAGGGGAGCTGCATTTTTTTAAGACCTCTGAGTACCCACCTCTGTGTTCTAAAATCTCAGTATCTTGGGCAGGGGTGAATTTATAGTGGTTTTTCAGAAAAATATAAATTATGAAGGCAAAATCCCTCACTCCTACAGAGTTCCTTAGACCCAACAATTCAATGTGGGTTTGAACAATGTCAGTTTTTGTACATACACAGATTCCAAGGTCATTTACTATATGTAATAAATGGGCACTTGTTTTTTTTTATTTTTATTTTATTTTTTTGACAGGCAGAGTGGACAGTGAGAGAGAGAGAGACAGAGAGAAAGGTCTTCCTTTGCCATTGGTTCACCCTCCAATGGCCGCCACAGCTGGCGCACTGCGGCCTGCGCACCGTGCTGATCCGATGGCAGGAGCCAGGTACTTCTCCTGGTCTCCCATGGGGTGCAGGGCCCAAGCACTTGGGCCATCCTCCAGTGCACTCCCTGGCTACAGCAGAGAGCTGGCCTGGAAGAGGGGCAACCGGGACAGAATCCGGCGCCCCGACTGGGACTAGAACCCAGTGTGCCGGCGCCGCAGGCGGAGGATTAGCCTAGTGAGTCGCAGCGCCGGTGGCACTTGGTTTTAATCATATTTTCTTCAGTAATAGGTATTGTATTTTAGGGCATTTCAGCTCAAAAATTAGTGGAATTGCATATTGTCAGGTATGTTTTCGTACAAGTAAAACAAGTTCATACCATGTCAAATACAAAGCATTCCCAGTGCTCATTCACAGCAAGATTGGTGGTGCTACCTGCATTTTCATGGGTGTCTGACATGGAACCAAGACAACCAGGGGCCACTTTGGCACAATCCTGGGAAGAAATCTGTATGCCATAGACTACAATGTTTGTCCACATCAGCTCTCAAAATGAAGATACTTGTATGTTATATTAGAAGGTTATATGGCATTCTATGTTCAACAAGAGAGAAATGGAAAAAAATGTTATTCAAAGCAAGCGATTAACATCTACCCATGCATTCACTCAACAAATATTTATCTAGTAGGTATTAGATATTGTTCTAGATATTGGGGTCGAGACAGTGCCCTTTCCTCAGGGAGGTTACATCTTAAAGCGGAAAGACAGACAACAAATAGATATTGGAAAAATTCAACTTGTTCCAGGCATGATTTGCATCTGGATCTTGTAGTACCTAGAACTGCCTCTGGCGAGGGCCATCTGCAGAACCTCTCTGTATTTTGAAAAAAATCCTAAGACATTTACATCTCAACATAGTACCATAACTTCCCCGATTATCAACATAACACATGTTTATGACAGAACATTTGGAAAATACAGATTAGCTGAAGGAAGATAAAAATCACTCCAAATGCAATCACCCAGTTATTGCTAATATTTGGGCATCAATACTTCTATGGCTTTAATATGTATTTTCTCCAAGATTTGAGTGTTGAAACCTAACCCCTAAGGTGATGGCATGGAGATGGTATCAAATTACCTTGGGGAGGTGATTAGGTCTTGAAGGTGGAGCATTGGAGAATGGGTCAAAGCTTATATACTGGAGGCCCAAGGGAGCCTGTGAGCCCATTTTTTTCTCCCAGCATATGAGGAGGACATGGCAAGAAGGCACCATCTGGAAGTTCATCAGACACAAAACCTGCTACCATTTTGATCTTGGATGGTCCATTCTCAAAACTGTGAACAGTAGATATCTATCATTTATCAATTACTCAGACTCATATATATTGTTAATGAGTCTGGATGGGCTATTTTATACTTCTATAGTGCAGTGGTTCAGAATATAGGTTCTGGAGTCTGATTATGAATCATGTCTTGTTAACTGTAATTACTTTTTTAAAAAATTATTAATATAAAGAGAATAGATTTCGTGTATTTCATAGGTACAATTCTAAGAAGATAATCAGGTCACTTCACTTTTTAATCTATTTTAATTGCTTATAAAATGCCACAGTGTCTGTAACCTATTTAAGCCTCAGTTTTCTCATCGACAAAATGGGGGTAGCAATAATACCTTCCTCATAGGACTTCTGTGAGGATTAAGTGGACTAGTCCATGTGATGCTTATGATTAATGCCTAATACATTAGCTATCATGCTATTATTCTACATAGTGGTGATTATATTGTAAAACTGTCAGTATATAAGCTATTATGCCAACTCATCACTAAGCATTTTCATAAGATCAAAAATATTTACCTACAATATCATTTTTAAGGATTACATAGCATTTGACTTCAACATAATATAATTTAGTTAAGTTCTTTATGGGGGTAGGTTTTGTGGTGTAGCAGGTTAAACTGCCACTTGGGATTCCTATACCCCCTATCAGAATGCTAGTTGAAGTGTCAGCTACTTTGTGCTTCCAATTCAGCTTTCTGCCATTTCACCTGGGAGGCAGCAGATGATAGGGCAAGTTACTTGGGTTTCTGCCACATGGGAGACCTGAATGGAATTCCTGGCCCCTGGCTTTGGCCTGGCCCTAGCCCTGGCTATTGTTGGCATTTGGGGAACAAACCAGCCAATGGATTATCTCTCCCTCTTTGTCTCTCCCTGTTTGTCACTCTTTCAAATAAATAAATCTTAAATATTCTCTATTATGGAACACATGCGTTTTTTTCAAATTTCAATTATTTAAAACAATTATGCAGATAAAATCTTGCAAATGTTTATAATAACATCTCGAGGGTAAATTCTAAGAAGTGGTTGAGTCAATAGGTATGTATGTTTCCAAGACCTTTTGATGCATATTAGTATGTCTTCTTCTGTGAATTAGATAATAGTCTGGGTAGGGATGATGTATGGAAGTAAACAACCAACATACGTGAGAAGTTTTGTGGGCATGACTTATCATCAGCTTAGTGTAAATATTTTACCTTTCCTACAACTCACTTTTTCTTCACACTTGTCCACACCTCCTGGTAGGCATCATCTCTCCTCTTTTTTAGGGAGCCTTGTCAGTACCAGGCATCCAGCTGAGTAAGTTTGCTTATGGATTTATGATTTGCTAGGAATTTTGTACTTGCCATTCTTTTCAGTTGAAGCCATGAAATCATAGCATTTTAATATATGAGAAATCCAAGCCCTTCATCTTATAGATGACATGAAACCAAAGTAAAGCTTACTGGTGATTTGTCCAAGTTGGTCCTCTGGTCCCTCCTATTGTCAGATCAGACAGCTAATTAAGGCTGGTTCATTTCATTGTCTGAAGTTCAGCAGCCACTACGGGTATGCAGCCAACAATGTTTGCTGAGTGAATTGCAATCTCAAATAATTTACAGACTCCTAGGATTTTGTGGCTAGAGAGGACTAGAGAGGTGTGGAAACTGGGACCTCGCTTGGCTAATGATGTCATGTAGCTTTTAGAGCCAAGTTGGAATAACCACTCAGGTCCCAAGAGAGACAAGAAGACAAGGCTTGGTGGGCTGAGGTAGTGATCCTGTAGAGAAAGGATGAAACCAATTTTGCTTTGCTCCAGGGAGGGCAAAACCAAGACCAGGCAAAATTAGAAGTCGTGGTAGGCCAATTTCAGTACTATATAAAGAAGAGCTTTTTGAAATTAGTACTATCCAAAACTGGAATGGGTTTTCTTGAAACAAAATGAGTTGTCCCTAATTGGGTGTGTTTAAGTAGCAACAGGGTAATAAAATTTTGAATGTTTGAAGAGAAACTTTTTTTTTTTAACTTTATGTGCCTGGCAGGGATAGATGACTTAAAGGGCTCTACCAAAATTAAGATTAAATGAGTTTGTGAATATCTGTATATTTGTATCTTGATAGAGACAAAGGTATTTTTTCCTTGCTGATCTATTACTTCCTAATTCAGTATGTTGGGTGTGAATCCATTATCTTTCTTATTACAAACAAGGATATATAAATTCTAATGTCTTTCCTGACCCAAGATTCTATGTTTCTAAATAATCTTTTTAGTGCTGTTCAATGTGCTACACACAATAGGAGTTCAAAAAATACATTTAAATTAGCTTTTAAGTCTGGAAAATCCACATTTAAAATAAATTGAGCTACAAGTTCCTTCCATTTAAATCATTTGATTAAACTCAGCTGGTCTCAGCCAAATTTACTAGTGGATCATGCTCAAGAGTACTAAATATTCATTAGCTTTTTTTAATTAAAAAAGGTTAAAAATAATAGAAAAAATTGGAATCGATTTCACTGTGGTGGCATAAAAGTGTTCTCTTATTGGATTTCTGAATGGTGATATGAAATTATGACTGGAATTCTTTCCTCGTAAAGAAAGAATCCTTTTAATATTAAACTGCGAATATGAGTATGATTTTATTGCACCTCAAGCATAGAATTATTTAAAGACCACCCATAGTATAACCATTTCATACAAATTCCAGCGGTAAGATAGCCATGTAAATAAATCATATTCCAAGGGTGCTTTCAATTTTCAAGATTTTGCATCAATAGCAGACATGAAGGTTCCAACAAGCGCACACTTGAGCTGAGAGGAAAGCTCTGCTCTCAGACAGCAATCTAGCAAGCTTTGATGAGTGTTGGTGAAGACAGCTGTGATGCACTCCCCCATTCCAACCAGGGAGGAACTGGATAAACACAAACAGCAGAGGTTGCTCTTTGTTTGGCTTATCTTTCTTTCTCCTTTCCTCTCTCTCTCTAATGCAAAATATGAGGGTCAGCTTTGTGGCATTGTGGCATTGCGGCTGAGCAGGTAAAGCTGATGTCTGCAATGCCGGCATCCCATATGGACACTGGTTTTATTCCTGGCTGCTCCATTTCTGATCCAGCTCCCTGCTAATGTACCTGGAAAAGCAAGGGGAAAATAGCCCAAGTGCTTGGACCCCTGTACCCACATGGGAGACCTGGAAGAAGCTCCTGGCTCCTGGCTTTGGCCTGGCCCAGCCCTGGCTGTTGTAGCTATTTGGGAAATGAACCAGTGGATGGAAGATCTCTTTCTCTCTTGGTCTCCCCCTGCCACTCTCTGTAACTGTGTCTTTCAAATAAATAAAAATAAATCTTTAAAAAAAGATGGCAAAATATGAAAATTGAAATCAAAATCAAGTATTTTATTTGATTTACCAATGATGTTCTGGACATTCTTAATAAACAAAAAAGTATGCTGAAGTCAAGAGAGGCTAACCTTTTGATGGAATGTTCCAGCCATGCCCCCTTCCCACCCAGTTAGGAAAATATACAATATCTCAGGAGCAGCAAGACTTTCTACATTTCACCTTGTGCTAGATACTAGAGAGGTAAAAATGACACGCATGGACTCTGGCCTCACAGGGGCACAGCAAATGCATGGCATTGATTCACCCCAGAACCTGAGTCTGTTTGACCCATGACTCCAGACAATCATTGTTAATCTACCACATAATTGGAGAAAGAGGTGACATCCAATTTTTATCCCTGGTGGGAAATCAAAGGTTCTCATTCTGACAATCACAGTTACTTCACATCTATAAAGACTCATTATATAATACACTAACGTTTGATTTTTTTTGAATGCCACTCTCAGAAGCATGAAACAGAAAACACCATCTTTTTTTTTTTTTTTTAAGAGTTACCTCCACTGCTGCTTTTGCCCTTTCGAATTCCTCTTCCAAGGAGTGGTTTCTAGAAAGTAATGCACTTCCCCAGCGATGTTCTTTTGTCAGTCGAGCCTGAAATAAACCAAATACATAATGTGTAATATTAGAATTGTATGATATTAACATAGAAGTACTTTTCCTTTTCTCATCTCAGCTCCCTAGAATTCAAGAAGCAACCGTGATTGGTGTCAGTTTCGGAGTACTTGGCAGCCATGGGGTTGCCCAAACTGGGGTGGTGTCAAATCGTGTGTGAGCCTGCGTGCCAGATTCTTCCAGCAAGGGCTCCCAGGCCCTCTCATGTTAAAGCCAGACCCATCTCCCAAAGAGCCCACTTGAAGTGTCCAGATTCCAGCCACAATATTTTAGTAGACTCTCCAAACGATTCTGATACGCAGGTAGGACGGAGGCTCTGCATGGGGAAGCTTGATGTAGAAATTGATATGTGAGCCTTCAGCTTGTTAGAACAGCCTCAGGCAAACATGAGAGCTGTTGGGGCGGAAGGGCAGCTTCCAGGCCCTTCTCCTCATGCATCCGGCAGATTCCCAAGCACAGGACTCTGCCTTTCCTCTCCTCTGCCCCCTTTCTCAGGCTACTTCTCTCTGTTTCATAATGAGTTACTTAGAGAAAGTAATTTCTGATAAGAGTCAACAGGCAATGTGATACACAACTTAGCTAAATGCAGACATTTCAAGAAGAACTTCTCCTGATAGTCTGTTGTAAGAAAAAATGGGATTAATTCTAATTTCACAAAACAGATGTCTTTAAAAAATCATGAAAAGAGGTTTACTCCTAGATTCTTTTATTTGCAATTACCCATCTATTTACATATTGTTATTAGTAATGAGAATATTAGTAATGTGTTTCAAAAATGTTTTGAAATGTACATGGAATTCCATTGTGCAGCTTCTCTCCACTCAGCAAGTCTGTGCCTCTAGTATTTAGAGATCCACCTCGTCCTTTCCCCCAGGATTTCCCATCAAGGAAAATCCAGCTGCTCTCTGTGGGATTTTCTCCCACTCCACTGTGGAACCCATGAGGCTGAGGATTCTTTCTGGTGACTTTTGTACCCCTGAACCTAGCACAGGGTCCTATGAGCGAGGCCTGCGGGAGCAGGAGGAGAGGGACTGAATCCCTCATGCCGTTTTATTGTAAAGCCAGCATGCGCTGGGGTGGGTGGGTGACTTCACGGCCCCCAGGTGTTAGCTTGCCCCACAGCAGGGATGTCCATGTTGGCTTCAGTGGGAATTGCTTGAACAGGCCCAGCCCTCCCCAGACACACTCAGTAAGTAACTGCAGGCGGAGTGGGGCATCAGATGTTTGCCAAGATCCTCAGTGACTGCAGAGCAGTCGTGCTTGAAAATCGCTGTTCTATAGCAAAACATGGCCCTTTCCAAAGCAGCTACACAGCCAGCCACTTTCCACCCAGCCTCCACCTTCACGGTCCTCAACGCACAACAGCAGGCCCTGGGCTCACTACGGACCAGATCCTGCTCTCTCCAGCGATTCATCTGGTCTTTTTCATAAACCTACGAGACGGGCATTATCATCAACTCCATTTTCATGATGATGACACTGAGGCACAGAGAGCTTAGTTAACTTCCACAATCAGAGTGCTTGGGTAACAGTCCTTGCTTCACATCCAGTTCCAGCTCCCCACTATTGTGCACCCTGGGAAGCAGCAGATGAGGTCTCCAGTAGTCGGATCCCTAACACCCATGTGGAACACTTGGATTGAGTTCCAGGTTCCTGGTGTCACCCTGGCGTATCTCTGTTGTTGATGGTATTTAGGAACTCAACCAGCAGATAGGAGATCGCTATCTGTCTGTATCTGTCTCAGTCTCTCTGCCTTTGGAATAAATAAAAATAAAGAAAACAAAAGTGAGATTTACCAACACACCATCCTGGCAATCAGGGTTTTAGAGCCAGATTAATACAAGATAATAAAAATAATAGATTTTTTGTATTCCAGTTTGTGGAAGCAAATTAATATTCATTGCAGAAGTAAAAGAAGCTGAATTAACCTTGATATAGTCCAAAAAATTAAATTTTTTTGAAACCAGGAATACCATATTTAGTTTCAGAGTAAATAATTAATTCAAAATCTTCCTGAATTAGATTGAGTTAAATTGAATTGAACAATACTAAATAGATTTCTGTTCAATAGGATGGAAAGATAAATGTCAACAGGTTGCTATAAATCATAAGGAAAAATTATGAGAGACATATTTTGTAAATGGTGCTATATGCCTTCATATGTTTAGCAATACTATGAATTAATGCGACCGTTGGATTGTGGCTAATTTTTTTTGTTTGGAAATGATATAGTACCTGAGATTTACATGTGGAATCTAGGAAAACTGAAGTCACATAAGCAGAAAGGAGAATGGTGGTTACAAGGAGCTGGGGGGTGGGGGGGGATGTTTTTCAAATGATGTTAAATTTCATCTGGAAAGGAAGACTAAGTCCAAGAGGCATACTGTATGACGTGGTCACTAGAGTTAACAGCAATGTTACTAAGCTAACTGACAATCAGAGTAGATTTTTAAATGTGGTTGCCACAAAAATACACGTGAGGCAACGCATATGTTAACTGGCTAAGATTGAGCCATTCCACTGGTAGGGTATACATATTTCAAAACATCATATTGTTGTTAAATTAACAACAGGAGTTACTGTGCACTTAGTCCCCATGTCTTTCATGTGTTGTACTATGCGAATTAACGGTAAAACTAGTATTCAAACAGTACTTTATGAGTCTGTGCAGGTGCAATCTGTTGAAATCTTTACTTAGTATATACTAAGTTGATCTTCTGTATGTAAAGTTAATTAAAAATGAATCTTAATGAAGAATGGGATAGGAGAGGGAGTAGGAGATGGGATGGTTTGTGGGTGGGTGGGAGGTTATGGGGGAAAAACTGCTATAATCCAAAAGTTGTATTTTCAAAATTTATATTTATAAAAGCTTTCTTTAAAAAATGAAATAAACAAACAAAAAACATCATATTGTACATGATAACTTATTGTACATGATAAATACATACAATTTCTACCTGCCCATTAAAAACAACCAAAAAAAAAAAGAGAAGTAAACATTGTGCATTTATATTATGTCATGAGTGACCCATGGATGGCATTGGAAAAAGAGGAGGCCGGCCACGGCTCACTAGGCTAATCCTCCGCCTAGTGGCGCCGGCACACCACCGGGTTCTAGTCCCGGTCGGGGCGCCAGATTCTGTCCCGGTTGCCCCTCTTCCAGGCCAGCTCTCTACTGTGGCCAGGGAGTGCAGTGGAGGATGGCCCAAGTGCTTGGGCCCTGCACCCCAGGGGAGACCAGGAGAAGTACCTGGCTCCTGCCATTGGATCAGCACGG
Organism: Oryctolagus cuniculus; assembly: GCF_964237555.1. Lineage (NCBI taxonomy): Eukaryota > Metazoa > Chordata > Mammalia > Lagomorpha > Leporidae > Oryctolagus > Oryctolagus cuniculus. The sequence continues at coordinate 99,972,885 of NC_091435.1, read as the reverse complement.
TGCGCCGGCCGCGGTGGCCATTGGACATTGGAGGGTGAACCAATGGCAAAGGAAGACCTTTCTCTCTGTCTCTCTCTCTCACTGTCCACTCTGCCTGTCAAAAAAAAAAAAAAAAAAAAAAAAAAGAGGAAGCACTAAAATATTTCTGGCCCAGGACACTTCCTTATTTCAGCAGGCACATGTCACCAGTGCAATACGACCTGCCTTTCTTATGAAGCTTGACCTAACAGAAGTCCATTACTGACTCTGGCTTCTTCCCTTCATCAAAGTTTCACGACCCCGTAGGATTATGAATCACGGGGTAGAAAGGGCACCATATATCAGGCAGAAGAGGCAGACGTTCACTCACTCAGGATTCTAGGCTTATGGTTCATTTCCTCTTTACACTTGACACAGCAAGTGCAAATAGAATCTTACTATGCAAATGAAATTTTATTTTGATAGTACAATTACTATTTAGGGAAATGCTATTTTCCGCATTGCTAGAAAGACCTTAGGTTATTACTAAGACAAGTGTTATCTCACATTTTGAAACCGCTGATTTGCCCAAGGAGGCAAAAGATAAATGCTATAAAATATAGGTAAATACTGAATGTAAACAGAGGCAGTTTTCAAACTGAGATTAGTGTGCAATCAAAAATTCGGAAACTTTTCTGCACTTTTGCGGTGTGCCTCAACATGCTGGTTGTGAACTGAGAATGAAATCTAGGTTATATAATATCTGGTAAAGATCAGCCTATCTTTCACCCAGGATGTATAATTTTTGGCTCACCTAATTTCATTATGGGAAAAACTGTAATACAAGAAAACATGTAAATAATGCTTGTAAATGCTTAGCATTTAAATAGTTGTATTTAAGTAGGTGTAAATATGTGTAGGATTTAAATAGGTGTGAACAAAGCAATCACACCCATAAGTTTGGACTGTAGTTGTTTAGACAGCACATTGTCCAAAAGTCAGGGCATCAGAATCATCTGAGCTTGCTAAAAATGAAGATCACTGGGCCTCCCCCGCGGGGTTTTGAATCAGAAGGTCTCGGGTGAGGCCTCAGCAGCTGCATTTCTGACAGGTTCTCAAGTGCTACTGACGCTGGTGTCTCTCAGGACCACACAGAGAAGCCCTGATCTGGATACTGGCATTCTGTGCAGGCAGGCAAAACGCTGGAGTGCACGCACGTCCTCTAAGGAGGACATTTCTTTTCTCGCTTACATGATTTGGAAAATGCTCCATAGCTATAGCAACCTTCTGGAAATACCTTGGTTTTAAAAGTGGCACTTTAATTGATTCAAGCTAATTGGATTTTGGAGTATTACATTCTCCAAAGAAGAAAGCGGTTAGCTTCCCCAGCTGTTGATTGTTGGGAACGACAAGCACTAGGGAATGAGAAAGAAGAAAGACTTTAATAACTCTTTAAAAGGAATGTTGTGTTCTATTCTCTTTATCCAAGATTATGATTGTGATCAAAATTCTGATTTGAAAATTACTGTATTTATGTCTGTGGTTGTCCTGCACAGCTCTGTTAGCTAACCACTGGGTCAGTCATTCACAGCTTCTTATACAAGTGCCTTTATGTTATTGCTGGAGAGCTCCCACCAAAATACATTTAAAAAGGCCAGTGTTCTTTAAAAGAAATATGCTTAACCATAAAAAAAGACCTTGGGTGACGGTATAACATGGTTGTTAAAAGCACAGTAACTGGGGAAGGGGGATGGCTGTGGGGAGCAACTCGGACTAGACTAAGTTACTGGAATTAAGACTTATTCTATGCATCTGCTCTCCCACAATATGGCGCTGAGAAGGGAGAAACAGCTTCTACATAGCTGCCTCCAGTTCAACCAATAAACTGTAGGACCTACTCCTGATTGGAGGAGAGCAGCGTACTCGGCGTGTGGGTAGCAGAGTTGGGATTGGTGGAAGAGGACTATAAAGGAGGAGAGAGACAACATGCACCGGGAACATCTATCTGAAGGAACACCTGTGCAGCCCCCGAGAGAGCCGGCCGGCGGTGTGCCACTCCCCTGCGGAAGTGGGGAAAGTGGCCAGGGGGAACCGCCCTTCCACGGAGGTGGAAGGGACAGTAGCCAACCCGGGAAGAACCAGCAGCAAACCCGGGAAGGGCCAAGCAGACGAAAGAACAACGCAGGGTCCTGTGTCTTTCCTCCACGAAGACGGGGAGCGACATAATGGTGCCGTGACTCGGATAGGAAGCCTGGGCAGGGTTTAGTGTCGTTCCTCCATGAAGAGGGGGAGCGACAGATGGCACTGTGGCCTGGTGGGTAAAGCCACTGTCTGTAATACCGGCAACCCATATGGGCAACAGTTCGAGTCCCGGTTGCTCTACTTCTGATCCAGCTCTCTACTATGGCTTGGGAAAACAGTAGAGGGTGGCCCAAGTCCTTGGGCACCTGCACCTACGTGGGAGAACTGGAAGGGGCTCCAGGCTCTTAGCTTTGGATTGGCCCAGCTCTGGCCTTTGTGGCCATTTGGGGAATGAACCAGCAGATGGAAGACCTCTTTCTGTCTCTTTGCCTTTCTCTAACTCTGCCTTTCAAATAAATAAATAAATAAATAAATATTTTTTTAAATAAAAAAATGCACAGTAACTGGGCTGAGATTATCAAAGGCCAAATCCTACTTTGCTATTTACGACTAGCCAGTGTCCTTGGACAAATTATAAGTAATCTCTGTTTTCTCATCTGCAACGTGCATATTCACTAGTAGAGTCCCTATAAGAACTAAGTACAATAATGAATGCCAACACATGTGCCTGGTACATAATAAATGTGCAATAAAACTTGACTTTGGTTAATACTGTCTGTTAGTGTTTCTTAGATGTGTCTAGCAATCACTAACAAATCTCTGTGTTTAGAATTTTTTGCTTCTTAGTTGATGAACCAGATTATTTAAATACTTAACCAGATAATTTAAATTTTTACCTCATGAGATGCTCAGAATTTTTTTTTCTTAGTCAAAAGACGTGTAAGGATGGAAAGGATACAATAAAAGCTGTCCCTCATGTGTTACGAGCAAATTCCTAGAGCTTTGCATAAGGTGTGGCAACACAGGATCCTTGTCTCCATTCAACTACAAAATTCTACATTGCAGAAGATCAAGGTAAATAAGTACTTGTTTCAAAAAAGCAATGGATAATCTACTATCAGTCATAACTAAAAGCTACTATTGAAAAACTAGCTTAGACTTGCCAAAAATAAAATTTCTCCTATTTCCCCTTCCCTTTATGTAATCATCAGCTGTTACTTCAAACTGTTAAATTTGACAAATGTTGTTATTTTCTCCTCTGGTCAGCTTTCCCTTACTTTTCTTTTTTATTCAACAAATGTTTGTTGAGGACGTACTATGTCCAGATTTTCTGCTATGCTGAGAATGATCTCTCAGATTTCTTCCTGTCCTTACTGCCGTCTTTTCTTTGTCCTTTCTTTCTGCCTTTGTTTCCTTCTGTTCTCACTGAGAGCACAAAGTGTGTGTGTGTGTGTGTGTGTGTGTGTGTTTGAGGGAGGGGACTAGAGAGGAAAGGGGTGTTGATATGCTTCCTGGACTGTCTTCCAACAAACAAAACAACTAATATTAATAGTGTATCTCATTGTCTCTTTTAGAATAAAGATCTTGATACTTATAATCTAACTCATCTTTTTTCACTGTCTTCCTTGTGATTTTTACCCATAGTAGACATATAACCCATTTGTTGAACTGAAATGGAATGAAAGGGAAGACATCAGCATTTCTAAAAGTAAGGGATGGTGAATGACCTTGGGAGGGGAAGGCACAAAATTGTGACTGGCCTCATCATAATAGATAATAGATAATAATCATAATTTGTTTTACAAAGTTTCTGGAAGAAAATGACAAATATTCTTTAAAATTACTTGACTCATACCAGCACTATTCAAGGTAGTAAGTAATAACCAGAGTTTGCAATGAGCAGAGAAATAGTTTGTGACTCATTCCGGGTGGCTAAGCAAGATGTGGCTGACAGGAGCTGGTCTGTGGTTAAGAACCAGGGCTTTAGAGCTGAGAGGTGTGGTTTGAATCCTGGCCACTCCTCTCCAGTTGCATCACCTTGGGGACATTATTTCTGCTAAGATGCATTTTTCACCGATGGAATGGGGGATATTATTAGCTCCCAAGGTTATTGTAAGTATTTCAAATAATACATACGAAATATCATCTCATATTACACACATAAAGTATGTAATAGATAACAGCTAATAACATGTATTTCCTTTAACATTACTCATTAAACAACACAGAAGGCATATGTACATAAAACTTATTTTTTTCTGATTTGGGCTGAAGTTTCAATTGTTCAGGCTTGGAATTATGACTATGTGAACGGAAGCTTTGGCTGTGCCAAAGTCAGCAAAATCAGCAAATTATATAATTGTGACTAAGCATTTGGAGAGCCTGGCTGCAGCACCTTCTGGTGAAATCTAACTTAGATTTGCAAGAGCTATCTTGGAGCAACTCTTCCAGTGTCCAGATTTGAAAAAGAAATGTTGAACTATCATGCTCCAGCAAGAGCTGGATTCTTAACCTACTTATGGAAAAATCTAATTTTACATGATTCCTTCTGTGTTTTTCTTTAATTCTTCAAATACATTCTAATTTTTCAGATCGCATGGTTTCCTTAAACATTTAACCACAGGGAACACTGATCACAAAGTCTACATGTGTCAAGAAAGCTTATTCTTAAGTATACAGAGATTAAAATATTTATTATAATTTCCTGCCACTGAATTGTTTCTTCAAAACCCTATTTGAAAGAGACTGTGTTTATGTTTTTCTCTTTTCCTATCTTGAAAATGAAAATGAAAAAATAAGAATTCTTCATATGGTGATCTTCCGGTTTTCCTTGTGATTCTGAAGTATTTTTTTTAAAAGATTTATTTATTTATTTGAAAGTCAGAGTTACACAGAGAAAGAAGGAGAGGCAGAGAGAGAGAGGAGAAGCAGAGAGAGAGAGAAAGAGAGAGAGAGAGAAAGGGGTCTTCCATCTGCTGGTTCACTTCCCAATTGCCTGCAACAGAGCTGTGCTGATCCAAAGCCAGGAGCCACCCCAAAGCCAGGAGTCAGAAGCTTCTTCCCAGTCTCCCACATGGGTGCAGGGGCCCAATGACTTTAGGCATCTTCTACTGCTTTCCCAGGCCATAGCAGAGAGCTGGATTGGAAGTGGAGCAGCTGGGACTAGAACCAGCGCCCACATGGGAAGCTGGCACAGCAGGATGAAGCTTTATCCACTATGCCACAGCGCTGGCCCCTGAAGTATTATTTTTAAATGGGGCTTGTAAATAGCCTATCATCTGTTGAACTACCACCTAGGATAATTGGTGTTGTCTTGAGAGAGAAGAAAACATTTCCTTCATTTTCCAGTGAACCATCTGAGTGATAGTGGAGCAGTGTTGATGAGCTGAATTGGTTTATTTGAATGATGTGTGAGTCAGTTTTAAGTTGAATTTTTATATCACCTTCATCATCATAATCCTGTACCAAAATAAAGAGATCATGTACCAGTATCTCAAAGTAGCATGCTTCTAAAAGTAAACATATCCTTTTCTCTCTTATTACAAAGAGATTAATCAGCCTGTTTTCTTGCTCTCTGCTGGAGTTATTTTATCTTCCAGATGTAGTATTAAATCCCCAATTTATGCAATTTTGCTAATTTGATCACTGGGTGGAATTAAAACTAGGAGACTGTGAGTTTCCACAGTTGAGGCAAATCTAGATATACAGTCAATATTTCTTTAAAATGATTAAATTAAATGATAAATGCCTTGCAAATAAGCGACAACCCTCTAAAAGTATTCACTAAGATGTATCTTGGCAGAGAGCACTCATGATGCTTCTTCAACTATGTTTTGGAAGACAAGGAGTCTCATGGAGATTTTCCAGAGGACTTTGTGTTTGCTCAAAGCAAAGCACGCTGGGGGTGTGCGGCAGGACAGCGTGGCGGGATGGACTCAGACAACCAGCACGAGAGTTGCAGTCACTGGAATAATAAGATAAATGCACTGTGGGTTTCCATGGCAACCAGGGACCCCAGCTGTCCCTCTGCCCCCCAGCTCAGGGTAGAACAACCCACCTATGTCAAGTCCCACTCTGCTTTAGAAATCAAGGTGTTATTGCTACATTAGATTGTTCCAAGGATTCCAGTTTATGAAACAGTACCACTTTACCCGAGTCTATGTCTCTAATGCACTTATCAAGAAATGTTTTTCTAATAAAGGCTATACATTTTCTTTTGAGAAGATACATTTAAAAATAGCATAAAGGAAGAAAATACGCTCACATGCTACATTTACAATTCATTAAGGTTTGCTGGGCCGTTTGTTCAGGAAGTTAGCTGACTTATTTTCCAGCTGGATTCTGGGAAGAGTAAGGCCCTCTCCTGTGGAGGGGGAGGGGTCTGGCAGGGGCACTGTTGGCGGCCTGAAGAGCTCCAGAGACTTTCTGCTTCCTCCCCGCCACCGACTGGCTGTGAGGCCATGGTGAAGTCTCACCATCTCATGGTGCCTTAGTGTCCCCCTCTGTAGATGGCAATAATAATAGAACTCACCTCTTCAACTTTTGGTCAAGATCAAGGGAGGTAACACACATTACAGCCTCTAATCACAGCAGTCAGCAACATTGGCTTTTTCATACCCGTTCCTCATTTCAGCTCAGGTAAGCTATTTCTCCTCTGAGTTTTCCCGTTTCGCCCAGGGACCGCAAGAGAATCTCTCTTGCTCACTTCATCTCACTTACTTTCCTGAAGCACTTGGTCCCACCTCATACAGACTGCAGAATACGCAAACAATAAAACACACTTTGTAAGAGATCCTTGTGGCTTTACATCAAGGCTGTCGCCTTGAAAAATGTTTGAGGGAATGAAAAAAGACTGCGCCTGTCTTTTGCCTTCTTCTAACTGTAGGAGATGTGGTCTTATCATAGGACAGAACCAGTTAGAGACAGAGTAGTTATGCTGGAATTGAGGGTCACGTGGGAGGACAGACCAGCCAGCTTCACAACCTGCGATGATTCATGTGCCCCAGGAAAATGTTTTTGACTTCATGGCTCTAGGGAGTATCTTGAAGGATCTTTAAGGTGAGGCTAATAATAACTCACAGGACTATTTAAGTATTACGTATTACGTATAAAACACGAAGCATACAGCAAAGACCCTAACACTTAGTGAGCACTCATGAACACTATCTATTATTATTATCATCATTATTACTGCTAATACTATAATAATACACTTATTAGCATGAAATTGACCTTTGTATTACAAGATGCTGATGCGTATGTAGTCTCTTGTTCCACAGGGTATAGATGTGAATGAAAACTGAAGGTGTGATTTCCTCTTCTTTGTGTTCTGTTACATAAAGAGTGCTAATGTTGGAGCAGAACAGATTTTATATTTCAAAATAATGGTACAGTAAATGGTAGAACAAGGAGAAAGTGCTAAGTACACTGGGATTTCATTAACACATTTTCTAGGCAGATGTATATTTTTAAGCATTGAGACAGCTATGAGGTGAGAAAGCACATGAAATGCAAAGTTCAGAAAAATACTTCATTTTTGTGAAAAATTTAAAGAAAATATTTATGATGCATACAATATATTAGAACAGGAATTCATTGAATAGTTAGTTTAGTCAGTTTTCTTACCTGGGTTGGAGCCACTAATTCCAACTCTGAAGCTGAGTCTGAGTTGAGGGCACTTTTCCCACCACTCAGTTCTGGCTGAGATCTGTGCTCTGAGGACCTGGAATGGAGGCACAGAGGAAATTAATGTACAACAAGAGACAAATTCAGCCAGAAATCCAGCTAAGACAATTGATTAATTTGGATTATTGAAAGACATCATAACAAAGCTCTCATCAGAATCCCGATGAAAAAGAAGTGTTAGATTTGCTCATGTAACACTGATCACATTTGGAATTTAAGTAGCTAACAATATGCTAGGTGTTATTGTCTCTGAGAATTCAGTTACATGCAAAAGAAAATAAATGTAATACCATTTTTATTACAGAACATTTTGCTTTATTAAAAACACTATGCAGCTGGTACTGTGACGCAGTGGGTTAAAACTCCAGTCTGCAGTTTTGGCATCTCATGTTCTCCAGTTCAAATCTCAGCTGCTCCACTTTCAATCCAGCTCCCTGTTAACGTGCCTGGGAAAGCAGCAAAAGATAGCCCAAGTGCTTGGGGCCCTGGACTCACGTGGGAGACCTGAAAGAAGCTCTTGGTTCCTGGCTTTGGATCAGCCTAGCTCTGGCTGTTGTGGCCATTTGGGGAGTGAACCAGCAGATGGAAGATAGTCTCTCTCTCTCTTTCTCTCTCTCTCTGCCTCTGCTTCTCTGTAACTCTGCCTTTCAAATAAGTAAACAAATCTTTAAAAAATATTGTGTTTTTCGGGGGGGGGGACCTTACATACTCAGGTGCAATGTCATCTTTATATAGAACTTGAAAATGAGGGAGATAGGTGAGGGCAATAGGAGATCGAAATAGAACCTTGCCCTTTAGAAAGTTGCAATAATAAGAGGGGCCAGATTTTCTCATGGGCATCCACAGATAGTTTTAAACTATTCCATTACTTGATGCTGAATGGTTGAGAAAACCAGAAAAGGTTACATGTAAAGCCACAGATTTTAAGTTAACTATCATCTGCATAATATACTGAATACATTGACATTCAAGGGTACTTCAAAAAGTTCGTTGAAAAAGTACATTATTTTATTTTTATTTTTTTCACAAAGAAACCTTTTATTTAAGGAATGCAAACTTCATGCATTTCATAAGTACAACCTTAAGAATATAGTGATTCTTCCTACCATACCTGCCCTCCCACCCCTCCTCCTCCTCTCTCTCCCATTTCCAGTCCCATTCTCTACTAAGATCCATTTTCAATTAACTTTATATGCAGAAGACCAACTCTATACTAAATAAAGAGTTCAACAATTTGCACGAAAATAAAAAAAAAAACTTCCTCAACAGTCGAGACAAGTGTTGTGCAAAGTCATTGCATCTTGAAGTTAATTTCACTTTATTTTTTTTTTTTGAGAAACTTAATTAACTTTAAAGTAACACCCACATCTTTTGTGAACACTTAGACATAACTATACCTTAGGAGATATAAGAATATCCTACATTTAATACATTAAAAGAAAGTAAGTCCTTGAGAATAAGTTTTATCATTAATTAAGGAAGCACCTATGAAAACATGCAATGGAGTTAGACACTTAGGCATAAATAAAACTTATGAGACATAAGAATATCCTTCACTTAATACACTAAAATGAAATAAACCTTGGAGAACAAGTTTTACTGTTAACTCTCATAATACAACTCTTTGAGGACATGGGTCCTGCATAAGAATTTAGTGCACAGTGACTCCTGTTGTTAATTTAACAATTAACACTCTTACGTATGATGTCAGTGATCATCTGAGGCTCTTGACATGAGCTGCCTAGGCTATGGAAGCCTTTCAAATCCACAAACTCTGTCAGTACTTAGAAAAGGCCATAAGCAAAGTGGAAGTTCTCTCCTTCCTTCAGAGAAAAGTACCTCCTTCTTTGATGACCACTTCTTTCTGCTGGGGTCTCACCCACTGAGATCTTTCATGTAGGACATTTTTTGCCTAAGTGTCTTGGCTTTCCATGCCTGAAATGCTCTTCTGGGCTTTTCAGGCAGACCAGAAAAGTGATTGTTATTCTATGAGTCTGCTGTATAATGTACATTATCTTTTAATTACATTCTCCATGAACTTTTGAAGTATACTTGTACATCTCTATGAATACACATGTGTACCTATTTTGACACATCAGTTTGGTTACACATTCAGAAAATTATCAACAAATGTTAAATCATGGACCTCCTCAAATCCTTCTCAACTACATTTGCTTAATTTCTGATAATCCAGTTGAAACAATTTAGAATTTGTAGAGGTCACAATAAAAATAGAGAATTATACTTGACACCAAGTATTTGGACTGACTGAACTCACTGGCTCTTTCAGGATATGGAGAGGAATACCCATAAAACAGGCACATTTCCAGGTATCACAATGTCTCACCATAAGAGTTCTTTTGATCCAGTTCTGGATGAGCATGACTTTCTCTCTGCCATTGGATGACCCTTGCTATTTCGATCTCCATGAAACTTCACATCATCCCACTTTTCCAGTTGAGTTTGAATGTCTGCTAGAGAGGAAGGGGCACAGGGTTCAGGGAAAGCATGAAGTGCAGAGAGAAAAGAGACATTTATTGACTGAGAAGTTTTCTCCAAGTGAACTTTACTCAAACGAAGCCTTCAAACTCCCAGTCCAATTTTTATCTTTTCAGTGTAGGCTGGAAATTAATTAAGTCTGCGCAGCTAAATAAAAATGAGATTTGTTAAGATAAATCAGGTTGCTTTTACAGTTAAAACATCAACTTGTTTAATTTATTTCTATAGCTATGGGATCTGATGTAGAATGTGCACGTGGAGTACTCTCCTCTCAGTCTACATGAAGCACGTAGCTTCTTACGGGGGAAACTTCTGGCACATGTCAACTGGAAACTCTTGTTTAAAAATATGAGCTCTGATGTTAAAATGAGGTAGGAAGAAACCAGAACATTTTCACAGCTTTTTAATAGACTACTTCACTTTTCACCAAAGGAGGGAATTTATAATGGGGAATAGAGAGAAAGGAAGCTATGAAGAAAGCCAAGAGAATGGCAGAACCACTTCTCCCTGAGGCTTAACTCTTACAGATAAGGAATTGGCTAGGTTTTCTCTCATTAACAGGTGTGTAACTGTTATCATTTATATGATCTTGTGGTCCACATTGTTTTCATTCATGTAAAGGTAGGTCTGCAGCTGGTATCCTCCAAGGCCTTTTTCTCCCTTCTTTTAAAACACTGTGCTAGATTTTATATGTATAAGTCTGTATCTATATCTATATAACAGAATTTACCATTTTAGCCATTTAAAAGTGTATGCTGCAGTGGCAATTTATACCTTCAACTGTCACCACCATGTGTCTCCAAAACTTTTTCAACTTCTTACACTGAAATTCTGTACCCATCAAACAACAGCTCTCCATCCCCTGTCCTAAATCCCTTTAGTTTCTACTCTACTTTCTTCTATCTATGAACTTGACTGCTCTAATTACCTCATATGAATGCACATAATATTCATTCTTTTGCATCTGGCTTATTTCACTTAGCATAATATCCCTCAAATTAATCCATGTTATAGCAATTGTTTATTTTTTAAGGTTAAATAATAACAATTCATTATACGTGGAAACCACATTTTGTCTATCCATTCATTGTTGTTTCTACCTCCTGACTATTGTGAATGACACTGCTGTTCTCCAAGGTGATTTTAAACTAAGTATTTTTTTAACTTTTATTTAATGAATATAAATTTCCAAAGTACAGCTTATGCATTACAATGGCTCCCCCCTCCATAACTTCCCTCCCACCTGCAACCCTCCCTTCTCCCACTACCTCTCCCCTTCCGTTCACATCAAGATTCATTTTCAATTATCTTTATATACAGAAGATCAATTTAGCATATATTAAGTAAAGCTTCCAACTGTTTGCACCCACACAGAAACACAAAGTGTAAAATACTGTTTGAGTACTAGTTATAGCATTAAATCACAATGTACAGCATATTAAAGACAGAGATCCTACATGAGGAGTAAATGCACAGTGACTCCTGTTGTTGACTTAACAAATTGACACTCTTGTTTATAGCATCAGTAATCACCCTAGGCTCTTGTCATGAGTTGCTAAGGCTATGGAGGCCTTTTGAGTTCACCGACTCTGATCATATTTAGACAAGGTCGTACCCAGAGTGGAAGTTCTCTCCTCCCTTCAGAGAAAGGTACCTCCTTCTTTGATGACCTGTTCCTTCCACTGGGATCTCACTCACAGAGATCTTTCATTTAGGTCATTTTTTTTTTTTTTTGCCACAGTGTCTTGGCTTTCCATGCCTGAAATACTCTCATGGGCTTTTCAGCCAGATCCGAATGCCTTAGGGCTGATTCTGGGTCCAGAGTGCTATTTAGGACATCTGCTATTCTATGAGTTTGCTGTGTATCCCACTTCCCATGTTGGATCGTTCTCTCCCTTTTTGATTCTATCAGTTAGTATTAGCAGACACTAGTCTTGCTTATGTGATCCCTTGACTTTTAGTCCTATCATTATGATCAATTGTGAACAGAAATTGATCACTGGGACTAGTGAGATGGCATTGGTACATGCCACCTTGATGGCACGTTAAACTAAGTATTTTTACAACCTCTTCAAATGTATCTCAGAATCAGAGAAAAAAATGTCACTCATATGCTTATTGTGGTACATTGTAATATTTTGAGTAAAATATCCTTAAATAATCATGTAGATTTCATTTACTTATTTGTAAAATTGAATGAAGTGAGAGCATATGAATGGTGAGGAAATAATAGAGATAGGTGTAAAATCTTCCTCCAAATAAAGACCTCAAAGAGGGAGACGGCAGGGTAGGGAGGATCCTGTGTTTCCAGCTGTTTTGAACAACGGTTTGTTCTCTTCCCTTTCCCTGCATCTGTTCTAGGATGGTCTCATGTATATCCCATGATTGCAATATACATTCAGAGGCTTCTGACTTCTAAATTTCCATGTCCTGCTCAGCTGCTTCTCCTCAGTCCTAGGCCTACATACTCAGCTGTCTGTTGGATGAATCCACAGGAAAGTCTCACAGTTTTCTCAACTACATCAGGTCCAAAGTGGAACTCACTCTTTCCTCTCTTGTATCCTCCATCACAGAGGTAGATGCATTCATTATGTCACTCATGCTCACATACACACATTCATTCAATGCCCAAGTCTTAATTTTTTTCTGAATCTGTCTCTACCTGGTGATCCCATTTATCACTACTGAATTTCTGTATTGGTTTCTCTGCCTTAATTCCTTTCCTCACACATCCACCAGAGAAGGATTTTTGCAAAACAGAATCTGTTGTTGTAATTTCTTGGCGTTAAACCCTTCAAACTTCACCCTTTCTCCTCCAATCCTGAGTACATGCTATCCAAGGAGTCCCATTATCTAACTACTGGTCAGATCACTATGCCACCAACCTTTGATACCACTGCAGCACTTGCATTTACTTGGGAAGACATCTTCCTGTGTTTAGCTGTCTATTTGTGTGTGACTCCCTTTTCCTCTACATAAGGAATGCCCTGCTCCATCATCCCCACATCTCTCTTGGTCCATCTTTTTTTCATCTGACAAATTCCTACCCATCCCTTAAGGCTGTTCATGCAGTAATTTCTATGAGACACCTTTTCCATCTCCCTGGCTGGGTAGTAACAGTATAGGCTTCCATTTTTTGCAGCATAGAGTTGATACTTTATTATAATTATTTAATAATTTTTCTATATCTCCAGTAGACTGTAAGTTTGTTAAGGGTCAGAGAGCTTACACTGTTTATTTTTGTATTCTTAACAGATAGTATTTACCTGCAGCACAGTAAGCACTCAGAGGAACATTTACTGTACAAATGAATAAATTAATTTATGACCATGTAATACATATATCACAATGGTAAGTGATTTTTCATATATATGTTCTATTTATTCTTCACAAGCTTATGGGCAGGTTACTAATATGCTCATTTTATGGACATATCTATGCCCCCACCCCCCCACACACAAGTGAGTCATAGCCAGGAGATTCGCCTTGGCTTTCTGAAATACTTGGCTCCTTACTGTCTTCAGAGGAAGGAGATCTTTATTTGACTGGTTCTGTGAGCTGAGGTGTAAGCTTTCCTTTCTCAGGAGGGTGTAGAGGATAAGCTTGGAAGTAAACTAGAGCTAGACTCAAAAACCAAACTGTGAGAGTTTGGGCAAGTTATTAAATTTTAAAGCCTGGTTCATCACACATGTATATTAAAGAGTTGTGATGATTTAATGGGGTGATCTATGCAAACCATGGAGCAGAGCCTCTGGAAATTGTGAGACAGCACTAATGGCTGTTATCATTGTGTTGCCTGCCTTCCCAATCGTGTTGTGAACTATTGCTTGGTCTGGTGTCCCAACGCCTTGCATCACAGTTGTTCACTCACACATTTTTCTCTCCTGCACTAGATTGAGTGCCCCTAGAAAGCAAAGTTCACATTTTATTTGTATCTGTGACCCCAGTGACTAACAAGATGCCTGGTATCTATCGAGCGCAATAGGTGTCAGTTGAATCAGTAAGTGAACAAATCAACATGGGTTATATAAACTTGAGCTCCCCAATAGCTATGCAATCAAAGCACAGAATAAGCTATGTCCTGCCCAGGTTCCTACATGTAATTCATCTTTTGTACTCCTTTGTTCACTGTTTTAGTGCCATTTGCAGAAAGTCTCTGTTATTTCGACCCCAGCAGGGCAAGGTTGAGCAGCAGCAGTGCAAACTATTGCCTTACCTAAATCTAAGGATGACGTCTCGGGAGCTCGGAGAGGTTGGCCTCTTTGCTCAGCATCTGCACTGATGAGGTCGGGTCCGTCAGCCTTTTTCTTGAGGGATGAAGTTTTTGATGAAGGCTCTGACTTCTTGCCTTTGGTTTGGGTTTGAGAGACTGGTTCACTCAGGTCAAGGAGATCTAAGCCTGTGGTCAATACTATCAGAAATGGAAAAGGTTAAGATAAGCCCTTTTTCTGCTTTGCAATTACTTTTCAAAAATTGATTGGAGTTGAGTACAGAAGGATTTTGTGTTTGTAGGACAGGATGGAAACACCTACTTAACTCATTATTGATTTATAGAGGCAGTTTCTTAGGGATGGGCATTTTGTAGAGAAGATGGTACTTGGGATGCCCACATCTGTGTATTGAAGTGCCTAGGCTCAGGTCCTGGCTCTGCTTCTGACACCCGCTTCCTGATAATGTGCAATGTAGGAGGCAGCAAGTGATTGCTCAAGTACTTGCTCCCTGACACCCACATGGGAGACCCAGATTGAGTTCCCAGCTCCTGGTTTAGGCCTGGTCTAGTCCTTGGCTGTTGTTGGCATTTGGGCAGTGAGTCAGCACATGGGAGAGCTCTGTCTCACTCTGCTTTTCAAATAAATAAATAAAAAAAATTTGAAGAAGTAAATTTAAAAACAAAATGATACTAGTTAAAATGCCTGGGTGCCATATTGGAGTGCCTAGATTTGACATCTGGCTTTAGTTCCTGATTTCGGCTTCCTATCAGCGCATGGGAGACAACAGCGATGGCTGAGGTGATGGAGTGCCTGCTACCCACCTGGGAGACCTAGATTGAGTCCCTTACTATGGATCCCATGGCCATTGTGGGCATTTCAAGAGTGAACATGTAGACAGAACCTATCTCCCTCTGTCTCTATGCTGCTGAAATAAATAAATGAAGAAATAATTTAAAAAAGATAGTGTGTTAGACTGAGAAGCTTGCTGCATGCTTCCCTACATTTGGTAAGAAGCAAACCAGGAACAGGGGACTTAGATCGGCCTCAGCAGTGATGAAGCTTTGATAAAATGAAAATAAAATTGAATCTGAGTTCACGTACTGTGTACTGTTTTGCTTGAAAATTTATTTTGGATTGTGATTTTCCAAAGGATGGTCAATCTATCATATTCAGGGATTTAGTGACATTTCTGAATGACTTTGTGTTTTGGTTTTAAGTGATCAAGTATGTGAGGCATAAAGGAATGCTGTTAATAATCTTTTATTTAATTAAGTAATTCAATCAGAGAATGGCATGCTGTTTGGTCTCACACTGGAGAAGTATTTTATAACCATAGTTGATGAATAGGTATACACGTTACTGCCTTTGCTGTTTAATAAGCAAACTTAAATTTCAATATAACCAAGTATAAAACAGTTACATTTTTGCTTCCTAGCAGATTGCTTATATTGTACTAAATATTCTAACTAAGGCACAAATAATAAATAATTCGTTCAAATGCAAACTAGGAAAATGAGATTAAAAAGACAAGCTTTGCAATCTTCAAGGTTGATTTTACTGTGCAAGTAGAAGTGACTAGCTCATGGTAAGAGGTAGAGCATTCACATGAGATAAGGTCCCTCCAACCCCACCTGTCCACCAACCCCTGCTGTTCCTCTGGTTTCTGAGCAGGCCTGGAGGCTCCCTGACCTAGGCTCTCTTCACCTCCGTAGCTTAGGGAAGCTGAAGAAGGACCAGACCAAGAAACTCCTTGCAGTAACCTTCTCTGGCGTAGTCTAAGCAGTAATTGCATCACTTTTTTCAAGGACCCAGTTTTTCTGTAGGTGGGGAACCGATTTTTGTTGATGTCTCACCACTCTTCCATCTATTTCTGCCTTGCACTCAAGGCAGGGTCAGAGCTCAGCAGTGCTTGCAACCAGGATTTCTTTAGTACTGCACTGCCTGAATGGCTGGAGGACCCTTCTGGGAGCCTTAGTGCTGCATCAGGCTTTAGTCTTTTAAGATTATGAATGTATTTATTTATTCTCTAGAAAGGCATAGAGGAAGATAAGGTCAGATAGAGAGAGAGAGGGAGAGAGAGAAAAAATTGGGGGGTGGGGAAGAGAGAGAGAGAGAGAGAGAGAGAGAGATATTTTTTTCCATTTTTTGGTTCACTTCCCAAGTGCTTGCAAAACCAGGGATGGGCCAGGAGCCCAGCAGCTTGTAATTCAGTCTCGGTCTCCCACATGAATGGCAGGGACCCAAGCACTTGGTCCATAATCTGCTGCTTCCTGGGCTGTTCATCAGCAAGAAGCTGTATCAGATGAAGAACTAGGACTTGAAACTAGCACTCTGATATGGGCTGCAGGTGTCCCAAGCAGCGTCTTAACCACTGCACCTAACAACCACCCTAGGCTTTAGTCTTAACAAACATTTTACTTTCTGATTGCACGTCCAAGTCACAGTGTCAGACATTGTTGGTGAAGTAGGAACATCTGGTTCTACCTCTGCTTAGCTGTGTGACTTAAGGAAAGTTTCTTAGCCTTTCTGAGTTTCAGCTTCCTCATTTGAAAAATGAAGAATTCACAGTCTGTCTTTTAGATGTAAGATGAGGATTAAATGACCTGATGTGTGTAAAATGCTGGGCATAAAATAGGAACTCAATAGACATTATTTCCATTCTTTAGTGCCCACTCTGTGAAGTTAATCTTTCCCTTTCTTTATATTGATCTTCACTTTTTCCCATTCCTTTCTATCTTGGTCAAGAATCAGATGAACACACTGACAGAAAGAGAAGGCACTAATGGAACACACAAAGACACTGATTCTCAGCGGCTCCTATGGGGCAAAGGTATCATAAACAGACTGGGATCCTCTGTGGCTCTCAGCTGAGTCTCACGGAGGAGTGAGAGCCACTTGCCAAGGTGCTCCGAGGCGTGAGAGGCACTCTGTGGCCGGCAGGCACTGGAGAAGTGGCTTTCAGAACCAAGTCGCTCGGCTTTCTGTCTACAATTTTAGGATGGCAGGCAGCCAAGACAGGCTAGGATGCCACACACTTCATATCCCTTGAAAGTTTAAATAGAAATTTCCAGACCACTGTTCTGTTGGCAAGGATTCCTGGCCCAATATGATTTCCTTGCAGCAGAAGGAAGGAGGTGGATGATGGTCTCTGGAATGCCATATATGTACAAACACTTAAGAATCAACCACTTGCCCTGGACTTCTTTTGGAAACAAATGATATGGGAATTGTCTGCTTGTATATAATAAGTGCATTTCTTACAGAGCAATAACTGCTGAGTGCTAATTTAATTCTGCATGTGCTTCTCACTATTCAGAATAAAGGAATTTCTGAAAGAGTGAATTGTGAGTTCAAACTTGGCTCAGTAATAGTTCTTCCCCCTGCAAAGAGTCCCGGACGGACGCTGCCTGTGTTTGTTCTGAGCTCTCTATCTCTTTGTACTTTTCTCTGCAAATGTAAAGCGAATGCTTGGCACACACAAGAGGCCTTGGTTTTTACCCAGCTGATGAAAGAGGAGGCTTGGAGGGCGAATGGAAAGCTTTGAAGCTGAGACAGTCCCTGGGGACCCAAATTTCAAAAGCAGAGAGGGAGTAAGGCAGCTTTTCCGTCTTCAAGGAAAACAAATTTCATTTTAGCGTGTGTGTGCATGCACAAATGTGTATAAGTACATGTAAGGTCAATAAAATATCTTTCAGTTATAATCTCATTTTCACCATGCAGACCTCTCTACCTGGATCACATGTCAGTCGTCGGCTGTGGGATCCCATTGCCCAGAGGGTTCCGTTTACTTCTGGGTGCTGTAAAAGCGGGACTCCCAGCTCTGTGGTGGCTCAACAGATCTGTATTTCCCAGTCACCCATTGTAGTGCTTTGTTCTATCTTAGTCACTTTAGTGTCTCCAACCCACTTTAGTGTCTTTATGCTATGGAGCTGCTGTGCATAAAATAAGGCAGCACACATCAGAGGTTCAGATAGTTTGGATTCAAATCCTGACCTTGTCATGTATTGGCTGTGTGACTTTGGGAAAGCTACTTAGTCTCTCTAAGCCTGTTTCTCCTTGTCCAAAAAAAGGGCACAACTCCAGTTCCCAGAGTGAAGCACTGAATGAGATGTTTAACTAAAGCCCTTCCAACAGTGTTAGGAGCATAATAATAATTCAAATAATTATTCATTATTACTAGGGGACTCTACTGAAGGCATTCATGTTTGAGGCAGTCCTAGACACACGAGAATGGAAATGAGTACAAAAATTATTTATTGAGTATATACAATATTCTAAGTGTTTATGAATGCCTTGTTTAACCCATATAACATCTCTGTGAAAAAGATTCTAATACTCTAATTTGACATGTGAGAAATGGGGGACTTGGAGATAGTAAGTAACATGTCCACAGCCACGTAGCAGGAGTGGTAGAATAATGCCCCCTCCCCTGGACGCTGGTGGATATGTGACTGTGACATGTCACACAGCAAAAAGGATTTTGCAGATGTAATTAAGCTAAGGATTTTGAGATGGGGAAATTAATCTGGATTATCCTTGTGGGCCAAATATAATTATAAGTATTCTTGTAAGAGGGAGTCAGGAGGGTGAGAGTCACAGAAGGGGACATGAGGATGGAAATTGAGGGGAGAAAAGGAGAGACAGAGAGGGAGGGGGAAGGAGGGAGGGAGGGAGAGAGGGAGAGAGAGAGAGAGAGAGAGAGAGAGAGAGAGAGAGAGGCTGGTTCTGAGGATGGAGGCTTGGAGATGGCTTTAGAGATGAGGAAGGAGCTATAACTATGGCTGCTCTCTTGATTTTAGGATTTGTGACTTCCAGAACTTGAGGCTAGTGAATTTGTGCTGTTAAAAGCCAGTGAATTTGTGATAATTTGTTTCAGCTGAGGCAGCTGGTGTTGTAGTGTCCATGCAAGGCTTCAAATGGAGGTCCTTCCCTCCAAAGCCTGTGTTCTCTGCTCCTCTCTGGACCTTGTGTGAACCTGAGGCAGTGAGCTGATTCCACACGGTGCTCACGCTTAGCTCCTGATTATTGGGCATGTTGGGTAGGCTGAGGCATGATTTAAATCACTGGCAACCTCAGCACCACTGTTTTTGTTGACCTAATTCTATTGGGTGGAATCTCCTCAAGACGGAAGCATTTGTTTCTAACTCTTCAAGAACACCTGACTGAAGACTGCAGCCTATTGAGCCGGAAGGCTCCCACAGGGCACTGGAAATGTATATAAATGGTCGATGACCTGGGCCCTGGGAAGTGAGGCCGCTTGAATGAGGTGGATTAAAGCACAACTGTTAGGAAGGCCTGTCTTAGCCCTTTGGTTGCACGCACAGTACTGTTAATGCCACTGCAGGTTAGGGTGCATCAGGTTGGAGTGACTTTCTCTCCACAGACTGGTCGCTGGGGCAACCTCGACTAGCACAGGCAGCGGATGTGGCCTCAGGGAGCTGCTGGGGCCTCTGTTCCGCTTTGCACTCTACCCTGGCATCTCAGGAGGTTTAGTCGGCATTCTCTAACACAGTGGCTACAAAGCTAAGTCCTTTAGGTACAATTTTGCCAGGGTGTCAAATAGGTAAATTAGATGTAACTGATTCAATCAACCTTTCCTACTTTATTGGGAATATGCAATTAAAACTATTTCTCAAAATTCTATCTCTCTCAAGAGACATGCCATTAAGCTCATGGCCACTTGGATTTCATAAAAGATATATTTTGCAAATATGCTAATTTTATAGCTATGATGTTTCATTAGCTGGCAGTGGCAGGATTGTGAATGTTGTTAAGTACAGCGTTTTCCATATAGGTACATATTTTCTGATATAGATTCATATTATCTGCATTTGAAGGAATGAGATTACATGTTTTTGAAACTGTGAAAAGTGTTTCTTCTATAGTAACTGTTCATTATGGCTGACTCTTGTGGATAAAATGTTTTTAGATGATGTATGATAAAGGAAAACCAAGGACCCTCTGCTTTTTTGCTCTTTAGAAAAGAATCCATCCTGATTTAGACATTTATTAGATTTACTGGGACATCACAGAGCAACAAGTCATTGCTACAAATTTTATAGTATTGCTTGTGCCATAATAGTCACTGTCTTAAAATATCTATTGACTAGTTTCAGGGCATTTGTTATATAAAGTTGCATAATCCAGATTTATTTGCCATTTTGAAATTAGTAATATTAACTACTAGCTTACCTGCCACCTAGGGATTAAGTTTAAAAAGGCCAAGGAATTAGTTGACTACCTGAACTATAGATGAATTAAAGAGAATTTAGGATGTTAATGGAGAAAAAGGGAAACATTTTTACTGATCACTTTGAAGCTATTTATTTATAATTATTACATGACAAAAATTCATCTTAATGGAGAAACAAGGAGAAAGCAATAAAGATCACTGATACACTGAAGAAAAAAGATTACTTAGAACTTCTATGAGGCAAAATATACAAACTTTTAGAGTTTTTAGGGAAAAAAATCCCATTATATAACTGGCCTTAAGAAAAGATAATACTTGTAGTTCCTATATTGTTTATTATGTGCTGATTTGCAAAGAGGCTTCAAGAAGTTCATGGAAAGCATCTTATGAAAAAACTGCATGGATTTCAAAATTTTTTGCAACAAAATAAACTTGTCTTTGAATTCTATTTTTCTGTGAACTCTTGAAGTACTCATACATAGAAACTGTATTCCTTAAAAATATAAAAAATGTTTCTGCCTTGAGATATATTTTTTTTTAAAAAGAGAGAGGGTGAGAGAGGGAGAGAGAGGGCACTCCCATCCACTGGTCCACTACCCAAATGCTTGCAGTGACTGAGGGGCCAGGCCAAAGCTGGGAGCCCCTCCATGCGGATGACTGGGACCCAACCACTTGAGAGCCAACACCTGATGCCTCCCAGGGTCTGCATTAGCAGGAATCCAGAATCAGGAGTTGGAGCCAGCAGTTGAACACAGGTACTCTGTTGGAATCTTAACTGCTACACCAAATACCTGCCCTGAGATATATTTTTAAGATGAAACAAAAAAAGATTAAACAAGAGTCTTTAGGATTAAAATTCATGTGAATCAGATGCAGTGAATACTAAGGCTGAGAACAGTAAGTCTACTCTCAGCACACCATTTTCCCAGATCCCCTACTTTGGAGAGTTCTTTTTGTTTTTGTTTTAAAGATTTTTCAAAAAAATATTTTAAAGATTATTTATTTATTTGAAAGTCAGAGTTAAAGAGAAAGGAAAGACAAAGAGAGAGAGAGAGAGAGAGAGAGAGAGAGACAGAAAGACAGACAGAGAGAGATTTTCTATTCACTGATTCATTCCCTAAAAAGCCACAATGGCCAGGGCTGGACCAGGCTAAAGTCAGGAGCCAGGAAATTCTTCTGGATCTCCCACGTGGGTGCAGGGGCCCAGGGACTTGGGCCATCTTCTATTGCTTTCCCAGGCACATTAGCAGGGAGCTGGATTGGAAATGGAGCAACCAGGACTCAAACCAGTGCCCATATGTGATGCCAGTGCTGCATGTGGCAGCTTAACCTGCTGTACCACAGTGCTGGCCCCCAGAGGGTTCTTTAAACTGATTTTTGAACCCCTTCCCTGCTCTTAAATTTTCATATGGAAGTCCTAATTCCCAGTACCTCACAATATGGCCTTACTTGGAAATAGCAGTATTGGAGGTGTAATTAAAGACGAGGTCATACTGGAGATCTCCACTCTGACCAGCGGCCTCTCAGAGAGGAGAAGTTCGGACAGACATGCTCATAGGGTGATGCACACAGAGCAAACCCTCAGAGAAGATTGAGTTGTGCTGCCAGTAGCCAACGAACCACCAGAGATCATGTCAGAGGCCTGAAACAGGTCTCCCCAAGCACTGTCAGAGGGAAACTGGCCCTGCTGACACCTTGATATTGGGTTTGCAGCCTCCAGAACTGTGCGGCAATAAATTTCTGTTTTTAATCTACTTTGTCACAGCAGCCATAGGTACTGGGATTGCAAGAACTTACACATTCCTTTTTTTTTCCTCCAGATATTTCTTAAGTTTCTCTTTTATTTGTTAGAAAATCACAGTGACAAGTAGCTTTGCAGTCAAACCTCATGCTGCTCTCTCAGTGTGGGCCTGCGCTTTAGTGACTTAGTTCTCCCATCAGTGAGAATTGGAAAGTGAAGCCCAGCTCCTCAGTACATCCCAATCTCTTAGATTTGCCTGTGGATAGAAACACAAGGCTCTGTTTCCTGGGGCAGCTCTGCAGTTTTCCAAGGCTGAGCTCAGTTTCATGGATCAGGAGTATGTGTCTGACCTGATTGTATCTGAACTTGTTCACTGTTCTGCTTAGAATGTACGACCTTGATTACTCAACGCGAGAGTAAAATATAGAGAATGATTGCTTTGGTGTGATATGAAAAAAATTGGAACAGCTGAAAAGGAAAGTCTAAAGAATATGTTTTTTACCTGAAATATCCAATGGAAACAGTCACATCAGTTAGAATTTACGTGTACTAAGCACTTTCATAAATTGCTTCATTTAATCTTTATAGTTAACTAATAGATATAGATCTTGACATTAGTAGGCAGATGGAGAAACTGAAGCTTAAACAACTTGCTCATAGACACAAGCTTGCATTTGATCTACTGGAGTTTGACCCCAGAATTCAGACTGTACTCCCACATAAAGTGCCTCAATCTCATGCTAGTTACTCTTGTTGTAATTTTCAGCACTGTGGAAAAGTCACAATTGCCTTCTCTTTGTGATTTTCATCACTTACTTAGAAGTAAAATGAAAATTTGCAAGCCCATAGCAAGATGAGGTCATAAGGGAACGAGCTGAACAAGACAGTATGTGATTACCTTCTTCTTTTTCCAATATAACCTTTGTTCTTTGATTCTGAACATCATTTCAGAAATTCTTATTTGAAAAACATGCTTTTGAATGTGAATGTTGACTAAGTGAAATCAATGGAGAAAGGCAGCCTGTGCTGGAGAAGCGTCATCCACGCCAGTGGTGTCCTGCACTCGCTCACTGGGTTGATCCTGCTCGAAGGCCTCTTCCTACATGGGCCATGGCACTGAGCAGCTGATCATCACCGTAGGAGTATTTTTACCTCTAGAAGAATGTTCAAGTCAGCAGTAAGAGGGAGAAAGTAACACATTTACATGGCAGAATAAAACTGACCCTGTCTATCTTTAAGCTGTAGGACATTGTCATTTAAATCCACTTGAAAAGATGGATACATTTTTATTTTATTGGACTTCTTTTATATAGCATATTTGCTGAAGTAACTGAGCCATCAGTGAGAACTCGAATAACCTTACTCTGAAATAGGTGCTTTTGTCTTAAAGATTTCTTAATGTGATATGGCTTGAGATATAAACAAGTAAATGTGAAAATACGCATGGAAAAGTGATTCAGTGCTCATAGTTGTACTCTTACGTTCAGCAGAATTGATTGGGTAATATGCATGGCAGTTTCTTATATAATGAAAAATGATTTATTGGTGTACTCAGAACAGTATGTTTTCTAAAGTTTCAATTGGTTGCAAAAATCATTCTCCACTTAAAATGCCTTAAGGAGAAACATGTGCATTGACGTCAACTCTCCTTGAGGAACAGTTAGAAGTGAAGGAATTACCGGCTGTATTGGACGTTACTGGTCTTGCTATTGCCTCCGATTTGGTTTCACACAGAAAGTCATCGATGGAGGGGCTCAGGAGGGGTCTGCTCTCTTGTTGCTCATTCACCAGCTGAGAACAAATGAACACAGGTGTCAAAGGGTTTTGTTAACCTGCAGAATAAGATGGGTTAAAATGCAGCCTTGCAACAAAATGAGAATAGCAAGCCTATCAAAATAAACACATACATAAATAAATCATGGGGAGGGGCAAGAAAGAAAAAAGTACCAAGGCGTGGGAATGAGCCTTTTAGCACTGTCAACGTATTTGTGACGCAGCCAACCTCAATTCTCAAAGCCCAAGCCTTTCCCTCCCCTCCTGGAACTGTTTCAGAATTACCTTGTAATTCCATTATGCAGAAAATGATACCTACTGAATTATAGCAGCTAAGGGCCAATCTCATTCCTCACTTGGCCAAAAAATTCCTAAGACCCAGAACAGTGACTTCAAACTCTGAGGTGGCAGGTTCTGGTAAAGACTGGTCAGGCATTGTTTATGTGGTGAGACAGTGCAAGCACATGGATCTATCTGTGGTTTAGCACTTGCCTTTTCTTGCTCTCTCAGAAAGCTCAAGTCACCTAAAACCCACCCTCTATATCTCCTTGGAATGCTTTTGTAGTGCATAACAAGTATTATCTTGGGAGAGTAGAAAACATCATTACATGAACTCTACAGGTACCTAGTAAATATGTTTGTGGAAACCTATGTGTAAAATAGGTTCCTGTAAATTCAATCTTATTTTCCCTAAGCATATTCTCTAATTTCAGCAGGCTTTCAGATTCATTTTTAGTGGGTCTCTGATTTTCAGTGGCAGCCAACTATTTAGTTATTCTGTACCTCTTTGAATCTGGATTTGTTCAAATTACATTTCTATGGTTAAGAGAGAAAATTTGTTTTTGATACATAATTGGTTTATTCCTAAATTAATTGTTTTAATTCTTTGGGAGTTTTTATATTGACCTTACTTAAGATAGACATAGCCATTCAGTTTTCTTTCTTTTTTTTTTTTTTTTTTTTTTGACAGGCAGAGTGGACAGTGAGAGTGGACAGTGAGAGAGAGAGACAGAGAGAAAGGTCTTCCTTTTTTGCTGTTGGTTCACCCTCCAATGGCCGCCACGGCCAGCGCGCTGCGACCAGCGCACCATGCTGATCCGATGGCAGGAGCCAGGTACTTATCTTGGTCTCCCATGGGTGCAGGGCCCAAGGACTTGGGCCATCCTCCACTGCACTCCCGGGCCACCGCAGAGAGCTGGCTTGGAAGAGGGGCAACCGGGACAGAATCCGGCGCCCTGACCGGGACTAGAACCCAGTGTGCTGGCACTGCAAGGCGGAGGATTAGCCTAGTGAGCCGCACCGCCGGCACCAGTTTTCTATGTGTTGTAAGAAAAGGATATGTCTCAAAATCTCCAGATTTTTAAGTACCCATTTTTAAAGTTTTATTTTAGGAGACATATAACATAACAAATGAAGTTATTTGGAGTATTGCCAAATCAAAATAATTATATAACTCTACTCACTTTCACTTCATTGTTTCTTTGGCACAGGGTCAGTGGTGTCATGGGTTAGAGCTGATGGAAGATGGTAAGGAACCTAATGTTAAGTATGGAAAGACAAAATGTAATTCTATGATTTCCAGAAGAGTAGCATTAAAGCATTTGGTGGGCATTCAAAAACTGGAAACCAAGAAACACACTTGGTACTTTAAGATAGCCATGCTATTATTTAAACATGGATAAATGTATGATCTCCATCAGAGTTTAAGATTTTGACATAAGTTGGCAATTTGATTTTCATTCATTCTTGTTTATAGATATTATTGAGGGATAAGTATCCTCAATGTTCAATGTTCAAGTTACATTGATAGATATTTCTTCAATTAATATGAATTAAATGTTATTATATATCAAGACTCAAAGATTTTTAAGAAGAAAATCATCTAAAGTCTATTTTAGTTTTAACCTTTTTAAAGGCTATTCCTTTAACCTAAGTAAAACTCTGAGTTCTTTTGCATTTTGTTTTGAATTTGACCACTGTTGGGTGCCACCAATTCTATTTATAATGAAATATTTTCAAATGTTGGGGGACTTTGAATCTTCCATGATTCTGAGATAAAATGTAAATTCTTGTAAATGTCATGGTCTATTTGAGTTTAGCCATGATTCATGATATTTCCTGGCATAAAAGTCACTTTTATTATCTAGAAATGTTAGTGCTGATATAGAATATAATACTCCAGAAAATGAAGAAATGGCTAAATATGAGTGAATCTGTGAGCTCTTCCAAAAAAATCAGTATTTCAGAATCTCTATTTCATTGATAATTAGTTCACATACAGACTATGGACATATAATAGTTTCCAAAGGAACTATACATTAATGTGTATTTACTGGTAAAACTTGTTCTTTTAATCACATGTGCTTACTGTAATAGCCCTTCTAATGCAGTATCTCTATGGTGACGTGATTCTAACTTC
Organism: Oryctolagus cuniculus; assembly: GCF_964237555.1. Classification (NCBI taxonomy): domain Eukaryota; kingdom Metazoa; phylum Chordata; class Mammalia; order Lagomorpha; family Leporidae; genus Oryctolagus; species Oryctolagus cuniculus. Next base: position 99,946,324 of record NC_091435.1, on the reverse strand, counting down.
ACAAACAGTACCTACATCCAGGCTGTGGCACTCTCTTGGCACTGAAAGGAGACCTCAATTTTGCCATGTTACAAGCATTCAATGAAGATGAAGGTCACCATCAAATATGGCACTCACAGAATTCTGTACAGGCTGCTTGCCTTTACCAAGCAGTGCCTTCTGATTGCCGGCTTCTGCCTATGGGTCCTATGCTGACCCCAATGGCTAAAGTGTCTGAGGTTCTAAACTCAAAATCACACAAAACAATGGCATCTTGAAAAGTGAATACGTATGTATTACATAGTAACTATCTCTTTGATAACCATTATTTTTCTGAGAATAAAAATCTAATTTCATTGACAGATAACCAAGAATTACTGAGTTCTCTTAGCTATCCCTTATCTGAGATTCTTGGGGTCAGAAGTCTTTCTGATTTTGGAATTTTTTGAATTCTGGGATATTTACACACCCATGAGATATTTTTGGCATGAGTCCCAAGTCTATACACAAGATTCATTTATATTTCACATATACTTTTTATACATAGTTGAAAGGTAATTTTATACAGTACTTGCACATTTAGTGTACTTGTGTTTTAACTATGACTTGGAACACAAGATCAGGTGTGGAATTTTCTACATGTGGCTTTATCTTAGCACTCAACAAGTTTCAAATTTTGGAGCATTTCAGATTTCAGATTTTTAGATTAGGGATGCTCAACCTATATCAATTGTTATGTAGATAAATCCAAATTATATTCTGTAAGTTTTCTTACACTTTCTTTACTTTGGATACAAAGATATATATATTTCTTTAAAAAGAAAGGACTAAGAATGCTTCCCTAAATCCCAACTCTGTATACATATGAAAAGTCTTCAAGAAGTTCACAGAAAATTTGCATTGTGAAAAAACTATATATATTTTTAATTTTTTAAAAATGAACTTATTTTTTGGCTCCATTTTTCCATGAACATTTTGAAGCTGCCTTGTGTATGTATTTAGGTTGGGGTGTTAGAATGCTGTAGACACTTTTAGTTGTGAACCTTGAAAAAACTAAATTTGATCAAAGAATTCGAGAAAGACAGACTTCTGTCCCCATTAATATTAAAATGGAAAAACAAAAGATAAGACATGGTTCAATGTGAGGCCTGTCTCATTTTAGGCAAGTCTGCTTTGTCAAAGATAATGGGATTTTTTTTTAAATGTCTCCTCATTTAACCTTTAGTTGTAGTTTCTGGAGAAAGCATCGGGTGCACTCTCAGATTTACTCAGTAGCATATTCCAAGAGACCTTGAGACGCTCATGACAGAGGCACAGCCTCTCCTACCAACTCCTAGTCCTCTGAGGTCTGTGTCTCTCCCATGACTGTCTTGTTTTGGACCCTAGAGTTGGTACCAGGACCGACAGAATTGTCATGGCTGTCCAATTTCTCTGTCTAAGGTGCTCCAGTGACTTCCTTCCACAAGTCACAGGGTAATCAACCACTTTTGGAACCACTGTTTTTCGAGCTGGAGCACAGTTTGGCATTGGGAGAGTGGCAGGGCTCACCAGTTAAGAGGAGGAAATGCCAGATGATGGTTAGCATGGAAAGGTTACTGACACTAGACTGAAAGCTTTTTGGCTTTGATGAAGATATGGAAGATGAAATAGGAGATATGGTGAAGAAAAAGAAATTTCCTCTTACAAGCTGTGAGTTCAGAGATTATATCTTATTTATATTTATTTTCTTCACAATGTCTCAAGCACAATGTCCACATCTAAAAAGGGTTCAATACCTGACTACTGAATGAGACGATGATGGCTAAAATCGCAGACAAAAAAATCTGCCTTGAACAGTCCAATTTTAAATCGTGTCGCTGGTTGGATGAATTTAGATATGAGTATTTTAGTCAGTGGAAGTCCCATTTTAATTTTACTTGTACAGATTAGAATAGCTTTTCTTATGCTCCCTCATTTTTAAATAAGTTTGTGATTTTTTTCTTTGGTTACATGAGAATAAATTAATCTTTAAGGTCATAAAGGAAAAGTTTAAACAAAGCTCCCAAATTGCATGTCCTTTCTTCTACCCTGATTCATTAGTGGATAAGGTTTGTTGGCCTTCTCTGAGAATTACTTCCTCCAGTCTGAAAGTCCTTTACGAACTTCCTTCACCTCATCCTTTGGGCACAGAGTACATTGATGCTGTAAATATAATAAAAGGAGAGTCAAAGTCTTCCAATTTTGCTTTTGGAATAACTGAGTTGGAGCAATTGCAATTTTGGCCTAATCAGATTATCATAGCTCAGCTAAAATAAATCACTTCATTAATTACAATGGCCTTTGTATCAGTTAATTTACACCTAAAATTTTTTTTTTATTTTTCAGCCTTTTCTGCCCTCTTCTCCATCTTTGGATCAGTCCAAAGACCCTTCTAATTTTGACAGATTCTAATTTCTCTTTTGGGACCCCATTGCAAACAGCACATTGTCTGGGATCCGTCTTCAGTGCCAGGAGGTGAGTGCTTTTTTTAATAGCACCTCCATCCCCATGCTCTAGCCAGTATCAGAATCTTAGTTTTATCTCCTTTTCCCTTTGCTAGACTATGATCCAATTATTTTTTGTATCCCACAGTAACATGATAGTTAGACATATAAGATTTGAATGCATTCATGGGGAAATAAATGGATTACCATTGTTTGCAGCATAAGTAGTACTAACCCTAAGGCAGTTGTTCTAAACAGTAATAGAAATTCAAAGAAGGCCATATTTAGTAGCCTTGAGAATGTTTTTCTCATCAAGGACATTGCTCTTTTTGATCTTCATCAGACACAAAAATCAAATAAATATTGATGTGGAAGGGGTGGGACTAGATTAAAAAAAACAAAGGCCGAATTTGAAAAGTAATAAAGTCCCTTCACAGAAAGAGATCTGGAATACAGTTTTAAGACACTATGCACTAAAGGCAAAATGAATGGGACATACTTTACTAAAAAAAAAAAATTAAGAAAAGTACCCTGGAGATATCATCAAAATGAAAATATCTGAAGTTTCTTTATGAGAGAATAATATTCCCCAAAGTCATTTCATTCTCATAATGATAATACACTTTTCCTACGATATAGGCAATGTTTTGGCACATAGTTTTCCATTCTGTTCTCAAATTGGACTTGTACATTTTATTACATTTTAAAGCAGTGCTGTCAATATAAATATAAGAGCCTCATAATTTAAAATTTTCTGATAGTCATTTGTAAAAATGTGAAAAGAAACAAGTGAAATTAATTGTAATAATATATTTTAACTCAATATATCCAAAATATTATTGCTTCAACATGCGATCTATACAAAAATTATTAATGTAATTAATTTACACCAAAAATTTCTTGGATTAGATCGTCTGACTCTAGTGTGTATTTTATGCTTACAACACATCTCAGTTTGGAGTTGCCACAAATGCTCCATGGCCCCGTGTGGCTGCAGGACACCAAATTGGACGGCACAGGCCTAGAGCAGCTTTTTTCCTCAAAGATGTGATTATTCACTTACTTTTTCTTTAGCTCTTTCATCAATGCACACTTGTTCATGTACTGTTTACGTGTTATTCTTAAGACAGCATGAACTTGAGCTTCTATGAAGTGCTTGACTTACTCTTTCTCTGCACATTCTTTGTTCAGAATTAATAATTATGTGAAACAGCCAGGACAACTCTGAGGGGTCCACCAATTTCTGAGTTCAGGTTATCTGGCCAGCTTTTCTGCCTGGTTCAATTTGTTCGGTGTACTACAGATGACTTCAAGGGAGTATGTTTGATTAAATCCCTCTAAAAGTTGAAGAATGTACCATGATATTCACATAATACAGAAATGCTGGAAAAAGACTAACCTGTACTTATAATCTATGAGTGAACAGTTATTAAATAAGGGAAGGGCTCAATGTTTCAGAGATTTTTCCTCTATTTTATCTTTTATCATTTTCCCAAAGACACTACTGAGAGAGCAGCAATTAGCTTCAAACGTATCTGGACTCTATGGCCTGAGCAGCTGGCATCAACATACCCATGATGAAGATGAGCATTATGTAGTACCGTGTCATAAGGGCCTTTACAGGAGACACTGGACATACACTAATACACTCACACAGGAGAACGAGTAGGAATGTGGTATGGTACATGGACCAGATACTGTGGTTGTCATGGGAAGTACTCACTTTTTCAGATCATTCTGCTTCTTTTTGGCTTGTGCACGCCACTGGTGCATAGCAGGGAAGAAGCCACTTGTGTATAGTGGAAAAAGTTTATCAACTAATAAAACTGCATTTGACTGACAAATAATTGTATCACAATTGTCATTGAATTTTGTAAAATGACCAACACAATAGGTGCATTACATTTTATGAATCTGCTCACTGATTCATAAACTGGCCAGTATGCAACAAGAATATGATGCATCAAAGAAAGCATTATCTAATCTTCATGCAGTATTGTAACTAGTATTTCAAAACAGTTAATGCGACATTAGACAGGGATTAAAGTAGGAACTTGGTACACACAAATGCTCTGAATGTGAGAAAATGGTAATATCACAACTTCTTTTCTGAATTAAAAGATGAAAAATATCATTTTGCCTTAAATTTTAAATTCAAGCATAGATTTTCGTGGTTAATTTTGATATTTGAAATGGTTTACTTCAATGTATGTAGCAATGCATGGTTTTGAGGAAAATGAATTTTCAGACTGGAGCCTGTCCTAAATTGTAATATCCTGAGATGATAATGTTGGAGCACAACTGTGCCAACTGTAAATTCGGAAGGGACTTCTAAATGATGTATATGGCTATGTGGGGAGCTCAGAGCTCCAAGCAGTTCTCACCTCCCTTAGCATTCACCTGAGGGAGTGTGGACTGAATATTCTGCATGTGAGATTCTGCGAAGGTCTAACTCTGATAGGCAGAAGGTCAGTGTAAAACTGTGTATGTTTTACTGTGTAAACTGCATAAAGAATGGAGCATTTGGTAAATATCAAGCAAAAATTTGTCATTGGGAAGCAGCATCTCTTCTTTATGCATTAAAAAACCCAACAATATAAAATTTATCTCAAAGTTCTGGGAATCCATAATAACTTAAAAATTATTCAATTTGATATTATATGTTATAATTGTTGTTACTTATAACATAGTATTTAGAATAAAATAAAACCACACATGTTGGCAGCAGCTGGGGATGAGATTTGCTGATATTCTAAAAATAAGTTGCTATAATTTAGCTTTTGATATAAATGCCTTTCATGAGGACTGTAAATGGACATTTTTCTAATTCTAGCTGTGTTCATATAATTGGGACTGAATCGCTGCATTTACTATTGCATTATGGAAAAATGAAATGTTTAAAATAACAATCTAATCTAAATTATAAGATAAATGCAAGTAAAATATTTTCCATTTAAGAATTTAAAACTGGTAGTTCCACAGAGTGGTGATGAGTATATTATACATATTTATGTAGATTTTACAGGGTGTTTCAGAAGTCCCTGAGGACATACAGGAGTCACAGTCTCAGTGTGTCTTTGCATACAAGTGCAAATTTTTTCTATATTTGTTACAATAAATGCTGAAAATGGCCTTTATGTGCTTGTAATAGCGATGATATTTTTGTTGTCAAGGTCACTAAGTATGAGAGAGGTCAAAATGCCATTTTCTGCATGAGGATCAGGGACTTCTGGCTCATCCCTGTAAATTAGTCATCCCCATAAATATGTATAGACATATATGTAGTATGCATAGTCACAACATAAATATATTTAACATTTAAGAAAATTTAGATACTCTACTGGCAAACTGACATATGTATACAATAAAACTTGGATTTATTCATAGTAATTTGTCTTTTGGATTGTTTCTGTTCAAATGCACCATTAACTTAATTGTTATTTCTTTCCCAAAGTTGTTAATAAGACTCCTTTATAAAGAAGCAACATCTTTTATTTACAAGTACATGTACACTTTCTTTTTTAACTAAAGTTGAGTAATGGAAATTAATATCCAAATAAGTAACTAAATGAATTTTCTCTCTTTTTTTTTTTTTAGCAATTTTGGTTTTCATTTATATTTGTATAATCATTTCATTAACACTATCTTTTAAAAAATTGGTTCCAGAGTTAGTTTTTTTCTAGTTAAAATTCACAATGTCTGATATATTAACATATGTCAGCTTCCTACAGGAACCCTATGGGTCTGCCCACCTGTGATGTCATAGTAAGGAGGGGCTTTTCTTCAGCAGACTCCTCCCTCGGTATCTCCTTCATCACCATGGCAACAGCCTTATCTGCCGCCCTAGAGCCTTTTCCCTATAACAGTGAAATCAACAATGACTTGTGTCAGGAGAAATCTTTAACTTATTATTTATTACAAGATATTCTAATGTTTAAAGAGCAATCCAACATAAATGAAGAAGTAGGCTGCTGCAAGTGAATCTTGAGGCTTTTGGCTGAGGAGAAAACACACAAAATCTGAAAAAAGATTACTTGTGAACTTTTAGTTAGCTTCTTTTTCATCTTTACGGCTGACAAATTAATTTTAACATAGTATTTTATATGTATAATATGTTTGAAGGCAATTAACATGACATGAACATACTTTTTATGAATATCAATTTAAAAACACTATGGGTGGTCTGTTATATTCTTTTACAAATGATTACTATGTAAATAATTCCTAACTTTTTTGAATGGCAGTGAGGAGTTTGGGATAGGCACAGCGGGTTTTTGCTGGGAGTCTTTGTTGTTTTGAGTGGATTGGGCATAAAAGAATAAAAATGTCCTTAAATCTCTAAAAATTTTTCAATTGCTTGACATATCAAGTATTCACCCTGCTTGTTTTGTGGAGAGATTACAGCTTTGGTGAAAAAGGTGTGCAACTCTCACTGTTTTGGAGATTAAGGAATTTTAATAGAATTGTAGAATTATCTTTAATTGGAGCACCTCATAAATCCAGATGTAAGTAAAGGATGATAAATATTGCTACACTGAGATATTATATATATAATAAATATGAATTATATATATATAATTTCAAGCCAAATTTTAAATATACCATTTATTTGAAATGCTATAAACCCATAAACTACATTGAGATATTTTTTGTATGCACATCTATGTGCATTGTGCATGTGTGTATGTGTATATGTGTTCCTCCATCATCTCATCCAATCTGAATTATAAATTCATCCAATCTGAATCATGGATTGTAAAGCAGTACATTGGCTCTCTGTCTTTTGAGTTCACTAGATTTTTAAATTTGGGTAGATATAGCATAATGGGAAAAACAAAAACAAAATATCACCTTCCCAATCCAACTAGAAATATCTCATTATATGTAAAAATTAAATCATCTTTTAAATTCTTTAAAAAACAAAAGAATCCTTCCATCTTCTTAGGTCTCTGGGTAGTGTCTCTATAGAACAATAATTTTATTCTAAGAGGACAAATGAGTATTTGCCTTGTAAATCTACTTAAAACACACATGTAGCATACAGAGAAATTTAGGCAAAGAGACAAAAATGAGCACGTGGGGAATCTCTTTGTCTGAAAAGGAAATTAATAGATGGGGTCAAAATTAATTACAGAGCCTAATGAATACTGAGTTTCCTTGCAATAAAAAAGGATAACATTGCATCATTAGTTTGGGCTTTCCCAGGGCTTTTATTCTTTAGAAAATAGGGTTACCTTGTCCATTTTCTCAGGTGTTAACTTTCTAAAATGTAGTCAGTGGCAGCTTTTACTTATCAGAACATAGAAAAATTTTCCATACAGTTAATAGATTTTAAAATTTGTGAATGTTTTACAATGCTGAAAGTTTGTTTCTTTGCGTTCTTTAGATTTTAAACTAGCATGCTAAATGATTATGTGCTATTTCCAAGAAATGAAATACTGGAGATTTCTTCACTAGGTCTATCAGGTAGTGATTTCTATATGTACTTTGTGAAGTTTACATGGTCACACTGCTTGAAATAGCTGTCTTCTTAAAAAACAAAGGGAAATTAATTATTCCTTGCATAAAAAGAGGGGATGCATAATGATGCTGGTATTTTTTTTTTTTAATATAGCAAGTGGACTTCCTAAAATATGGATGCATACAACTTGAATCCTTAGAGAAAAAGATTTGCTATGGTACTGTTAAACTGCTTAGCATCTTATCAAAAAAAATTTTTTTGGATAAAACATTATACGTTATAAGATCAGTACACCTTTAAAATCTATACTCATTTATAGGCTAAATATGGTTTGTAATAAATATTCTTGCAGCTTATTTTTTTCAAAAGAGCAAAATCATTTGTGAGGAATTCTTTCCATGCTCCAAGTGGCTCTAATAATATAGCAATAAACAAAGTGGCATGCTTATATTCAAATTCCTACTATATTTAAAAGAACAAACCTAATGTTAAATATATAATTAAAATTAATTCAAACTCTTATTTTTTTGGGCTAAGAAGAAAATGTTAATTGATAAGCATCTCAAAAAAATTCAGGCCAAATTTTCAATATATCATTTATTTGAAATGCTACCAATCCATAAACTACATAGAGATATATATTTTTTACAGGTGCAACTATAATAGCTAGAATTAGCAACGGACATGCCATTTCACTAAAACAGAAACAAAAACAAAATAAAAATTAGTCCTTTCATGCTGAACTCTAGAACAAAGCAGTGGTCAGCTAGAAAGGATGTATAATAAACACATGCGGTGCTTTTTATTTCTTGCAGAAAAACCCACCAAAGCCAGGGTCAGGTCACTTTTTTGAAGACAGTGCCACTTTTTCTTCAAGGTTACACCTACTACCTGAAAAGAGTCATGACACCCATGTTAGTGCCCGCTAGCAACTTCTTTCTTTACAGCCTTTTGGCTTTGAGATAATACCCCATGAGCCTCACCGTTTCACAAGTGTAGTACAGGGAACAAAAAGGAAGGTCTGCCACAATGACGTCTCCATGGTTCCAGGCAGCACCTCTGAAACCACCGCCAGATCAAGTGAACACACTCACATATCACATTGTCACCTCTACCCGGTATCTTCTAATCACTTTTTTTTTTTTTTTTTAAATCCTGGTCCATTTATCTTCTGGGATAGAATTCAGTACCTGGCTGTTAACTGATTCAGCAATTCATGAGACTACAATTTTACTTAGCAGAAGTGCAACAGAGCTGAAAGTAATACAACCATGCAGGTTTCTTTCTTCTTTGAAGTCACTGGCTTAAGATATTGTAAGAAATACATATTCAGAATTATTCAGATTCCAAACTCAATGATCTAAATATAACCCCACTAATGGGTCAGTATTGATCTACTATTTCAAACAACATGAAGACAGCAAAAAAAAAAAAAAATACTCAAGAGTGTAAGTGGTTTATATACTTTTGATTATATTAATTAAACCTATACATTTCTACATCATTCTTAGCAACAACCGAAGAGCAAAACATTAAAGCTTATTATTGCAATATAACATATGCCAGAAATTGTTTCAGCCTATTTATTTTCACATCAATATTCCAATCCCCCACTTCCTTGCTGAATTTCTTGAGGCATTTTTTGCTATTTGAAAAACAGCATCAATATTAGGGGGGAATTTCTATCTGTCTTGGTGCATTACTGTATAAAATTCTTTAATATTTTTCTGTTTATCATTTGTTTCCTCATCAATGAAATGCTTAACACAATAGGTTTTTATACAAATAATCCTTGAGAATAACTTTTTCTTAAGTTCTGTTATCAGAGCAGGCATAAGTGATGAATAGGAAGTGTTTTTGTGTTATTAACATTAAATAAGAAAACTCTATTTGTTCACTTGTTTTCTCTTTGTTAACATAGAATGTAGGAAATAGAGAATGACATATTGGACATCACAGGATTCTCTCAGGCTGGTTATCAGGCTGTGGAATCACCGGCTGTCTTCAAATGTGATGCTGGCTCCAGGCTCGCCTCAGAGGGAAGGGAATTAAATTCTTCTGAGAAGCTACCATGTGCTAGGCATGCTGTGAGCTGTTTGATGTAATTTTACTTTTTGATCGTATAATGACTCTGTGTATGCAGATGTTATCTTCCACTGGCAGTGGAGGACACTGAAGCTCAGATTTGGTGCGATTTGCCTGGCACGCCATCGTTATCTGCTTTTCTGCCTTAGTGAGGCTGGAGACTTGAGGGTTTCCTTGCCACCCTCATTGACTGCCTTAAACGTGGGTTGTTTATGACATCACTCCAATTTCCAGAGGCAGCTATTTTTCAGTATAATCACACAGAGTGGCTCTAAGCAAACATTTTTTGAGAAAAGTTTTTTCCTGAGATCTGCAACCATCAGTAAGCACTGCCACTCATAACTTTGCTCATGAACACATTTCTAATAAAATGTTTTTGTCTCTTTTGTCGTCACAGAAAACGAACTTAAGCATTTCATGTATGACAACTTCTTTTTTATTTTATAGGTCTTTTTAGGTTTATACGCTTTAGCATCTGTCTAATTCTTATTAAATGCCATGCCATCATTACTCAGATTTTCCTCAGCTCTATTTTGGTCTCATGAAATACTTAAAGTATGCAATTTCACAGTCACACAAGTCCATTTGTAAGCAATTTCCTACTTGCAGATTTTATTACTACTACCATGGAGTTTGTAATTTAAAAATTATTTCTATACTTAATCTATCAACAATAATCTAGTCTCTTTATTAGATATTGATGGAAGAAATGGAAATATATTAAATGGCTATGAAAGTAGATAGCTCTGCAAACCAAAAACTGTATAACATGACTTTAAAAAGTAATCTTCCTTTTGTCTTAATTACAAAAATTGAAAAACACTGTCAAAATTCAAAAAAATAAGAAAATTCAAAAATCTTGATTTTTTCATGAATTTCCCCCCAAATTTATGTTTATGTTTTATGTTTCATTTTGCAATACTGGTGATTAAGCAGTTTTTAGTATGAATGTTTTAAGGCTAGGCATACTACCACCAAACTCTAAAGTGTCAATCTATCACATATATTCCTTTATATGTACATATATGCAAACAGATATCTTCCCTCTACATAATTTTAGCAATGCTGTTTTAAATGAAATGTTATTCAGTTTTGCATATAAAAATTATGTATCACAAATTCCGTACCCTGGACTTAAGCACCTGTGGGAAACTGGCCACAAAAAGACTAATTTCTGATGGCTGTTCTTGTCTCTCATATGCACAACCAAGATATCTTTCTTTCACTTGGGAAAGTAAATGTCACAGAAAGTGGCGTGTTCTCTTCAAACTCACAACATGGGAAAATGTCAGGGCAATGTTTTAAGTAGCCTCTGATTGCTGGCAATCTCTGCCTACCATCTTGTGTCCTTTTCCTTTTAAGGGTACTCCTGTAGATGTCTTCCAATGTGAACTAGGTAGGGTTCAGGCCAAGCTAGTACCTAGTTCCTTCCTTCCTTCCTTCCTTCCTTCCTTCCTTCCTTCCTTCCTTCCTTCCTTCCTTCCTTCTTTCACAGGCAGAGTTAGACAGTGAGAGAGAGAGAGAGACAGAGAGAAAGGTCTTCCTTTTTCCATTGGTTCATCCCCCAAGTGGCAGCTACAGCCAGCGCGTTGTGGCTGGCGCGCTGTGCTGATTGAAGCCAGGAGCCAGGTGCTTCTCCTGGTCTCCCATGCGGGTGCAGGGTCCAAGCACCTGGGCCATCCTCCACTGCACTCCCGGGCCACAGCAGAGAGCTGGATTGGAAGAGGAGCAACTGAGACAGAATCTGCCACCCCGACTGGGACTAGAACCCGGGGTGCCGGCACCGCAGGCGGAGGATTATCCTAGTGAGCCGTGGCACTGGCCGCTAGTTCTTTCTTAACTCATTCCCGCTCCCACAGAATGTTTTAAAGTGTTTAAAGTGGTACACCACTCAATTCTTGTTTCTGAGTATCTAAGTGATCTGAAGGAGCACAGACCCAGGTGTAAATGACTGGGAAGAATGGATAGTATCCCCTCTGTTAAGCAGAGATTCATATGTGGAATTCAATGACCTGTTTACAGAGGGAAATTATGTGATTTCTGATTCCTTAATAAGGGAAGTCAAGTTGCAGCCAAGAGATTGGTGCCCATCTATCTAAATTAACAATACAGGGCATTTAAAAGGCAGATTTCAACTTGGCCCTCCACATGCTTCTCTGTTACTATTTTTATTTTTGCAGCGTTGCTTTTCTAGATGACAGGTGCACACTTCTTCAAGCCATCACCTTTGTTAGAAATTTTCTGTGATTAATGAGGATGGCTCAAATTACATTCTACTTTCCAACTCCTGTGATTTCAGTTTGTGTTATGTGCCAATTGGCAATTTTTGGTGCACCCTGCCATGCTGTGAATGGGTGATACGGGAGTGGGTGGGAGAAAGTCATGGAGAGCAATCTCCATGGTGTTTGACTCTCAGTCACCACCCAAGAAAGCCACTGGGATCCCAAACCCACGAAACTACCTTTTGTTGGCCTGGTTGGTGCAAGGTGACATCATGACTTTCGCGGGCCCACTCTGCTGTTTAGAAAAGGAGTCATAATTAATGACCATTTTGATAGAAAGAGAAAAGTAATCAAGACCGCACTTGACATTACACATTAATTACTGCCAAATAGTTATTTTGAAGGGATAGGTTCTGACTTTAAGACAGATTAATATGAAAACATTTTCCTGGGTCCTTGAAAGTACTGTCACCTCTGTGCCTGGTGGGTCAATTGGTCTTTCTTCTCTTGTGTTCTCAAGTCCATGGGGCACACCTGCCACTGCTGTGCTGTCCCTGGAACTCTGTCTCTGTCACCTTAGGTGGGATATTTTGGTGGTGGCTGCTTCCATATGTTGCATTTCCATCATGGCTGCTCTCCCCCAGCAGATCCCTGGGTCTGTGCTGCTCATCTCACTATTTGTTTGTTAAGGATTCAGGGAGTCTTCCCTGTCAGTATTCACAAATCTTATTGGGTGCTCAATTGGCAGCATCTTATAATCCCTAAAGCACCCTGTCACAAACTTAGAGCATCTGGTCCAGAGGCAGAAAGCACTGGTGTGTGTGTGTGTGTGTGTGTGTGTGTGTATCCATGACTGGTCTTAAGATGTGACCTCTGTGCCAGAGGACAGGCCTCAGCAACTCCTTCCCCTCTGCCTGATGGTTCTTTACTGACCGTCAAGGAGCACTTCTGAGGAAGCTGAGTCATTCCAAGTCTCCATTTTTATGAAAAAAAAAATCATCTATAATTATTAGAATCGAAGCTTTGTTCCAGAGCATTCTTGCCCATGTTTCCTGATTTACCCAGTGGATCACTTGAGGAATGGAACCATCCAGAATCTGCGAATGAAGAACAAGCTCCTCCCTGGAACCTTGTTTATTAATCTTTTATTTTGTAAAATGTTCATGGGTTATGTCTTATTAATGAGCTGCTTTGGGACAGCACAGATCCTATTTATTTCTGTTGAACCATTTTGCATTATTTCATATATCATAGTTCTCTGTGGCACATGGCAGACACCCAAGTGCACTCATTATGTATATTTATTGGGTATATCTTAAAAATCATCTACGTTACTGATATCACATAATATTGCCAAGATTAATATAAGGTTATTCTGAAGTAAACAAAAGGTTTAATTATACTTTTAAGGGAATGAAATAATTTCAAGCATCTAAGTAAAAATTCATTAAAATCAAGAAAGCATTGCCTGGGAAAGATGCCTAAAATTGGCTCTGAAGGATAGATGAAGACATTCTTTTGATTCACAGTTCCATTTGCTCACAAACAATTTACTATGTGTTTGCTCTTCTGAGAAGACCAAACACTTATTCTCACCATGTCCTAAGTCTTATTTGTCTAGTTTACTTAGCAGTGATCTCATCACAGATGGTCAAGGTAATAGCATGCAGTCCCCATTCATCACAACAAGCTCTGGTTTGGGGAAGTTTTACTATCAGACTGAATTTGATCAGTGTGGCTCTAAACTACTTGCCTCTCTTTATTTTCATTTCAAGGATGAGCTTCTCTATTATGCAGTTGCAAACAACTTTTTCTTTCTAGGGTGGCCTAGCTTAAAAAAATACATACATATATATATATATATGATTTATTTATTTACTTGAGAGGCAGAGTTACAGAGAGAGGGAGAGACAGAGAGAGAGGTCTTGTATCTGTTGGTTCACTCCCCAAATGGCCACAACTGCTGGAGTTGGGCGAATCTGAAGTCAGAGCCAGCAACTTCTTTCCAGTTTCCCACATGAATGCAGTGGCCCAAGCATTTGAGCCATCTTCTACTGCTTTCTCAGACCATCAGCAGAGAGCTAGATAGGAAGTATAGCAGCTGGGACTCAAACTAGTGACCAAATGGGATGCCGGTGCTGCAGGTGGATGCTTAACCTACTACACCACAGCACTGGCCCCTAAATATATTTTTTCTTTTGACTTGGGGCTTATACTGAGGATAGCATAAACAGCACTTGATATGAAGTAAATATAGAATGAGCTTTTTCTTTTGTATTGTAAATTCTAAATGTTATAATTTTAGAAGCCTTTGATAATTCCATAAAATATGTCATCAAAAATATGGCCTCAATGAAAGAGTTACTGTCAAATAATTCATTGTCAAAAATTTCAGATCACTTTACAAATAGGTATCTTTTTTTACATAGATAAGAGATTTATTGAGTGAAAGAAAAGGTTTTTAAACTGCAGTAATATTTTTTTCTACAAATATAATTCCTAATTCAACCTGAGCTGCCACTAAGACAAACCACAGGGATTTTTCTTTTGCAGTCTAGTGCAGAGCAAATAGATTCTTTTTATGATTTATTTTTAAGAAAAGGAAAATGAGTAAAAAGACAAAGACCCAAATATTAATGTTTTTTCTTTTCAAGGAATTCCCTGCCCAACACTCCTTGTTGCTTGTATTTTACTTGCATAGATGGGTCCATAACCCAATACTCGAGGAAAAGTAAAGTGTGAGATCAGCCCTCATTAGCCTGGAGAGCTGCTTAATGTATGGTGTTTTGAGGATATAAGGAAGTGAAACAAGCTCTTTCCCTAGAAGGAAGTAGAAGAGACCAGGGGACCTTTAAATGTTGAAGGTCATTATCTTGGAGCAAGGAGACTGTGTTCCTATTTAAAAAAATATGGAAAGACCAAATGCTTAATATGCTACCAAATGATTGAATATGGGATAGCCATTAAGGTCATAAGGTAGAATTACATTGTGTTTGTTTTCATTGTAGAGGAAGATTATTAGCTAGTGAATTGAAACCCAACCTCTTTATGAATATTTAAAGCAAATTCTATTTCTAATTGATGAGCCTGAATTGCAGTTTTGGAGCCTGACTCTTCAGCAGCCTTCTTTGTGGCCTTCCTCACTTTCTGGCAGGTGCAAGTGTTTATCCCTGCTATTCCTCCATCACCAAATGCTCCAGTTTTGTCGACAGAACTTAGGAAAAGTAAATTACAGAAACTAGGCCAAATTCACAGGTATTAGCCAAGAAAGTCTGAAGCTAAGGTATGCCATCTGCCTGACTTCCCCAAAACAGCTCCAAGAGAGACACAGAGGCCTAGGGAATTCCTATTCTAAAATTCAGATCTGACTTCATCATCTCTGCTTATCTTGGCATTCTCCTGGGGTGTCACTGGCAATGTACAGGTTGGTTCCTCCTAATGCCACTGGGTTCCTTGGGAGCTGATGAATAGTTTCACCTTGTAAGTTGCAGTCAGGGTGTAGTCAGGTATGACCAAGGTGATTACCAGCTAATGGAGCCAGTACAGCCTCGATATTCAGTGGAGGAAAAAGAAGAATGGCCATGTGGCATGTTGGCAAAGAGACTAAAATTAAGACAGAAGTTTCAACCCTAGCTTTTACTTTTATAAATTATTCTAAGACTCCATTTTACTCCCCCTGGAAATAGGATAGACACTTCTTCAATTTATGAGAATGAAATAAGATATACTATGTGAAAGTGCTCTCTGAAACATCTAGCACATAGTAAGTACCCAATAAATATTGACTATGAACTGTGACTACTGAGTTCCAGGGGTCTATTGGCCTAATGGTCCTTATGAGGCAGGTAGAATCTAATATTATGCTTACATTCTTCCACTGAGTAAGTATTGATAGTTACATTCTTACTGTTGTACAGTATTCCATCATCAGAACGCACCACAGTATACTCATACAGACATGGATAGGTATTTGGGTAGTTCCAGTTTTTGACTCTTCTAGAGAACAATGCAATGAATTTGAATTTAGAAGTCAAGGGAACATCAGAGGGACAAATAACAAAAACTGAAAAATAGATGTAAAAAGGGCAGTGAGACTTCAACACCAGTAACAGAGACAGAGAATCATCACAGTATAGGTGAAAGATGTGATCCATGAGTAAATTAGGATGAAGTCGGAAACTCTGCAACCAATAAGCAAAGACAGGTTTGGGAAGACTTAAATCTAAAGGCACTAACAGGGCACAGAAATTAAGGATCAGAAGCAAGGCCAGGATGTTGAGTCTAGCCACCAGGAGAAGCCAATTTCCAGTGTGCTGTGACTGACAACTGTTATGGGCTGAGTTGTGGTCTGCTAAAATTCTTATGTCAAGATCCTGAGCCCCAGTACTTCAAAATGTGAGTATTCATACACAGGTTCATTAAACAGGTAATTATGTTAAAAGGAAGTCACTGTGGAGGATCCTAATTCAGTATGACCAGAATTAAGAAGAGGAAATTGGGACATAGATATGTGCCAAGAGATGACTGTGAGGGCACAGGGACAAGATGTTCATCAACAAGTCAAGGAGACAAGCCTCACAAGAGAACAACTCTGTTGATATCTTAATCTCAAACTCCCAGCCTCTATGAGAAAATACAATTCTATCATCTAAGCCACCCAGTTGTGGCACTTTGTTATAAAAGCTCAGCAAACCAATACAGGAACCAAACAACCACCTATAAATGACTGCAAAGTCATCTGTGACAGTTGTATTTCAGTAAACAGGTTAGAAAAATCCAGACAATCCACTGACAACATTGTATTTTGAGTCTTCTCAGCTAATTCCTTATGTGGTTTCCAATCTGATGGAAAGGATGTCACAGACAATGAAACAAGAAATTCTGAGCCCTTCACTACCTGTAATGGACCATAACTTGATTGTCAAGGAGAGTTGCCCCAAAGAAATTCAAATGAAGACTGAGCCTGGAGTGGTTGGCCAGTGATCACAGGAACTGTGCTTTCCCAAATTGAACTGAGTTGAAGCTCCATGACTTCAAATGAGAGTCTGGAGCTCCTTAGAAAGAATTTTTCATGAAAAAACAAAATTCTTTTTTTTAGTTTCCAAATCTAAATGTCCCAAGGAAGTTAGCTCAAATTAAAAGTTTATTAAATCACATATTTTACCGCGGCTCACTAGGCTAATCCTCCGCCTAGCGGCGCCGGCACACCGGGTTCTAGTCCCGGTCGGGGGGCCGGATTCTGTCCCGGTTGCCCCTCTTCCAGGCCAGCCCTCTGCTGTGGCCAGGGAGTGCAGTGGAGGATGGCCCAAGTGCTTGGGCCCTGCACCCCATGGGAGACCAGGAAAAGCACCTGGCTCCTGGCTCCTGCCATCGGATCAGCGCGGTGCGCCGGCCGCAGCGCGCTGGCCGCGGCAGCCATTGGAGGGTGAACCAACGGCAAAGGAAGACCTTTCTCTCTGTCTCTCTCACTGTCCACTCTGCCTGTCAAAAAAAAAAAAAAAAAGTTTATTAAATCACATATTTTAGAGACTTCAAGTAGTTAATATAGAAATCAAATAGGTACATATACACAGAATGATTAAAAATAAAAATATTTGGAAATTAATCATGTACCATAGTGTTTTGTTTAATTAAAAAAACTTCACATAATATGTCTGCAGGATATTTTGGGGCAGGCCTTACATGTTGTCTCTGGCCATCCAACACAGTCTCAGCTGTTTTGATTTATGTATGAAGATGTAATTTAGGATGATGTCCATAAAGGAGTTTAAATGAATTAGAACACTAGAGTGGATGAATGCTTTAAATGCAGACAATTTCTCTTTTCCTAATTACCACAAATCTAAAACTCACATTTCTACTGGTATTCAGATGATGTACCAACTTATTTTACTTTTCTATCAAACTTTATGGCTATAATCACAGCCTTGATTAGTTCCAAATGTGGGACCTTGTTATAAATACCAACAGATGTAGGAAATTTGCTTTGGGAGCTACCATTTAAGTGCTTATTAAACAAACATATTCCAAGATGGCTGAATAGAGAAAAGAAGTGATGTTTTAGATGAGGGGAAAATAGCAGAAGAAAAGTGGAGGAAGTATACTCCCAGGGGAGGATTAGAGAAAAGACTGCAGTAGAAATTCTACAGAAGGAAGAGTGACACTGTAGAGCAGTGTGGAAGGTGCGGATGGATGCAAAGCAATGAGTGGAGAAATCACACATGACTCCCACAGCCGGGACCAGAGGAGATGCCCTATTTGGAGAGTGAGATGAGAGCAGAATGTGGCAGCCAGTGTCATTGGTGATACTGCCTGAGGGAGAGCCTCGTGAACACAATGTCTTTTGAGTATTTGCCTAATCCATTGAAAGTAAAGCACAGTTCTTTCTTCCTATCCTCCTCACCAGGACACCTGGCAGCTGGTTGGAGAAGATACCATTTTGACACAAGTAGAGGCTGTGATGGACCTTGTGCATGTATGTAACCAGGGGCTTTTACCACAGAGAAAAATTTGCATTCCCCACTGACTTTGAGTCTGGCTGGGAGGTTTAATAAGTGGCTGGACACCCATGTAGGACTGTGAGGTGCCCCCATCCTCTCAACATATTACAGGCTCTGGGGCTCAAACTGCTGAGGTAGAGCATTCACAGGCAAGCTGGCTCTGGGAGCGTCTCTGCTCTATGAACAGGGCAGGCTAGAAGGGTGGGGCAGATCCTCTGCATCCCATGACCATGGGAATCCTTTTTCTCTGTGACTGTGGGAATTCCGTGACTGCATGATAGGGCTTAGGGTGTAGCGGGGTCTCTGAGCAATCACTGTGTCTGGTGCCAGAGGCTCATAGCTCCTTGACTGCCAGGGGTGGGTCAGTTCAGAGGGTTCCATGCTGACACTGATGACTGCACAGATCCTTTGTGTGATTCATGTGGTAGCGTGGGTGAGGGCTGTACCCACTGTGGACTAATCCCGGGCATTGATCACTTTGGAAGAGAGGAGGTGAGGGTGTGATTACGCCACCAAAGGTGATAATACTCTCCTCCTGTTGACAAATAGAGGAAATTTATCATGCCCAACTTGGGTGTCACCCTGGATACTCACCGTGCTCTGAAGTGTTGACCGGAGCTCCCTGGCCATATCCAGCACATTCCTTGGGGTATTCACTGAAAGAGCAGACACCCCACTAAGCCACAGAGGCATAGTTTAAAGATAAAATCCTCCAGAGGAGAAAACCAACAAATATTTCCACAAATGCTAAAAATAAATGCAGAAATTCAAGAAACAAGATTAAGGAAGACAACATGACTCCCTCAAAGGAACACAACAACACTTCAATATTGGAATGTGAAGACAAAGAGATTGATGAAGTGCCTGAAAAGGAATTCAAAAGAATGATCATAGGATTATTCAGAAACAAGAAGCAGCAAATTCATGAGTTAAAGAAATCCATACATGACATGGGAGAAAAATTTTCCCATGAGATTGTGATTTTGAAGAGAAATCAGATGGAAATATTAGAAATGCAAAATTCAATATGTCAAATAAAAATACAGTGAAGAGCTTTAAAAACAGATTTGGTGATGCAGAAGAAAGACTATCTGAGCTATAAGACAAATCTTTGGAAATTTCTCAAACCAAAAAAAAAAAAAAAAAAAAAGAAAAGAAAAGAAAAAAGAAAAAGAAATTAGAAAAATTAAAAAGAATACTTGAGATTTATGGGATACTATTGAATGACCCGACATACAGGGGATAGGAGTTCCTGAAGGTGTGGAAAGAGAGAATGGATTAGAAGGCCTATTCAGTGAAATAATTACAGAAAATTTCCCCAATTTGGAGAAAAAAAAGGAATGCCCAAGTACAGGAAGCACATAGAACTCCTAATAGACATGACCAGAAAAGATCTTCACCATGACACATTGTAATCAAGAAGCACAGGCAATCAAAGCAAAAATAGACAAATGGGATTACATCAAGCCTTTAAGAGGCTTCTCTGCTACAAAAGAAACACTCAGCAAAGTGAAGAAGCAACCTACAGAATGCTAGAAAATATGCAAACTATACAACTGGTAAAGGATTAATATCCAGAATCTATAACAAACTCAAGAAGCTCAAGAACAACGAAAGAGATAATCCAGTTAAGAAATGGGCAAAGGATCTGAACAGGCATTTCCATTTCAAAAATGGAAATTCCAATGACCAACAGACACATGAAACAATGCTCATGTTCTCTAGCCATCACAGAAATGCAAATCAAAATCACAGTGAGGTTTCATCTCCCCTCAATTAGAATGGCTCTCATACAGAAATCAACAAAAAATAAGTGCTGGTAAGGATGTGGGTAAAATGGTACCCTAATCTGTAGTTGGTGGGAATGTAAACTAGTAGAGCCACTGTGAAATACACTATGGAGATATCTCAGAAAGCTGAAAATAGATATACCATATTACCCAGCCATCCTACTCCAGGAAATTTAGTCAAGGGAAATTAAATCTGCATATGGAATAGTTTTCTGTACCCCCATGTTTATTGCAGTTCAATTCACAATAGCTAAGATATGGAATCAACCCAGATGTCTATCAACTGATGACTGGATAAAGAAATTGTGGTATATATATATATATATATATACACACACAACATATACCATATATACTGTATTTATATCATACATATATATATATAAAATACAGAATACTGCTCAGACATAAAAAACAAAATTCTGTCTTTTGCAACAAAATAGATGCAACTGGAAACCATTATACTTATGGAAATAAGCCAGTCCTACAAAGAAAAATACCATATGTATTCCCTGTTATGTGGTAATTAATAGAGTACAAGGAATATAATATATATTAATGAAATTGACATTTTGAGATTCAATGATTACATTCTTTGTCTCTATTGTTCATGAAGTGATTTTTTTCTTCTTACTCTTTGTTGAGCTCTTTACCTTTTGCAGGGTTAATCCTATGAGTATAAAATAAACCAAAAGTAGATCATTGTAAAAGTTAAGATAAAGAATAAGCAAGGAAGGAGGGGGAAGTGTGAGAGTGTGGGAGAAATGGAGGGTAGAATGGGAAGTATCACTATGCTCCTAAATGTGTATATATGAAATACATGAAATTTGTTCATCTTAAAGAGAATTAAAAATAAATAAATAATAAAAGAAAAAAGAGAGTTAAAAAACCAGTGAAGGTGAACTGAAACTGCATTCTAATTTTAATTTAACAATTTTTTATAGTTATACTATCCTTGAATACAAATAAATTGTATGTAAAACAAGAACCTAAAACACCTCCCAATTCTCCCCTCCACCATATTTAAGACACCCATGAAGACGAGAGGCTAGTCTACAAAAGTAGGTAGATTATTGAGAATCTTCCATCTACTTTAACTGGAACTGAGGCAGACCGAACCCAGGAGCTGGGAACTCAATCCAGATTTCCCACGTGGGTATTGTGGACCCAGCTACGTGAGCCATCATCAGCTGACTCCCTCTGTGCACATTGGCAGGAAGCTAGAGTTGAAATGGAGCCAGGATTCAAACCCAGTCACCCTGCTATGGAATGTATGCATCCTAAGCAGTATCTTAACCACTTTGCCAAATGCTCACTCCAATGTTCTAAATATTTTTTTTCTTGGATGCTCTCCTTCAGCAGACAAACCAGAAGGGGAATAAAATGCTAAGTTTCTGCCTTTTCCCAGGCATTATTGCTATTTATGCCTATCAACGCTGAGTTGCTGAGGGATGCCCTAACCAGCTATGTGTGACAATACAGCTTTATGTGGATGTGGTTACTGTGGCTAAGTGGGGTCTGTGTTGACAGAGCATGGGACATACAGTTAGGGAATTTAAGATGCAGAGACAACACTTTCCTTTCTGTGTGACCTTGGGTGGGGAACTGGATTTTCTCTAAGCTGGAGAATGGGAATGTTACCAATAACTGTCTCACTGACTTTGCAGGTTTTTTGTGAGGATCAAATACATCATATATGTAAAAATGGGCATTTAATATGCTCTAATAATGTTACGAACCAGCAAAAACCTTATTAGCAGAGCAAATTATTTTCTATACATATATTTTGGAGTCTGTAGTATCTGAAAGATCTATTTGTTATTTAAAAATAGTAATTTGATAACACTACACTACAAGGAAATGAAAAAGTTAATGGACTTCTAACAGTAGAAATCCAGGGCAAGATTGGATATGGCCCCTTGTCATTGCAGTTTCAGACTTCCAAGTTACTCTAGAATTGTTAATGAATTCACAGACTGTTTTATGTACTTGAGGAGTCACAAATATAGATCCATTTTAATAAATCTATCCAACTAAAGTTAAATAATCACAATAAAAAGATGACTTGGAATTTTCAATGTCTAAGAACAAATTCAACATAGATTTGAGATTATTGAAACATGTTCATCAGATCCAAAAGTACGCATTTCTACTAACTTGCAGATCTGTTTGATGAATTATAAACAGGCAACACATTCATATCTTGTGTCCCACTCTGAAGAACTAAGACAGTTTGGTGGACCATTTTATTCATGGAGGTCCTGGGTCATTTCCACTCTACCGAGAATCACACATGATTGCTTATATCTCCCGTTCTGGAACTATGTCCACACTCTGTGTTCCCTGCTACTTAAATAGATTGAAGAGTAATTTGATAATGTCAATCTTAAGTGGGCTATGAGGTTCATATATTATATATAATTCTCATTTTTTTTTCTTATGTGATTAGGTTAACATTTTAAAGCGATGTGGGCTTAATTTGGTTCAATTTGCTAAACAATGTGTCATGGCTATTTAAGTCCAAAGACAAAGGCAACTACAAGATACAGATATTAGAGTGAAATGGACACACTGGTTTATAAAAAATTAATTACTTGTATTTAAAAATCCTAATTTTTAAGGCTACTTTTCATTAAATGTTTAAAAGGTTCTCAGTAGGAATTTTATATATTCCACTTGTTATTTTTATAAATACTGAATTCACTATGGTTTCAGCCTATAGAAATTTATGTCTGAAATTCATAATTATTTCAATTCCCCCACCTCTATTAATAATATCACCATATTTCTCTTTAGCCACTTAAAAAAAAGATTTATTTATTTATTTTGAAAGAATTACACAGACAGAGGGAGAGACAGAAAGAGATCATCTGTACACTGGTCCACTCCCCAGATGGCCTCAAAGATAGGGCTGGGCCAGGCTGAAGCCAGGAGCCAGGAGCTTCATCTGCATTTCCCACATGGGTAGCAGGGGTTCAAGTACTCAAGCCATCTTCTGCTGCTTTCCAGGCCATCAGCAGGGAGCTGGATGGAAAGTGGAACAGCTGTACACGAACCAGTGCCCGTTTGGGATGCTGGTGTTGCAGGTAGTGGCTTTACCTGCTATGCTTTGTGGTCCCAAGCCACTTCTAACATGTTTAGTTACAATAAGACCAAAAAGAACTCATATTTAGAAGACAAAATTTAAACACACATCCATCTGAAGGGCTGCAAAGATTTCAAGTTACATCTCTCAGTTAAAATGTTTTCAGCTCAATCTTTGACTACTGTATCTGGGAAATGACTGAATAAGGAAAGGTACACTGAATGATGTCCTGGAGGCCTATAGTATCCCAGGTTTTCAAAGAAAATACTGTCAACACATGTTAGAAAGAGCTACCATGAAAAAGAGGTTTCCCCCTCTTTAGTCCATCTTGAGATAAAGAAACATTTGAATGAATTAAAAAATGCAGGAGAGCCAGAGCAGGTGGCAGCTTGAAGATGGAGGTGAGACTGGATTGCAGCAACCCTCAGTGACACAGTCAGAGGGAGAGCTGGTATGAGTCTGGACTGGAGCCTTGGGGCTAGTGGTTGTCCACGGACCCAGTGGAAGTAGAGGGGGCACATTTATCTCACCCCAGCTTCCCCACAACAGCACCTGCTGCCCAGCTGAGAAAGAGTGGGTGCCATTTTGGGTTTGAGTAGGAGCTGCAGAAGGCTTTGTGCAAGTGCACAGCACTGGCTGAGACAAGACGCCATCTTCTCATCAACACGGTGGCAGTGGCTGGGAGAAAACAACATTTGGACAGTGGCTCTTGTGTGTGCATGTGCTCCAGAGATTCCAGCTGGGGGAACAATCTACAGCCCCCGTTGACTTTGAGCCTGGCTGGGAGGGGACTGGGTAACCACGTAAGATAGCGAGACTCCCACGGCCTCTTAGGATCAAGATGCCAAGGCATAGATGTCTCGGGGAACATCTTCCTCTGCTGAATGGCTGGCGGGAAGAGAGAAATCTCTGCACCCAGCAACTTTGGGAGCCTTGTGTGCTGAGACCGTGGGGGCTCGGTGGTTACATCAGTAGGTGCAGGGTGTAGCTGTATCTCTGGGCAATCACTAGGTGCAGATCCAAATGCTCAGAGCTCACTGGTTGCCTAAAGCAGGTCATTGCAGAGGGAACTGTGTTCACAGTGAAGACTGCAAAGATCATTGGTAAAGTTCATATAGTGGCACGGAACATACTGGGTGCTAACACCTGGGCATTGAGATCTACTATGCGCAACTTGGGTGGACCCTGAGTGCTCGCCCCACCCTGGAGCACTGACCAGAGCTCCCTGGCCACACCCACCACCCACCTCTTGGTATTTACTGGAAGTACTCATATCCCACCAAGCCACAGAGGCATCACTCTAAGATAAAAGGTAACAGAGGTAAAAAACTAAAATCAACTCCACAAATGCCTAAAAATAAATGCAGAAATTCAAGGAACAAGAATAAGGAAGACACCATAATCCCCCAAAGGAATACACAACATTTCAATATTAGAATGTGAAAATGAAGAGATTGAGGAAATGCTGGAAACAGAATTCAAAAAATTAATCACAGGATTACTCAAAAGCAATTAGAAGCAAATCCATGAACTAAAGAAAATCATACATGAAATGATTGAAAATTTTTCCTATGGAATTTAGATTTTAAAGAGAAATCAAAATGAAATATTAGAGCCGGCGCCGCCGCTCACTAGGCTAATCCTCCGCCTTGCGGCGCCAGCACACTGGGTTCTAGTCCCGGTCGGGGCGCCGGATTCTGTCCCGGTTGCCCCTCTTCCAGGCCAGCTCTCTGCTGTGGCCCGGGAGTGAGTGCAGTGGAGGATGGCCCATGTGCTTGTGCCCTGCACCCCATGGGAGACCAGGAGAAACACCTGGCTCCTGCCTTCGGATCAGCGCACTGTGTTGGCTGCAGCGCGCCGGCCGCGGCGGCCATTGGAGGGTGAACCAACGGCAAAAAGGAAGACCTTTCTCTCTGTCTCTCTCACTGTCCACTCTGCCTGTCAAAAAATAAAAAATAAAAAAATATAAAATGAAATATTAGAGGCCAAGGACCTCAAAAGACATTTTTCAAAAGAGGAAATCCACATGGCCAGCAGACACATGAAAAAATGTTCAAGATCACTAGCAATCAGGGAAATGCAAATCAAAACCACAATGAGGTTTCACCTCACCCCGGTTAGAATGGCTCACATTCAGAAATCTACCAACAATAGATGCTGGAGAGGATGTGGGGAAAAAGGGACACTAACCCACTGTTGGTGGGAATGCAAACTGCTAAAGCTACTATGGAAGTCAGTCTGGAGATTCCTCAGAAATCTGAATATAACCCTACCATTCAACCCAGCCATCCCACTCCATGGAATTTACCCAAAGGAAATTAAATTGGCAAACACAAAAGCTGTCTGCACCTTAATGTTTATTGCAACTCAATTCACAATAGCTAAGACCTGGAATCAACCCAAATGCCCATCAACAGTAGACTAGATAGAGAAATTATGGGACATGTACTCTATAGAATACTATACAGCAGTCAAAAACAATGAAACCTGGTCATTTGCAACAAAATGGAGGAACCTGGAAAACATCATGCTGAGTGAAATAAGCCAGTCCCAAAGGGACAAATATCATATGTCCTCCCTGATTGGTGACAACTAACCAACCACAAAAAACGGAAACCTGTTGAAGTGAAATGGACACTATGAGAAACAATGACTTGATCAGCCCTTATCATCACTATTGATTTACAATTTAATACTATATCCCTTTTAGTATTTTGTTTGTTCTACTTAATACCATTGGTTGAGCTATGTAATTAACACACAATTATTCTTAGGTGTTTAAAGTTATTTAATGCTATAACGAGTACTCAAACAGTATATTTCACTTTGTGTTTCTATGGGGGTGCAAACTGTTGAAATCTTTACTTAATGTATACTAAACTGATCTTCTGTATATTAAGAGAATTGAAAATGAATCTTGATGTGAATGGAAGGGGAGAGGGAGTGGGAAAGGGGAGGGTTGCGGGTGGGAGGGACAGTATGGGGGAGAAGCCATTGTAATCCATAAACTGTACTTTGGAAATATATATTCATTAAATAAAAGTTTAAAAAAAAGAAAAGTGATCTCTGTTAAATATAAGAGTGGAAATAAGAGAGGGAGGAAATGTACAATTTGTGACATGCTCAAACTGACTTGCCCCAAGTGGTGGAGTTAGAAATGTGCCAGGGGATTCCAATATAATCCCATCAAGGTTGCATGTACCAATGCCACCTCACTAGTCCAAGTGATCAATTTCAGGTCACAATTGATCATAATGATAGGACTAAGAGTCAAGGGATCACATAAGCAAGACTAGTGTCTGCTAATACTAACTGATAGAATCAAAAAGGGAGAGAACAATCCAACATGGGAAGTGGGATACAGAGCAGACTCATAGAATGGCAGATGTCCTAAACAGCACTCTGGCCTCGGAATCAGCCCTTAAGGCATTCGGTTTGGCTGAAGAGCCCATGAGAGTGTTTTAGGCATGGAAAGCCAAGACACTCTGGCAAAACAACAACAACAACAACAACAACAACAACAACAAAACAACTAAATGAAAGATCTCTGTGAGTGAGATCCCAGTGGAAAGAACGGGCCATCAAAGAAGGAGGTACCTTTCTCTGAAGGGAGGAGAGAACTTGGCTTTGACTATGGCCTTGTCGAAATAAGATCAAAGTTGGCGTGCTCAGGGGGCTTCCATGGCCTTGGCAACTCATGACTAGAGCCTGGGGAGATTGCTGACGCCTTAAACAAGAGTGTCAATTTGTTAAGAAAACAACAGGAGTCACTGTGCACTTACTCCCCGTGTAGGATCTCTGTCCTTAATGTGTAGTTCAATGTGAATTAATGATATGACTAGTGCTCAAACAGTATTTGGCAAACTGATGAAATCTTTACTTAATATATACTAAATTGATCTTCTGTATATAAAGATAATTGAAAATGAATCTTGATGTGAATGCAATGGGAGAGGTAGTGGGAGATGGGAGGGTTGCGGGTGGGAGAGAAGCTATGGGAGGTAAAAAGCCATTGTAATCCATAAACTGTACTTTGGTAATTTATATCTACTAAATAAAAGTTAAAAAAAGAAATAAAATCCTGGAAACAAAAAAATGAAATATTAGAAATGAAGAATTCAATAGTCAAATAAGAATGCAGTGGAGGGGCTGGTGCTGTGGTGTGGTGGGTTAATCCTCTGCCTGTGGCGCCGGCATCCCATGTGGGTGCCGGTTCTGGTCCCGGCTGCTCCTCTTCCGATCCAGCTCCCTGCTTTGGCCTGGGAAAGCAGTGGGAGGATGGCTCAGGTCCTTGGGCCCCTGCAGCCATGTAGGAGACTGGAGGAGGCTCCTGGCTCCTCGCTTTGGATCGGCGCAGCTCTGGCCATTTGGGGAGTGAACTGGCAGATGGAAGACCTTGCTGTCTGTCTCTCCTTCTCACTGTCTGTAACTCTTTCAAATAAATAAATAAAAATCTTAAAAAAAAATGCAGTCGAAAGCCTTAAAAGCAGGATGAGCAAGGAAGAAGGAAGAATATCAGAACAAGAAGACTAATATTTGGAAATTTTACAGTCAGATGAAAAAACCAAACAAACAAAAAAGAAAATAGAAAACTTAAAACCAGAATTGGAAATTTATGGGATACCATCAAATGACCAACGTACAGGTCTTAGGAGTTCCTGAAGGTGTGGAAAGAGAGAATGGACTAGAAGGCCTATTTAGTGAAATAATTATAGAAAACTTCCCTGATTTGGAGAAAGAAAGAGACATTCAAATAGAGGAAGCACACAGAACTCCTAATAGACATGACCAGAAAAGATATTCACCATGACACATTGTAGTCAAACTCCATGGTAAAACAAAAAGAAATGATTCTAAAAATGCCAGATTATTTTCTGAGGATCCCCAATTACACTCACAGCTGTCTTCTCATCAAAAACCCTAGGCTAGAAGGGAATGGAGAGATATAGTCAAAGTCTTAAAAGAAAAAAAGTCAATCCAGAATACCTTACTTTGCAAAGATCTCATTTACAAATGAAGGTGAAGTAAAGACCTTCCACAACAAACAGAAATTGAAAGAAATACTCGCCACCTGTGCAGCCTTACAGAGATGCTTAAGGATGTGCTACACACAGAAACACAGACAGATATCCATCATTATGCAAGAATGTGAAGGCAGGAAATCCCCCAGTAGAAGTGCAAAGGAAATCCACAGAAAACAATAGGAATATTTATGGAAAAATGGCAGGGTCAAGCCGTTACTTATTAATAGTCTCCTTGAATGTAAATGGCCTCAACCATCTAGTTAAAAGATAGACTGGCTGAGGCCGGCACCGTGGCTTACTTGGCTGATCCTCTGCCTGAGGCACTGGCACCCCAGGTTCTAGTCCTGGTTGGGGTGCTGGTTCTGTCCTGATTGCTCCTCTTCCAGTCCAGCTCTCTCCTGTGGCCCAGGGAAGGCTGTGGAGGATGGCCCAAGTGCTGGGGCCCTGCACCCGCATGGGAGACCAGGAAGAAGCGCCTGGCTCCTGGCTTTGGATCCGCGTAGCTCGAGCCAGAGCAGCCATTTGGAGAGTGAACCAATGGAAGGAAGACCTTTGTCTCTCTCTCACTGTCTATAACTCTAATTGTCAAAATAAAAATAATTAAAAAATAATAGAAACTCCAGTAATAAATTCATGCATCTACAACTAACTTAACTTTGACAAAGGAGCTAAAATCAATCCCTGGAGCAAGAATAGTCTCTTTAACAAATGGTGCTGGGGAAATTGGATCTCCATGTGAAGAAGTATGAAACTAGACTTCTACCTTACACCTTCCGCAAAAATCCACTCAAAATGGATCAATGACCTAAATCTAGGACAGAATACCATCAAATTACTGGAGAACACTGGAGAAACTCTGGAAGACATTGGCATATGTAAAGACTTCTGGGAAAAGACCAAGAAATAAAAGCAATCAAAGCTGAAATTGACACATGGGATTACATCAAATTGAGAAACTTCTGCACTGCAAAAGAAACATTCAGCAAAGTGAAGAGGCAACCAATAGAATTGGAGAAAATGTTTGCAAACTAAACAACTGAGGAAGGGGTAACATATAGTATCTATAAAGAGCTCAAGAAATTCAACAATAGGGGCTGTCGCTGTGGTGTTGTAGGTGAGGCCACCACCTGCAGTGCCAGCATTCCATATGGCAGCCTGTTTGAGTCCCGGCTGCTCCATTTCCTATCCAGTTCTCTGCTATGGCCTGGAAAGGCAGTAAAAGATGGTCCAAATCCTTGGGCCCCTGCACCCACATGGGAGATCTGGAAGAAGCTCCTGGCTCTTGGCTTCAGATTGGCACATCTCTGGCCATTGTGGCCAGTTGGTGAGTGATCAGCGGATAGATGATCTCTCTCTCTCTCTCTGCCTCTGCTTCTCTTTCCTTGTAATTCTTTCAAATAAATAAATAAATCTTTTTAAAAAAGAAATTCAACAACAAAAAGCAAACAATTCAGTTAAGAAATGGGCAAAGGACTTGAACAGGCATTTTTCAAGAGAGGTAATTAAAATATCCAACAGACATCTGAGAAAATACTCAGGATCATTAGCTATCAGAAAAATGCAAATCAAAACCATGGTGAGACTTCACCTCACTCAGTTAGAAAGGCTCTCATATAGAAATCAATAAATGACAAATGTTGGCAATGGTGTGGGGAAAAAGGTACCCTTGTCTATCGTTGATGGGAATGTAAACTGGTGTAGATATTGTGGAAGGCAATATCCAGAAATCTAAATATAGACCTATATTATGATCCAGCCATCCCTGTCCTAATTTACCCAAACCAAAAGAAATCAGCATCTGAAAGAGTTATCTTTACCTCCATGTTCAGTGCAGCACCATTCACAATAGCTGAGATATGGAATAAACCCAGATGCCTATCAACTGTTGACTGGACAAAGAAATTATGATATATATACACTATGGAGTACTACTCAGCTGTAATAAAAAAATAAAATCCTATCTTTTTCAACAAGATGGACGCAACTGGAAACCAATATACTTAGAGTAATAAACCAGTCCCCAAAAGACAGATGTCATATGTTTTCCCTGATCCGAGGTAACTAATAGAGTACCTGAAATGTAATGTATTGGACATTTTGAGATGTGATGATTGTTAGAGCCCTTGTCTTTTCCATATAGGAACAATTTTTTTCTCTCAGTACTGTTTGTTGTACTCTTTAACTTAGTGTAGGGTTAACCATACTATAATTAAGTAAACTGAAAGTAGATCTTTGTAAAAATTAAGAGTGGGAATGTGAGAGGGAGGAGGAGGAAGGGTTGGAGTATGGGCAGGAGGGAGGGTAGGGGAAGAAGTATCACTATGTTCCTAAATCTGTATATATGAAATACATGAAACTTGTATAACTTTAAATAAAATTTTTTTAAAAAATTAAAAAAATGCAAATTCTAGTTAATTGAAATGTTATAGTATTTCACTAAATCTAAAACACTAGAACACAAGGACTTCTTTTTAGTTTCTTATACTTAAAGGCTTTTTTTCGAAAATGTTACCACCAAGGTCACAGAAGTATCAATTATTTTGAAGTTTATTTATTTATTCATTTATTTATTTTTATTTGAGAGACGGGGAGAGAGAGGGAGAGAGAGAGATCTTTCATCTGCTAATTCACTCACTGAATGCCTACACAGCTGAGGCTGGGCAAGCTGAAATTAGGAGTTTAGAATTCCAGCTGATTCTCCCATGTGGCCAGCAGGGACCCAAGTACTTGAGCCACCACTGCTGCCCCCCAGGATGCACAAAGTAGGAAACCAGAATAGGAAGCAGAGTAAGGATTTGAAACCAGACACTCTGATATGATATGTGGGTGCCCAAGTGTCATCTTAACCACTGCTCCAATGCTTGTCCTGTGGATCAGTTATTTTTAAAGGTTACATCCTGTTTTTTACCTTGGACCATCACAGTTGCTTCAGTTATAACTTATAAATGTTTAATGTGTAATTAATTAAAAAACACAAAAAGGTTGTCTGTTTTCCATTTATAATAAATATGTTTAAAGGCCTCATTGCAAATTATTTTTAGAAATTTAAAATTTTTAGAATGCCCAAGATATTATGTTGTAGAGCTTTTCATTTTTTGATTTATTTTTATTTATTTGAAAGTCAGAGTTACACAGAGAGAGGAGAGGGAGAGAGAGAGGGAAAGAGAGAAAGAGAGAGAGAGGTCCCCCATCCAATGGTTCACTCCCCAATTGGCCACAATAGCCAGAGCTGCGGCGATCTGAAGCCAAGAGCCAGGTGCTTCTTCCTGGTCTCCCAAGTGGGTGCAGGCCTAAGGACTTGGGCCATATTCCACTGCTTTCCTAGGCCATAGCAGAAAGCTGGATAGGAAGTGGAGCAGCTGGGACTCGAACCGGCTCTCATACAGGATGCCGGTGCTTCAGGCCAGGGCGTTAACCCGCTGCGCCACAGTGCTGGCCCTGTAGAGCTTTTTTAAAGCCAAGATTTAGATATTTCAGGAAATATTTTTTCTGCCTATCTTTGCTAAGAACTTAAAATACAATTTGTTCAGTAGTTTTAGAGTTTGACCTTGCCTTTGAAAAGTGAAAATGAAGTTGTTAGTATTTTTTCCTCATTTAAAAATCTTATTTTCTTACTGAAGATTTAATTGGAAATAGAAATATATTTCTCAAGTTTAGATATTTTATTCCATTAAGCTCTCATTTATAATAATAAAACAGAAACCTTTTTCATAGTAAACAATCTGACAGTTTTTGGAGCAATTTAACTTGTATTCTTCTATCACAAAATTGAGTACCTTTATAGGTCTCTTTTAATTAATATTGTATAATTTTACCCATGTATCTGTTTTTATCTTTATCCTCTTACACAAAATCAACAATGAAATTCAGTTCTTTAGAACTCTGGGATCTTTTATAAATATGATTTCTTTATATCTGGTAATGCGGCTGCAGAGGCAAGAGCAAGGACTGACAAATACACATGGACAGGATCTTTCCTTTGATGAACTGAAAGCTGATCTCCTTAAATGCAAAATGGTCGTTAGAATATAAACCCTCCTACGGGGTCACCAAACTTCCTATAGAGGGCAATACACACTGCAACAGCTGCAGGACACCATGGAATGTTCACGGAGGAAGGGGCACTTGGTCCTCTCCTGGCTGAGGGCCACACAGCTGCTTCTCTGCCTTCTCCCCTGCAGCTCCCTGCTTGCACACTTTACTGCACCACTCATCATACTGATTATAGATCCAGGTTGCTGGGTCTTTCTCTGCAGAGTGTTTTCGTCCCTTGGGATTTCCTACTCATTGTTATCTGCTGAATTCTACTTCTTCCAGATTTGCTCCACCACCACCTTTTCTTATTGAAGTCTAGACCACGATTTTCTTGGATTGCTTTGTGTTGTCATAAACACAGGGTCTTGAGGGTACAGAGTTGTTAAATGGGGGTGTGTTGTCTGAATGAGAGAAAGGATGGAAGAATGAATGGATGGATGGATGGATGGGTGGATAGCTAGATATGTAGCCCTGCCTAACGTTTCTTGAAGCTTTTTACAAACCTGTCTTACAGAAGGCTAAAATGAGCACTTTCCCAAACCTCTCCAGCAGTGAACTAGACACAGACCAGGGATGGTGATGGCGCCTGGCTAAGAATTTAGTGGGATACTTGCCAGTGATCTTTTGATCTCATTTCTGTAGCTAAGGGAAAGGCTTTTATGAGCTTATGGCTTAGACATAGCATATATTTTTTGTAAAGCTTTTGTGAGCATGGCAGAAATCACATATACTTTTGATTAAAATAATAGCAATATAGAAAGGGAGAAATGAGAGAAAAAGTTCAACAACCTCTATAGAATTAAAAGGTGTTTTTTTTTTGTGTGTGTATGTGGCAATTTGATCTTCTGTCCAATTCCCTCTTTTCTGCTCTTAATTATCTGCCCATACTTGCAGTGATATCTTCAGTCAGATGCAGCTTTTTTGGCTGTAATTGAGAAATGGAACCAAGTTCCACATCCAAATTGACAGGGTGTGGAAGAAGAGAAGAGAAGTGACTACTTTCAATGTTTTGCTCCATACCATACACATAATGCCCAGGAAAGTGCCTGGTGTAGAGTAGGCACTAAGATAATCATTGAATGAATTTTTCAAAATCCACAATCAACTTTGATAAAGCAGAAGCAGGAGTCCAGGAAGTGTGTATGACCCAGAATCCACAGGAATCTTGTGAAGTAGATTGAAGAAGGGAAGGTGTTGAAAGTCCTGGTGCAGGAGTGCTTCCGGTCAATCTTATCTGATCCTAAGATTGAAGGAGACCCAGGTGGCATAGAGGTTAAATGAAAGAAAAAGAAGAAGCTATAACTTTAATAAAAGATTGCTTAAGGAAGGGCTAGTACATTTATGTTCAGTGATATTGAGACGAACACAAGTTAACTTAGGGATGAGAGATGTGCAGAAAAGTCATACAACTTTTGAAGATCACTGGAAAAAGTTGAAAATTGCAGTGATGTTTTATGTGCAAATGTAGTGTGATTATGTGTTCTGCCTAGAGGAAGGCAGAGAATATTAGCTGACTTTCCGAGTTAAACAATCTTTTGAACAATATATAAGAATAAGGGAGGTGCAGGGCAAGTGTTTATAGTGTCACCCCTGGAGAAAATGGCTCTACTTTGAAGCCTCTCAGAATACAGAATTTTTTGTTTGATGTGTAACAATGAATATAACAATTTCTACTTCTAAGGAAACTACCCAGAGCTGTAAACTTATTTGAAAAGTGTCATAGCCCAAGGAAGAGGTGAGCATCAGAGCATCGAGTTGACAAAAGTAGCTACCAAAACGGAATTAAGTACGTGACCAACAATTTCCAGTTGAATCTCACAAACACTTCCTTGAATTGGATGTAATTATGTACCCATTTTACAGAAGAAGCATTTGCAATCCAGAAAGAATAGTCTTCTCAAAGACCGGTGCAAGTTATAGGTAGTAAAATTGGTACAGCCCCTTTCTCAGTGTCGATGGGTTGTTGGACCCACTACAGATACCAAAATCCACAAGTTCTAAGAGCTTCAAAAACAATGGTAAGGGATGTGTACATAATGTCCTGTATACTTTAAGTCATCTCTAGATTACTTACAGTACCAAATACAATATGAATATTATGTAAAGAGTTACAGCGCTGCATTGTTTAGGGAACAAAGTCCAAAACATCTACACATATGCAGCACTAATGCAGTTTACTTTTCATATATCTTCCTGTGGATGGCTGAATAGAATGTGCAAATTGTGAATACAGAGGGCTGACTATAATTGTTTCTTTTTTTTAAAAAAGAGATTTATTTATTTATTTGAAAGGCAGAGTTACAGAGAGGCAGAGGTAGAGATATAGAGAGAGAGGTTTCCCATCCACTGGTTCACTCCCCAGATGGCTGCAATGGCTGGAGCTGTGTTAATCTGAAGTTAGGAGGCAGAATCTTCCTAAGAATTTGGGCCATCCTCTACTGCTTTCTCAGGCCATAGCAGAGAGCTGGTTTGGAAGTGGAGCAGCCAGGACTCAAACCTGCACCCATATGGGATGCTGGCACTACAAGCTACACCACAGTGCCAGCCCCTTTAGTAGCTTCTTGAACATCTAAAATGTATCAATTATTCTACTGAATGTTTTACATGTATTTTGATAGCATCTAGAAATCAGCTTTTCAAGGTGTATAATTTTATCAACACCATTTTATACATGGAGAAAATAGGAAGAATTAGTGCTATGATTTGAACATAGTTTGGCTCTGAACTCACACGGGAGTAAATTAATGGTATTGAGAGGGTGAAAATTAATCCTATCATGGTGTTTAGGAGGGGATCTAGTGGGAAGTCCTTAGGTCATTGGGGGTATATCCCTGGACGGTGGTTCTCACTGGATGGTTAATTGTAAGAGCCAAGGAAGGCCCGGACACTACTTCCTGACTTACCCTCTCGGCTGCTCACATGTCAAGGCTTCGGGGCCTGCATTTAGCTGGCTGTTTATTTTCTCTTGGGTAAGTTGTGTGAAACAGGACAGGCTGCCTTAGGTGAGCAGTAGCTGTGCCTTGAGCAGGAGTTCATAGCCAAGACATACATGTATCATATTCCTGTGATGAATGGGAAAGGCACTCTCACTCAATTGTCTTATCTTTGAAATGAACAAAAAACCCTCCCCCAATAAACAAATAATTTTCTTAAAGTGGATAAGTGTTGGAAGTGTTTGCTTCTTAACTCTCCTTCGAGAGATCTGACAAAATGTCCGTCAGAAAAAAGGAGGAACTATCCCTCCTTATTCCTTCCTTGCAAATTTATTCCCTGGAAGCAAAAACAAAATGGGTGGGAAGAGACTGAAGGCTCTGATCTGGGGGAGTTTGGTGCTCATCTGTGGGCTTTTTCTTCCCTTTCAGAATCAGCTCTTTGTTTTCCAGACGGATTATTATTTCTTAATCCTTCTTTTTTTTGCCCTCTTATTCTCTTCTTAAACTTCTTTTGATTTTGTCATAAGCATCCATTTCCCCTAGATTTGATGGTAGATCTGATACATCTATTTTCTGAGGCAGAGTTTAAATTAGAGGCATCTCAACAAAGCATATTATGATCTTTTTTTTTCTATATTATGATCTTAAGTGGTAAAAGGGGTGGGTATTAACAAAGATCATGTTATGTGACATGCATACGCTACTATGTGCTTGACCTATTTTAACTGTCACAAAAACCTTACAAAATGAATGTATTATTCTGTCCAAATTTAATAGAAAGGACATAAGCTTACAGAGGTTAAGTTGTTTGCCCAAGATCGTTGGCAGAATACATATCTATCCTCTAGATGTCTTAATTAACTTTTCATGTATTCATAGCTTGAGTTCCATAAACATAGGAACCACATTAGGTTTTTTTCTTCATGGAGTTTCATCACTTAGAAGAGTTCCTGGCACTTAGTAGATGCTGAGAAAGTATTTGAATGAACTTACTTGCTATTAAAATGGTAAAATTTAGACTTCAAAATTAATAATATAGAGAAGGAAAACATGTAATATATTTACATAGAATCAAAGGAGAAACCAAGGTAGTATAATACAAAACCAAAAGTCTTGAAAAAGAACACCATAATCTCTATTTTCCTAAGTTCTTTAGTACCACTAAGAACACAATTGTAACCAGTTATATAATTTTTAGCTTCTTTAAGATAGGAAAAAAACTCCAAATTTCTCAGGACATGTACAGCTCTTCTAGATTCTACCTTAAAAGAGAGATACTATAACAAATAAGGCCTGAAGAATAAATTTAAGGGAGACAGGATAATAAGTGAGTCTTCTCAGGCTCTTAGTGTGTCTTTCCTCATTAGCCAATAGCACCACACAAGAGCATCGCACAAGTATTATTATGTCAATCAGATATGAACTTAAGGAACTTCCAGAATTAAGACATTTTCTTAAGGTATCAGTTGGCATAGGTGGTACTGAATTATCTGATGCTGGCAACTTGCAACATATTCTGTTCAATAACCTGCCTGGGGGGCCGGCGCTGTGGTGCAGTAGGTTAGTCCTCTGCCTGCGGCACCAGCATCCCATATGGGCGCAGGTTCTAGTCCCGACTGCTTCTTTTCCAATCCAGCTCTCTGCTGTGGCCTGGGAAAGCAGTAGAAGATGGTCTGCACCCACATGGGAGACCAGGAAGAAGCACCTGGCTCCTGGCTTCGGATGGGCGCAGCTCCAGGCATTGGGGCCATTTGAGGAGTGAACCAAAGGACAGAAAACCTTTCTGTCTTTCCCTCTCACTGTCTGTAACTCTACCTGTCAAATAAATAAATAAAATCTTTAAAAAAAAATTAACCTGCCTGGGGTTCTTCTGAGATTTTAGCATCCATGCCCTCAATCATTATGGATATTCTTCCAGTACTTTCCAATCCACCAAGTGTCATCACAACAGCAACAAGAGTGAAGAGAGACACATGTGAAAAAGAATTTGTGAGAGTTGACTCAGAATCCTCTCCCTTGGAGGCTGGCTATTGTGTCACCTGGAGCATGACAAAGAGAACAGTCATTGCATATTCCTGACACAGCCTACAGCCCATCTGGGTCTCTAAATCTCATTCACATTCACATTCATGCACATCTCCTACTACTCCAGCTCCCACACCTTTTGGCACAAAATACCCACACAGCTGGATTGGTTTCATAGGATTTAAAAAAACATTTTTGGCTCATTAAATTCTAGTTTCCCTTAAGCAATGTGTGTTTTCTTTATAGTCCAGTCCAGAATTCATTTAACAGGAAGAAGGCATCTTAAAAATGTGCTTCAGAAAAAAGATTTAGGAACAGGTAACAAAAGCCTGCTGCTTCTGTCTTATGGTGCATTCGCACAATTCTCCCTACTTTGTTTCCCACAATGTATATTCTATAAAAAGTTGCCTCTAGAACTAGCTAGACAGAATTGTGACTACTATTATGAATTATTGCCTATAAGATGATGGATTACAGATCAGCAAGTTAGCTGAATACTGTACAAGGCTGGGGAGATCATGGGCAATAGGACAGCTAAACATGGTCCTCATGGAGCTTAAAATTTGAAAGGATTGAGAGATATCACTCACATGATTTCAAGTGTGGGAAATGGCATCAAGCAGAAGCACAAGTGCTAAGGGAAGGGGCAGGATGTAAGGTAAGTACTTCTTTAAGATGTGCCAGGAAGGAGATCCAAGATGGTGAAATAGGGAACATTGATCTGTGCTAGGTTAGGGATAAATAGTTAAAAAAAAAAGTGTAGGAACTGCAATACCACAGAAGGAAGTGGAGCACCATGGACCTTGTGGAAGGTGTGCACATACAGCACAAACATGGACACAACATGTGACTCCAGCAGCTGAGAGCAGGAGCAGCAGCACCTTGGAGATGGAGATGAGACCAGACTGCAGCAACCCATGGTGATATAGCTGGAGGGAGAGCGTAGTCCAGCCCTGGAGCCCTAGTGGTTAGCCTAGGGCTAGTGAGTACACACAGACCCAGTGGAAACAAAAGGGGCTTGTTTCTCTCACCCTATCCTCCCAACAATGGCCCCAGCACCTGGCTGAGAGAGGGTGGGAGCCATTTTGGGCTTGGGCAGCAGCTACGGAAGTCCTTGTATATGCACACAGTAACTGGCTGGGACAGGACACCATCATCTCAGCAGTACCGGCAGCAGTGATGGGGAGAGCGCAACATTTGGCCAGTGGCTCTTGTGTACATGTGTGACCCAGAGATTCTAGTGGAGGGAAATATCTGTGGTCCCCACAATATCTAAGATATGGAATCAACCCAGATGTCCATCAACAGAAAACTGGATACAGAAATGATGATATATATATATATATATGATATATATATATATATACACAGTATTGAGTACTACTCAGCTGTAAAAAAAAAAAAAAAAAGAAAATGAAATCCTGTCTTTTGCAACAAAATGGATGCAACTAGAAACCACTATACTTAATAAAATAAGCCAGTCCCAAAAGACAGATATCATGTTTTCCCTGATCTGGGGTAACTAATGGAGTGTGGGGAGCAATCCGGACTGGACTGAGTTACTGGAATTGGGACTTGTTCTGTGCATCTGCTCTCCCACAGTGTGGCGCTGGGAGAGAAGTGGGCAGCTTCCGCACAGCTGCCTCCAGTTCAACCAATAAACTGTAGGACTTGCTCCTGATTGGAGGAGAGCAGCGTACTCGGCATGTGGGCAGCCGAGTTAGGATTGGCGGAGGAGGACTATAAGGGAGGAGAGAGACGGCATGCACCGGGAACATCTAAGGGGAACATCTGAGGGAACACCTGTGCAGCCCCCCGAGAAAGCCGGCCGGCGGTGTGCCGTTCCCCTGCGGAAGTGGGGAATGCGGCCAGGGGGAACTGCCCTTCCACGGAGGTGGAAGGGATAGTAGCCAACCCGGGAAGAACCAGCAGCAAACCCGGGGAGGGCCGAGCAGACGAAAGAACAGCGCAGGGTCCTGTGTCGTTCCTCCACGAAGAGGGGGAGCGACATAATGGTGCCGTGACTCGGATATGAAGCCTAGGCAGGGCTTGGTGTCGTTCCTCCACGAAGAGGGGGAGTGACAATGGAGTACCTAAAATGTGATGTATTGGAGTGAAATAGACATTTCAAAATTCAGTAATCGTTACAGCCTCTGTCTCTTCTGCTGAAGAACAGTGTTTTTTTTTTTTTTTTCTTCACACTATTTTTTGAACTTTTACTTAGTGTAAGGTTAACCTTATAATAAGTAAACTGAAAATAGATCTTTGTAAAAATTAAGAGTGGGAATGGGAGAGGGAGGAGAAAGAAGGGTTGGAACATGGCAGGAGGGAGGTTAGGATGGGAAATATCATTTTGTTCCTCAATTTGTATATATGAAATACCTGAAAGTTGTATAACTTAAATAAACTTTAAAGCAAAGATGTGTCAGGAAAATACCTTCTTATCTTGAGTGTCTGGTGCTGCTTTTAGAGTATGAGAGTTTCCCTGCCTTTAGCTCT
Organism: Oryctolagus cuniculus; assembly: GCF_964237555.1. NCBI lineage: Eukaryota > Metazoa > Chordata > Mammalia > Lagomorpha > Leporidae > Oryctolagus > Oryctolagus cuniculus. The sequence continues at coordinate 99,906,224 of NC_091435.1, read as the reverse complement.
TATGCCATATGTCTGTTGGAAGGACAAAATATTCACTGAAACTATTCTATGCTGCTGATCAGAATGCTATTCAGCTAATTTTAAAAAATCTTCATAATTCATGTAGGTAGATCAGCCTTGTCCTTAATGAAAAAGAACTGCATATTCATTTCATAGAAAGTGAATTATATAATGAGGAAGTTTAATATGTTGGTTATTTGCTTTAACTTCTCAGTGAATTAGTCTGTTCAAGGACTTCAAGTGAATTTTTGAATATTCCAATAAAGGAGGAATTGGCATCAGCATTTATCCAGTGAAATTGGATTCAAATTCCTCCAGTGAACACTGGGAAAGCGACCATTGGTAGTAGTGTAGCAGTACCTGCTCCAACAACATCAGCATTATCACTTGGGGACTTGTTACAAATGCAAATTCTTGGGCTACAGTCTCAACCCACTGAGTCAGAAACTCTGTGGGTAGTTATCAAGCTGTGTTTCAACAAGCTCTCTGGGTGACTCAGGTAAACAACAAAGACACAAAACATTTGGCATAGGCACTTACATGGTGGTTAAGATCACATATTTGGAATTGGAGAGATGTAGATTCAACTCCTAGCTCTACCACTTATTATCTGTGTGACTATATATAACCTCTTTCTATCTTTTAAAGGTTTATTTATTTGAAATCCAGAGTTACAGAGAAAGAGGGAAAATGAGAGAGAAAGAGAGAAAGAGGGAAAGAGAGAGAGAGAGAGAGAAATCTTCCATCTGCTGATTCACTCCCCAAATGGCTGCAATGACAGGGCCAGGGCTGAGCCAGGCTGGAGGCAGGAGCTAGGAGTTCCATCCAGGTCTTCCTTGTGAGTGTCAGAAAACCAAGCACTTAGGCCATCTTCTGCTTTCCCAGGCCATTAGGGGGAACTAGATTAGCAGTGGAGCAACCGGGACATGAACTGTGGTGCCCATGTGGGATGCTGGTATCACAGACAGCAACTCCGATACATCGCAACACTGAACCCACAAAAAATCTCTTTAATCCTCCATTTCCTGAGATGTATAATGGGCACATTAATAACCATCTATCTTATAAATCTGATGTCAGGATTAAATGAAGCAACGCTTCTAAAAGAAAGTAAGCATAGAGAGTTTTGAAAAGTGCTGTTATTTTTAATGTGGTTTAGCTGTTTTTCATCTATGTGATTGAACTAATGGGGGTTATTAGTTCAGTTTACTTGCAGGACAAAGTAGAGCTATATTTATTTCTAATCAGATGAAATCATGCTCAAGGCAGCAAAACTTACATAGGCACCAGGCCTATCAATGTATTTCAAAAACACATTCAAGAAATATCCTTTGGATATGATACTGGGAACATTGGGTACAGAAGCAGCTTTCAAAATACGTGGTTCTCACAGGCTTAAAGTCTTCCTGGGCTAGGTCTGCCCTAGACCATATCAGTGACCTCCACCTGGAACTCTGAGACGAGACCTTCCTTATTGCTTTGCCAGCTTCTATTTCTTTAGGACTCCTTATCTGAACCTTTCCTAAGGCACTGATCACTTTAGTTATTTATGAGCATGTCATTACTTTCCAACTAAAGGGTACCTTCTTAGTCCAAATCTTAGCCACCTTCATACTTCTATCAGCTCCAACCATCAATACCTAGCTCCTGGGATAAAGAAATGAGTAAATGAATGTTTTCAAAGTTGAGTGCGAAGCTAAAAAATGCACTTCATACTTTTACTACAGTAGACAAGCATTCACTGTAAAAAGAGAGACAAACTGTTTTATCTTCTCCAGAAGTGAAAATGAGCCCTATCATTACTGACAAAAAGCAATGGAAGCAAGTGGATTTCCCCTCCTAGATGTGACTGGCACATGCACATGCTGTTCCTATTAAGCCCTGTGTGATTTTCCATCGGCAAAGAGGATGGTAGTTCCTTGCCCCTTAGGCTTTAAAAATATCAAGAGGATAAATAGAAAATTAGGTTAAGATTTATATTTTAGGATATGGGGCAGTACATTGCACTTAAGAGATGCTCAATCAATATTTGTTGAATAAATGAATGAAAGAACAGGCACTTAAGAGGGTAAAGCAAGAAGAAAGCAATCAAGCAAATATAATAAGATGACTTATTTATCACTTTCATCCTGGAGGCTAGACATTCTAGCTCTCTTTCTTACTCAGATTGAAAGGTTATATGCAGAATCTGAGCTATAAGGTCAGGGGAATCCAGCAGAGGGAAGAGTTCGCTGTAGAAACTCTTCCTCCTTTTATCCAGGGAGGATGCTTAGATGCTAGGAAAGGGCTTGCTTTGAAGTTTCATTGGCAGCATAATGTGTTTTCAGTAACAATTGTATCATTCATTCATTCAATTTGGCCTAATATTCTTTTTCTTAATATATCTTTTTGAAAGGCCTTACATTGAATGCTTCAGAAATAAAAAAATATACCAAGTGGAAAATCTCCACCACACCCCCATTCCACGTCTGCCTAGCTAACCCATCCTTCCTGCTCAATCCACAAGAAACCACTATGATTGATTTGTATAGGAGGACACTTCAAAAAGCTAGTGGAAAATAGAATTGAAGTCTATTTTGATGCAAAAATTTTGGAATCTATGCATATGAAGGGTCTTTAAAAAGTTCATGGAAATGCCTATTATGAAAAAACTGTGTATGGGTTACAAAATTTTTTGCACCAAAATAAACTTATTTTTCAAATCCAATTTCCATGAACTTTTGAAGTCCCTGTGTCTGTCCTTTTAGAGCTTCCTTATGTAAACAAATACATTTAATATATATATATATATTTATTTATTCTCTCACCCATTAGTGTCAAGGGACAACACAGTATATCAAGTTTTTTGCACTTTACCTTTACCACTTAATACATTTAAAAAATTTATTTATTTATGCAAAAGGCACTTACTGAGAGAGAGAGAGAGAGAGAGAATTCTTTAATCTACTAGTTCACTCTCCAAAGACTAAAATAGCCAGAACTGAGCCAAGCTGAAGTCAGGAGCCTGGAATTCCATCTGAGTCTCCCATGTGGGTGCAGGGGTTCAAGTACTCGGGTCATCTTCCACTGCTTTCCTAGGTGCATTAGCAGGGAGCTGGATTGGAAGTGGAGCAGCCAGGACTTGAATTGGTGCTCATATGGGATGTTGGCATTGCAAGAAATGGTTAAACATGCTACGGCACAATGCTGGCCCCAACCTAATACATCTTAAAGGTTGTCCTATGACAGTGCATAGAGAATTTTTTTTATTATTTCTACATAATATTCAGTTATAAGGATATATCTTTAGTACTTTATTATAATTTAAATTATTTTCTATTTTTTGCCATTAGAATCATTGCTATAGTAAGTAACTTGTATCTGTTGCTACCTCTTTTCAAGGAGAGATTTATAACTCACTATCCCTAAATTTAGGAAAATTATTTTGATTTTAGGAAAAATAAAAACAAAATCTTCAAATTATACCAATATTCTATGAGTACTAATGTTTCTATGATTTAATTTATTCTATTACACTGATTTATTTGCACTTAATTTATTCTATTACACTCAAAATCTTCTTTTATGCATGTAATAGTTAAATTGTAGCATATCAACACAGATGAAATTATCTATAAAATGTCAGCATTGTGAGGTTTATGATGGATTATATTGACTTTTTTTCTCTCTATGATTTAATCTTTTTTAAAGATTTATTTATTTATTTGAAAGTCAGAGTTACACAGAAAGAGGAGAGGCAGAGAGAGAAAGAGAGGTCTTCCATCCACTGGTTCACCCCCCAATTGGCTGCAAAGGCTGGAGCTGTGCCGATGTGAAGCCAGAAGCTGGGAGCTTCTTCTGGATCTCCCATGTGGGGAAAGTCCATCTTCTACTGCTTTCCAGGCCATAGCAGAAAGCCTGATAGGAATTGGAGCAACCGGGACTTGAACCGGCGCCCATATGGGATGCTGGCACTTCAGGCCAAGGCGTTAACCTGCTGCGCCACAGCAGTGGTCCCTCTATGGTATAATCTGTATCATTTACTCCACACATGGTCTTACACCTTTTCAAGCCAATGAAGTGCTCCTCTGGAATCTTCCAATATTTCTACTCAAGGCACTAGTGTTCACTCAGCTTCTCAAGCCCGAAATCTATAACTACATTGAAGTGATCTCTTTCCCTTACTTCCAGTATCCAACACATCAGTAGATTCAATACATCTTGAATCTGACCACTTACCACCACCACTGCTATTCCCTGCTCGTGTCTTTCCCCTGGACTACTGAAGTTGTTCTGTTGAAATGTCCTCTGTATCTCTGGCCCCATTGTACTCCCAGAACAATATTGTCTTCTGAAAAAGCCAATCAGATAACATCAGTGTTCTCATCCCACCCCAAAATGACTGGCTCTTACTTTCCTTTCCAAACTGGAGTCAGACCCTCCTCCTGTCCATTCACTGTAGTTGTTCTTGGAAGATGACCAGTCTTGTTGCCACCTCAAGGCTGTGCATGTGCAATTGTTGTCTTTTTTTTTTTTTTTTTTTTTTTTTTTTACCAGACCTTTGTGACTCCTTTTCATATTGGGTCACAACTCAAGAATCAGGTCAGACTGGACTCCTGACCACATCAAAAGTAGTGCCTCCAACACTCCAAAACTCTCTATCCCTTTGTCTTGTGCTTATTCTGTCTGTAAAACTTATCATCAATTATGAATATTTCCCTAAATGTGTGCTTTAGAATGAGCCTCTGTTCTCAGAGCCTGGGCTTTCTCCTAAACTGCCATATCCATATCACATAGGGTGGTACTTGACAGTCAATGTTTGCTTAACAAATACATGGATTATAAACACAATCTTGTTCAATTGTGCAAACTTCTTGGATAGTGTGGAAATAACTTCAATTCATAGAACTGTTTATCATGCAAGGCAGCTTTCATAATGTCTGTGTAATGTTCCATTATAGTGTGTATAGCAAAAAAGCACTGGTTGGAATTTGTAAGATCTGGATTTTAGTTCTGAATATACATGTCTGGAAATTTTGGGAAAATTGCTTAAGCTCTCCATAGGTCAGTCTTTTCATTTGTAAAGCAAGAGTTTGATTAATAAACTCCTGTTTTTTTATTGTTGCTTTTTTATTTGAAAGTTTTTATTAACATGCAATACTTGTGCAATTTTACGGAGCACAGTGCAATACTTCAGTACACATACACAGCATAATACAATCAAGCTAGGCAGTCAGTCTTTCCATTTCCTTATCCTTTCCCTGTGTTTGGAGCCTATCAGCCTTCTCTTCAGTTCTTTATATAATATAAAATTTACAGCGACTATACCATTCTTTATACAGTATATAATACATTGATAGTCACCCAACTATGCTGTGGAACAGTTGAACTTGTTTGTCTGCTACCTGAGCAAGTATTTATTGGAAATGCAGAAAGTCCTAGGCATGCGGCATCATTGATGATGGCAGCATTAAGTGCCAGCACTCTACCTTTAGAGCTTCCGGCTTAGTGCAGGTGTCAGATTCTTCCAAATGGTGAGATATGTGCTAAGGAGAGGTGCACGGTGCAATGAGACACAGAGCAGGGGTCCTGATCAAGGTTTGATGTCAGAACAGAGAAACATGTGGCTTAAGATACTAAGAATGGTTTGTTAATCTGACACAGCAGGGTTGGGAAGCCATCCAGGCCAAATGGACAGAACTTTCGGTGTACAGACAGTAACATGTTCTAAGAAGAAGAAATGTGGTTGCTGGTAGGAAGTGACGTGGAGAGGCAGGCAGGGGCTGACTGTGCTGCTGAATGTGGTATGTGGATTGTGAAATGTTTTTGGTCATGCTGTGGATAAAGCAAATATAGACACTGAAAGTGAATGTTGCAAAAATTTTATAGCAATTTCACAAAGCAGTTTTGTGTTTGTTGAATCTAATAATAAACCACCTGGGCTTACATTTTGTATGGTTCTTTTGTTTTAATTTCATTTATTTAAGTAATGGATTTTTCTTGTATTTATAAAATTATTGACTTGCAAGAAATTGGGTGTTAACTGCTCCCCCCTTCCCCGAAAAAAAAACCACCCTGGACCTTTAGCATAGACAGTTTGTGTGGTTCTGGGCTAGGTCTTGTGAACAAGTTAAAGATTTTGGTCTTCACCTTGTGAGATCAATTTGTAAATTGCAGGAAATGCTCATGTAGCTGGCTAGCATGCAAGGGCTAAAAATTTTGTGGAAATGGCATTAAAAGATAAGTTTACTTAGGTGCAAATAGTTTGAGTGCATTCTCATACTAGTTGATGGATTTGAATGGGAAGAAAAAATTTTAGAGGCCGGCGCTGTGGTACAGTGGGTTATCGTCCTGGCCTGAAGCGCTGGCATCCCATATGGGCACCAGTTCGAGTCCTGGCTGCTCCTCTTCTGATCCAGCTCTCTGCTGTGGCCTGGGAAAGCAGTGGAGGATGGCCCATGTCTTGGGACCCTGCACCCGTGTGGGAGACCTAGAAGAAGCTCCTGGCTCCTGGCTTCAGATTGGCTCAGCTCTGGCCATTGTGGCCAACTGGGGAGTGAACCAGTGGATGGAAGACCTCTCTTTTTCTCTCTGCCTCTCCTCTTTCTGTGTAACTCTGACTTTCAAATAAATAAATCTTTAAAAAATTTTAGCTAAACTTTACCACAAAAACTGTTAGGAGAGACAAAGAGGGGCACTATATAATGATTAAGGGATCAATTCAACAGGAAGATATAATGATTATCAACGTATATGCACCTAATTACAGGGCACCGGTTTATTTAAAAGATTTGTTAAGGGACTTAAAGGGAGACTTAGACCCCAGTACAATAGTACTGGGGGACTTCAATACTCCACTCTCAGAAATAGACAGATCAACAGGACAGAAGATCAACAAGGAGACAGTAGATTTAAACGACACTATAGCCCAAATGGATCTAACAGATATCTACAGAACTTTTCATCCTACACATAAAGCATTTACATTCTTCTCAGCAGTACATGGAACCTTCTCTAGGATTGACCACATACTAGGCCATAAAGCAAGTCTCAGCAAATTCAAAAGAATTAGAATCATGCCATGCAGCTTCTCAGACCATAAAGGAATGAAGTTGGAAATTAGCAACTCAGGAATCCCTAGAGCATATGCAAACACATAGAGATTGAACAACATGCTCCTGAATGAACAATGGGTCATAGAAGAAATTAAAAGAGAAATCAAAAATTTCCTGGAAGTAAATGAGGATAACATCACAACATACCAAAACTTATGGGATACAGCAAAGGCAGTGTTAAGAGGAAAGTTTATATCAATAGGTGCCTACATCAAGAAATTGGAAAGGCACCAAATAGATGAGCTTTCAATGCATCTCAAGGATCTAGAAAAACTGCAGCAAACCAGACCCAAATCTTGTAGGAGAAGAGAAATAATTAAAATCAGAGAAGAAATCAACAGGATTGAATCCAAAAAAACATTACAAAAAATCAGCCAAATGAGGAGCTGGTTTTTTGAAAAAATAAACAAAATTGACACCCCATTGGCCCAACTAACTAAAAAAAGAAGAGAAAAGACCCAAATCAATAAAATCAGAGATGAAAAAGGAAATGTAACAACAGACACCACAGAAATAAAAAGAATCATCAGAAATTACTACAAGGACTTGTATGCCAGCAAACAGGGAAACCTATCAGAAATGGATAGATTCCTGGACACATGCAACCTACCTAAATTGAACCAGGAAGACATAGAAAACCTAAACAGACTCATAACTGAGACAGAAATTGAATCAGTAATAAAGGCCCTCCCAACAAAGAAAAGCCCAGGACCAGATGGATTCACTGCTGTATTCTACCAAACATTTAAAGAAGAACTGACTCCAATTCTTCTCAAACTATTCAGAACAATCAAAAAAGAGGGAGTCCTCCCAAATTCTTTCTATGAAGCCAGCATCACCTTTACTCCTAAGCTGGAAAAAGATGCAGCATTGAAAGGGAATTACAGACCAATATCCCTGATGAACATAGATGCAAAAGTCCTCAATAAAATTCTGGCCAATAGAATGTAACAACACATCAAAAAGATCATCCACCCAGACCAAGTGGGATTTATCCCTGTTATGCAGGGATGGTTCAGTGTGTGCAAAACAATCAACGTAATACACCACATTAACAGACTGCAGAAGAAAAACCATATGATTATCTCAATAGATGCCGAGAAAGCATTTGATAAAATACAACACCCTTTCATGATGAAAACTCTAAGCAAACTGGGTATGGAAGGAACATTCCTCAATACAATCAAAGCAATTTATGAAAAACCCTCGGCCAACATCCTATTGAATGGGGAAAAGTTGGAAGCATTTCCACTGAGATCTGGTACCAGACAGGGATGACCACTCACACCACTGCTATTCAATATAGTTCTGGAAGTTCTAGCCAGAGCTATTAGGCAAGAAAAATAAATTAAAGTGATACAAATTGGGAAGGAAGAACTCAAACTATCCCTCTTTGCAGATGATATTCTTTATTTAAGGGACCCAAAGAACTCTACTAAGAGACTATTGGAACTCATAGAAGAGTTTGGCAAAGTAGCAGGATATAAAATCAATGCACAAAAATCAACAACCTTTGTATACACAGGCAATGCCACGGCTGAGGAAGAACTTCTAAGATCAATCCCATTCACAAAAGCTACAAAAACAATCAAATACCTTGGAATAAACTTAAGCAAGGACGTTAAGGATCTCTACGATGTAAATTACAAAACCTTAAAGAAAGAAATAGAAGAGGATACCAAAAAATGGAAAAATCTTCCATGCTCATGGATTGGAAGAATCAATATCATCAAAATGTCCATTCTCCCAAAAGCAATTTACAGATTCAATGCAATACCAATCAAGATACCAAAGACCTTCTTCTCAGATCTGGAAAAAATGATGCTGAAATTCATATGGAGACACAGGAGACCTCGAATAGCTAAAGCAATCTTGTACAACAAAAACAAAGCCGGAGGCATCACAATACCAGATTTCAGGACATACTACAGGGCAGTTGTTATCAAAACAGCATGGTACTGGTACAGAAACAGATGGATAGAACAATGGAACAGAATAGAAACACCAGAAATCAATCCAAACATCTACAGCCAACTTATATTTGATCAAGGATCCAAAACCAATCCCTGGAGTAAGGACAGTCTATTCAATAAATGGTGCTGGGAAAATTGGATTTCCACATGCAGAATCATGAAGCAAGACCCCTACCTCACACCTTACACAAAAAATCACTCAACATGGATTAAAGACTTAAATCTATAACCCAACACCATCAAATTATTACAGAGCATTGGAAAAACCCTGTAAGATATAGGTACTGGCAAAGACTTGTTGGAAAATACCCCAGAGGCACAGGAAGTCAAAGCCAAAATTAACATTTGGGATTGCATCAAATTGAGAAGTTTCTGTACTTCAAAAGAAACAGTCAGGAAAGTGAAGAGGCAACTGACAGAATGGGAAAAAATATTCGCAAACTATGCAACAGATAAAGGGTTGATAACCAGAATCTACAAAGAAATCAAGAAACTCCACAACATCAAAACAAACAACCCACTTAAGAGATGGGCCAAGGACCTCAATAGACATTTTTCAAGAGAGGAAATCCAAATGGCCAACAGACACATGAAAAAATGTTCAAAATCACTAGCAATCAGGGAAATGCAAATCAAAACCACAATGAGGTTTCACCTCACCCCTTTTAGAATGGCTCACATTCAGAAATCTACCAACAATAGATGCTGGAGAGGATGTGGGGAAAAAGGGACACTAACCCACTGTTGGTGGGAATGCAAACTGGTCAAGCCACTATGGAAGTCAGTCTGGAGATTCCTCAGAAATCTGAATATAACCCTACCATTCAACCCAGCCATCCCACTCCTTGGAATTTACCCAAAGGAAATGAAATTGGCAAACAAAAAAGCGGTCTGCACATTAATGTTTATTGCGGCTCAATTCACAATAGCTAAGACCTGGAATCAACCCAAATGCCCATCAACAGTAGACTGCATAAAGAAATTATGGGACATGTACTCTACAGAATACTATACAGCAGTCAAAAACAATGAAACCTGGTCATTTGCAACAAGATGGAAGAATATGGAAAACATCATGCTGAGTGAAATAAGCCAGTCCCAAAGGGACAAATATCATATGTTCTCCCTGATTGGCGACAACTAACTGAGCACCAAAGCGGAAACTTGTTGAAGTGAAATGGACACTATGAGAAACAGTGACTTGGTCAGTTCTTGTCCTGACGGTTGATGTGCAATGTAATACTTTATCCATTTTAGTATTTTTTTGTTCTAGTACTATTGGTTGAGCTATGTAATTAACACACAATTATTAGGTGTTTAAATTTTAACTGAAAAGTGATCCCTGTTAGGAATTTGGAAAACATTATGCTGAGTGAAATAAGCCATTCCCAAAGGGACAAATATCATATGTTCTCCCTGATAGGTGACAACTAACTGAGCACCAAAAAGGAAACCTGTTAAAGTGAAATGAACACTATGAGAAACAGTGACTTGATCAGCCCTCACCCTGACTGTTGATGAGCAACTTAATATGTTATCCCTCTTAGTATTTTTTTGTTTGTTCTACTTAATACTTTTGGTTGAATACTGTAATCAACACACAGTTATTCGTAAGTGTTTAAACTTAACTGAAAAGTGGTCGCTGTTAAATATAAGAGTGGGAATAAGAGAGGGAAGAGATGTGCAATTTGGGACATGCTCAAGCTGGCTTGCCCCAAACAGTAGAGTTAGAAACATACCAGGGGATTCCAATTCAATCCCATCAAGGTGGCATGCACCAATGCCATCTCACTAGTCCAAGTGATCAATTTCTGTTCACAATTGATCATAATGATAGGACTAAGAGCCAAAGGGATCACATAAACAATACTAGTGTCTGCTAATACTAACTGATAGAATAAAAAACGGAGAGAACAATCTAACATGGGAAGTGAAATACGCAGCAGACTCAGAATGGTAGATGTCCTAAACAGCACTCTGGCCTCAGAATCAGCCCCAGTTTCACAGTTTTAAGGCACGCGGATCCAGCTGAAAAGCCTATGAGAGTATTTCAGGCATGGAAAACCAAGACATTCTGGCAAAAAAAAAGAGACCTAAGTGAAAGATCTCCACGAGTGAGATCCCAGTGGAAAGAACAGGTCATCAAAGAAGGAGGTACCTTTCTCTGAAGGGAGGAGAGAACTTCCATTCTGAGTATGACCTTGTCTAAATATGATCAGAGTCGGTGAACTCAAAAGGTTTCCATAGCCTTGGAAACTCATGACAAGAGCCTAGGGGGATTACTGATGCCATAAACAAGAGTGTCAATTTGTTAAGTCAACAACAGGAGTCACTGTGCACTTACTCCTCATGTAGGATCTCTGTCCTTAATGTGCTGTACATTGTGATTTAATGCTATAACTAGTACTCAAACAGTATTTTTTACTTTGTGTTTCTATGTGGGTGCAAATTGTTGAAATCTTTACTTAATATATGCTAAACTGATCTTTTGTATATAAAGAGAATCGAAATGATTCTTGATGTGAATGGAAAGGGAGAGGGAGCAGGAAAGGGAAGGGTTGCGGTTGGGAGGGAAGTTATGGGGGGGAAGCCATTGTAATCCATAAGCTGTACTTTGGAAATTTATATTCATTAAATACAAGTTAAAAAAATAAAAAAATAAAAAAATAAGGTAAAATTAAAAAAAGGAATTTCCTTTATTTTAGTAATAGCCAGGAAAAACCAACCTATATGTCCTTATAAGAAACTGGATTGAGAGCCTTTGGATAGTTTTTGTATTCATGTATTTTCCAAACCTACTTTATTAGAGAGATGCTCAATAATATTTGCTGAGTAAAATTGCAAGTACAACTTAGAAAACCATTCTCAAAGTTTTTAGCAGTGACCCAAGTGGGAGCATCTGACCATTCCCTTTTGGACCTCTGGTTTTTCCAAGGCACACTGTTTCAGGATAAAGTAGCACTATCAACAAACTGGTGACCCTGGGGTAAGGCACAGGGACCTTGCCTCATGGTTCACATGCCCTCCCCACCTCAAGCTTCAAACAGTTGAGAGTGACTTTTTAAAACACTGAAGAACAAATGGTAGGTGGCAAGGCAATGGCATTTGAAGGGTTGTGTATTTGAGTTACAATCTCTGCTTTCCAACTGATTCTGGGTTAAATTTTAAGTACTTTCCTTCAATCCCCACAAGCAACCATCATTTACCCCCAGCAGCACACAATTCTGCATTGGCTCTAAAATGCAGTGATTCTTATAAAAACCCAGCATTCCCTTTTGATGTGACAGAGAAAAATTGAGGGCAAAGGACTAGAGTCAGCTTACACTTGCTCTATTTTATCACACAGAGAATAAAACCACCAGAGCACAAACCCCAGTTTCTATTGAAGGTAATTAAATGCTCACTCATGCCAGCAAAATCACCAAGATCCAGACTTGAAGTCCCTTTATTCTATTACCTTTCAGTATATTAGCCTGAAGACTGAAATATGTAAGCAGTTGTCCCTGTCATTAGCGTGAGTTACTGAGAGTCCAATTGTAATTCCATCCCTTTCTAACTCTTAAGTTACATCCAAAGGGAAGCCTGTCATGCCAGTAGGGCTCATGCGATAATGACTTATCCCATCAAGGCTCAATAAGCTTCTAATGGAGGAAATCAGCAGCAAGGATTACTCGAAACAAGGGATAATCCTAAATGACATGTTTAGAAATCCTGAATTTTATTTTTAAAGAATAGCTCTAGCCTCCTAAATGCAGTTAAAATCAAATCTCCCCTAGCTGACAGCAGGGGGCAGCAGATCAGCCAGTTTTGTGAGAGTGTTTCAGAGATGGAAATTTTGAGATGGAAAAATCCTCAAAGTACTTAAATCTAAATATGGAAAACCTAAGAGTTGATGCCTCATTTTAAATTTATTTTTTACAAAAGAAGAGAGCTGGGTTTGGTATAAGGAACTTTACATTTATTTTAAATTCATATCCTATATTGTATTTATCCATCAGCTCATACTGTATTAGGTTATACCTATTAAAATAGTCATTTTTTTATGAGTCAAAACCTTTGAGCATGGGCAGTTTCACAGGGTTAAATTCAATAGTTTGGTGCAGAGTGCAGGCAGAACTTCAATTATACATAAAGGACAAGCACAAGTTTGCACGCAGCAACAGCCCTAGCTTCAGTAGAACAGTGATAGATCCTTATCTAAACCCCTTGGCCCTGCCACTCCCTGGTCTCCACAAGTGGGATCATAGATAACTTTCAATCCACATCATGTCTGTTCCCAAACTAGTAGTATCTCCTGCTTCACTCACCCCATTGCCATGTTTTTATTGTGTCCTTGGTATCCCATGAGTACCTGTCTTGCTGTTCCTGTCCTCTTACTGCTCATCAGTAAGAACACAGCTGGGGTAAAATCGTGGGCTTCCCTAGTCCTTCCCTTCCTTTGCAGAACTCACATTTAGAATACAAGGCTTCTTTTTTTTTTTTTAAAAAATTTTAAGATGAACATATTTCATACGTACAGATTTGGGAACATATTGATACTTCCAACCCTACCATCTCTCCCATCCTTTCTTCTCTTTCTCTCTTATTCCCTCTCTTAATTTTTACAATGATTTCAGTTTACTTTACACTCATAGGATTAATCATATACTAAGTGAAGAATTCTGCAACAGTAGAGACAAGGGTTGTAAACAATCATAGAATCTCAGAATGTCAATTTCACTCCTATACGTTTCTATGTCTGGAGTTCCCAACTTTGTGTGGGTTTGTAGTCTATTCTGTTAGTGGCTCTTTTTTTTTTTTTTAAAGAATTATTTTATTTATTTGAAAGACAGAGTTGCAGAGAGAGGTAGAGCGAGAGCGAGAGTGAGAGTGAGAGAGCGAGAGAGCGAGAGAGAGAGAGAGATCTTCCATTCCACTGGTTCACTCCCCAAATGACCGCAAATGGCCAGAGCTGAGCTGATCCGAAGTCTGGAGCCAGAGCTTCCTCCAGTTCTCCTACAAGAGTGCAGGGGTCCAAGGTCTTGGGCCATCTTCTACTGCTTTCCCAGGCCATAGTAGAGAGCTGGATCAGAAGAGTTGCAGCTGGGACTGGAACCAGCGCCCATACGGGATGCTGGCGCTTCAGGCCAGGGTGTTAACCTGCTGCGCCACAGCGCCGGCCCCTCCCCACTAACTTTGAGTCTGGCTGGGAGGTTTGATAAGTGGCTGGACACCCTTGTAGGACTGTGAGGTGCCCCCATCCTCTCAACATAGTACAGGCTCTGGGGCTCAAACTGCTGAGGTAGAGCATTCACAGGCAAGCTGGCTCTGGGAGCGTCTCTGCTCTCTCTATGAACAGGGCAGGCTAGAAGGGTGGGGCAGATCCTCTGCATCCCAGGACTGTGGGAGCCTTTTTCTCTGTAACAGTAGGAACTCTGTGACTTCACGCTAGGGCTTAGGGTATAGTGGTTCTTAAAGTGTGGTCCCTGGACCAGAAATATCACCATCACCTGGAAACCTGAAAAAAAGTCAGATCTTTAGTTGCTATTAAAACCTATTGAATCAGTCACTCTTGGCATGGGGTCCAGCAACCTGTTTCCTTTTTTTTTTTTTTTTTTTATAAGCCTTCCTGCTGATTCTGATGCATCCTGAAATTTGAGAGTCATCGGATTAACTCATAAAATTTATTTTCTACTTTGATTTTTTTTTTTTTTTAGAAAATATGCTGTAAGAAACAGAGAGAGGGAAAGAGAGAGAGAGAGAGAGAGAGAGAGAGAGAAAGAGAGCGAGAATGTGAGCTCATATCTGCTGACTTATTCTCCAAATGCCTGCAAAGGCTAGGGCTGAAGCTGGGGGCTCAGTCCTGGTCTTCCACGTGTGTGATAGTGACCCGATTACTTGAGCCATCACGGATGCCTCCAGGGTCTGCACTGGTGGGAAACTGGAGCTGGGAGCTGGAGCTGGGGCTTGAACACAGGTACTCCAACGTGGGACGTAAGTTTCTTAACTACTCGAGTAAATGCCTGCCCCTTTCCTTTGATTTTTATTTTGTTACTAACTGCCTTGTAGAACCTTCATTTTCTGAATAGCTTCTCATTTCTTTTCCAGCAGTTTAAAATTCAGCTAAATGTCAGACTTTTAGCGGGGTCTCTGCTATGTAGGGAATGACTTCCCAGTTACCAAATTCTAACTTCCTTGGATACTAATTTCAGCCACTCTGGGTTCGGAAATGTTAGCTTCTATCCACCTGTTAGAACCCATGAAGCTGGCCCTTGGTATCGACTGCACTTGGAGGTGGTGCCCTGAGAACTTGGCGCTTTACCTACGTACATGAACCCTGTTAATTGGCTTAACCCTCAAGACTTGTCCTATACTACAACTGGTCCTCTTTGCTTTTGAAACATGCTGCATGCTTTCCAGGTTGTTGAAAATTATATTTGAGAAGTTAAAACAAGAGGAAATTTTAGATTCTGTCATTCAAAGTGTATAATTTTACTCTAAAAATGGCCCAACTTTTTTCATTTTTTTTGGAAAGACATTTAGTACTTGCTCAAATCTTTCATAATTTTCATCTGTGTAGTGAAATGGAAGAATAGGGAAATGCCATCTCAAACAAATGTGAAGTTGAGAAAGAAATGGCACCTACTTGCTTATTTGTCCATTTTCCTACTAAAGGTTGAATTCAAGGAAGTAAATTTTGTATTTTCTATTTTTCTGACAGACAGGGTGGACAGTGAGAGAGAGACAGAGAGAAAGGTCTTCCTTTTTGCTGTTGGTTCACCCTCCAATGGCCACTGCGGCTGGCACGCCACGCTTATCCGAAGCCAGGAGCCAGGTGCTTCTCCTGGTCTCCCATGGGGTGCAGGGCCCAAGCACTTGGGCCATCCTCCACTGCACTCCTGGGCCACCGCAGAGAGCTGGCCTGGAAGAGGAGCAACCGGGACAGAATCTGGCGCCCCGACCGGGACTAGAACCCGGTGTGCTGGCGCTGCAGGCAGAGGATTAGCCTATTGAGCCACAGCACCGGCTGTAAATTTTGTATTTTCACTATTAGCACGTAAGTGGGCAGATGCCCAATCAGTGTTTGAGAAATGAATTAATGCAAAAAGTTAGCCCCTCCAACCTACTCACACACAAACAAAAGATACATTGCTCCAGCTGGTCTAGATTGTTAAATATTACTAAAATAAAATGTATTACTTATATCTGACCAGAATTTATTTTAATTATCTATTTGTATCTTCAAGATGAGGAGCTGGAGTTAATTAACGTCAGGGTTGGGATCTTTGTCAAGAAAGGGCCTATTGGAACTGTGTCCTAGAATGCAGACTGTCATCACTCTTAGGCTGCAAAGACCTCAAAGAACATCTATTCAAGCGCTTTCAGTTTTTGGCAGAGAAAACTGAGGATTACAGGGGTGACGTCAATTTTATAAGGTCACTGAGTTGGTTGGCGGTAGACCTAGAACAGAGAGCCCAGGCTTCCTGACTTTCCATCTTTTCACAGTCTGCTTTTGAAATAGCTTTTGGCAATTACTTATAATGATAGAACTGCATTGGAAAGGATGACTTTTTCCCAAATACTTTTTTCAAGATTATAAATATCTTTAAAAAATGACAAGATGCCTAAAGCCGTATGCTCTGATGTATTTAAATTATTCCTATCTGTTTCCTTTAGGAGGAACTTGCTATTTTTTTTTCTAAAGAAGTTCAAAGATGCAATGTTTCTGAGCTTATAAATGAGAAATTTCTTGGATTCAGCACAGTCCAATTAACTCAAATGTTAACCAGAGGGTTTCTGAGATGATCAATTAAGTTCACAAGTATCCTAAACTCAATTTTCTGTAACTTCAGTTGTAATGAAAGAAGCAGAAATAAACA